>NW_028295646.1:0-600000 GCF_964341445.2 Mesoplodon mirus | reverse complement strand
CCTCTTTTCACAATACTGCATGACCTGGTCATCACAATGCTCCATGCCCTTGTCATCCCAATGCGCCATTCCAACTGTCATCACAATAATCCATGAAACTTATTAGACCAATGCTCCATGCCCTTGTCATCACAATGCTCCATGCCCATGTTATCACAATGTTCCAAGACCCCTGTAATCAGAATGCTCCATGCCCCTTTTCATCAGTATGCTCCATGAGACTTGTCATCCCAAGGCTCCATGGTTTTCTCATCACAATGCTCCAGGGCCTTGTCATCACAATGCTTCACGACATTGTCATGAAACTTCTCATTGGCCCTTGTCATCATAATGCTCCAAGCTGTAGTCCTCACCATGCTCCATTATATTTGTCATTACAATCCTCCATTACATTTGGCATCACAATGCTCCATGCCATTGTCATTGCAATGGACCATGACATATGTCATCACAATGCTCCCTGACACCTGACTTCACAATACTCCATGCCCTTGTCATCACAATGCACCATGTCCACTGTCATCACAATCAGCTATGAAACTTGTCAGACCAATGCTCCATGCCCCTGTCATCACAGTGCTCCATGCCCTTGTCATCACAATGCTCCATGACCCCTGTCATCACAATGCCTCGTGACTCCAGTCATCACAATGCTTCATAACGTTTGTCATCACAACGGTCCCTGCCTGCGTCATCACAAGGCTCTGTGTCCATTTTAACCACAATGCTCCATGAACTTTTCATCACAATGCTCCGTGACCCTTGTCATCACAATGCTCCATGCCTTTGTCAGAACAATGCTCCATGACCTTTGTCTTCACAATGTGCCATGCACTTTTCATCACAATGATCCACAACCTTGTCATCGCTATGCTCCATAAACCTTGTAATCACAATGCTCCATGAACTTCTCATCCAAATGCTCTCTCACATGAGATATCACAATGTTCCTCCACTAGTCATCACAATCCTCCCTCACCCCTGTTATCACAATGTTCCATGACCCCTGTCATCCCAATGCTACATCCCCTTATCTGCACAATGTTCCATGACCCCTGACATCACGATGTTCCATAACCCCTGTCATCAAAATGCTCCATGACCCTTTTCATCCCAACGATCCATGACCCCTGGCATCACAATGTTCATAACCCCTGTCATCAAAATGTACCATTACACTTTTCATCAAAGTGCTGCAAGACCCTGTCATCAAAATGCTCCCTGCCCATCTCATCACAATGCACCACACTCTTGTCATCAAAAAGCTCCATGACCATTGTCATCACAAAGCTCCATGGCCCTTGGCATCACAATGCTCCATGTCATTGTCATCACAATGCTCCATGAACCCTCTCATCACATGGCTCCATGACCTTGTCATCACAAAGCACCATGACACTTGTCATCACAATGCTCGATGCCCTTCCCATCACAATGCTCCATGCCCTTGTAATTACAATCCTCCATGACCCATGTATCACAGTGTTCCGTGCCCTTGTCATCACAATGCTCCATGCCCACTCTCATCACAATAATCCATGAAACATTTCAGACCAATGCTCAATGCCCTTCTCATCACAATGCTCCATTATCTCTGTCATAACAATGCTCCATGACCGCTGCCATCACAATGTTCCACGGCCTTGTCATCACAAGGCTCCATGACCCTTGTCATCACAATGCTCCAAAACCCCTGTAATCACAATGCTCCATTCACTTGTCATCACAAAACCCCATGACGCATGTCATCAGAATATTCCATGGCCTTCTCCTCACAATGATCAATGCCCTTGTCATCACAATGCTCCAAGACCCCTGTAATCACAATGCTCCATGCCCCTTATCATCAGAATGCTCCATGAGACTTGTCATCACAAGTCTCCATGGTCATCTCATCACAATGCTCCAGGAACTTGTCATCACCATGCTCCATTCCGTTGTCATCACAATTCTCCATGACCCCTGTCATCACAATACTCCATGAACATTTTCAGCCCACTGCTCCATGACCTTCTCATCACAATGCTCCATGAACAATATCATCACAATGCTCCATGACCACTGTCATCACAAAACTCCATGACACCTGACAACCTAATGATCTGGGACCTTTGTCATTATAATGCTCCAAGACCCCTGTAATCACAATGCCCCATGACACCTGTCATCACAATACTCCAGGAACATTTTCAGCCCAATTCTCCATGACCCTTGTCATCACAATGATCCATGCCCTTGGCATCCTAATGCTCCTTGACCCCTGTATTCTCAGTGGTCCGTGACGCTTGTCATCACAGTGCTCCATGACACATGTCATCACAATGCTCTATGCCTTTCTCAGCACAATGTTCCATGCCCTTTTCATCACAATGCTCCATGACCCCTGTCATCACAACGCTCCATGACTCCAGTCATCACAATTCTTCATAACATTTGTCATCACAATGGGCGATACCCACGTCATCACAAGGCTCTGTTACCTTTGTAACCACAATGCTCCATGAACTTTTCATCACAATGCTCCGTGACCCTTGTCATCACAATGCTCCATGTCTTTGTCAAAAAAAATGCTCCATGACCCTTGTCATCACAATGTGCCACGTACTTTTCATCCCAACAGTCCACAAATTTGTCATCACAATGCTCCATGAACCCTGTAATCACAATGCTCCATGCACTTCTCATCACAATGCTCCATTACCCCTGTCATCACAATGCTCCATGACACCTGCCATCACAATTTTCTATGCCCTTGTCATCACAATGCTCCAAGACCCCAGTAATCACAATGCTCCATGCCCCTCTTCATCTCAATGCTCCATGAACCCTGTCATCACAATGCATCATGCCAATCATCATAATGATTCCGGCTATTGTCAGCACAATGAAATCAAAATTCTACATGACCCCTGTCATCACAGTAGTCCATGAACATTTTCCGCCCAATGCTCCATGACCCTTGTCATCAAAATGATCCATGCCCTTGTCATCCCAATGCTCCATGACCCCTGTATTCACAATGCTCCGTGACGCTTGTTATCACAGTGCTCCATGAAACTTGTCATCACAATGCTCCATGCTTTGGCAGCAAAATGCTACATGACCTTGTCATTACAATGCTCTTTGCGCATGTCATCACAATACTCCTTTACAATTGTCATCACAATCCTCCATGAAACTTGGGATCACATTGCTTCCTGCCCTTGTCATCACAATGCTCCCTGCTCCTTGAAATCAAAATGATCCATGACCTCTGTCATCGCAGTGCTCCAAACCCTTGTGATCACAATGTTCCATAACACTTTTCATCACAATGCTCCATGAGGCCTGTCATCACAATACTCCATGCCCTTTTCATCACAATGCTCCATGACCTTTGTCATCACAATTCTCAATACACTTGTCATCACAATGCTCCCGGACCCTTGTAGTCAGAATGCTCCTTGAACCATGTCACGAAAAGGCTCCATGCATTCTTCATCACAAAGCCCCATGCCGTTTTCGTCACAATGCTCCATGCCATTGTCATCAAAATACTCCACAAGCTTGTCATCAGAATGTTCCATGACCCTTGTCATCACAGTTCTCCATGCACTTGTCAGCACAATGCTCCCTGAAACTTGTCATCACTATGTTCCAAGCCATTGTCATCACAATGCTCCATTACCTTTGTCATCGGAATCCTCCATGACACTTGGCATCACAATTCTCCATGCCATTGTCATCACAATGGGCCAATACATATATCATCACAATGCTCCCTGACACCTCTCTTCACAATATTGCATGACCTGGTCATCACAATGCTCCATGCCCTTGTCATCACAATGCGCCATTCCAACTGTCATCACAATAATCCATGAAACTTATTAGACCAATGCTCCATGCCCTTGTCATCACAATGCTCCATGTCCACTGTCATCTCAATCATCTATGAAACTTCTCAGACCAATGCTTCATGACCCTGTCATCACAGTGCTCCATGCCCTGGTCATCACAATGCTCCAAGACCCCTGTAATCACAATGCTGCATGCCCCTTTTCATCAGAATGCTCCATGAGACTTGTCATCACAAGTCTCCATGGTCTTCTCATCACAATGCTCCAGGACCTTGTCATCACCATGCTCCATTCCCTTGTCATCACAATGCTCCATGACACCTGTCATCACAATACTCCATGAATATTTACAGCCCAATGCTCCATGACCTTCTCATCACAATGCTCCAAGACCAATATCATCACAATGCTCCATGACAACTGTCATCACAACACTCCATGACACCTGACAACACAATGATCCGGGACCCTTGTCATCACAATGCTCCATTCCCTAGTCATCACAATGCTCCATGACCACTGTCATCACAATACTCCATGAATATTTTCAGCCCAATGCTCCATGACGCTTGTCCTCACAATGATCCATGTCCTTGTCATCCCAATGCTCCATGACCCCTGTATTCACAATGCTCCGTGAAGCTTGTCATCACAGTGCTCCATGACACCTGTCATCACAATGCTCCATGCCTTTGTCATCAAAATGCTACATGACTTTCTCATTACAATACTCTATGCGCTTGTCCTCACAATACTCCATTACCATTGTCATCACTATCCTCCATGAACCTTGGGATCACGTTGCTTCATGCCCTTTTCATCACAATGCTCCATGCTCTTTGAAATCAAAATGATCCATGACCCTTGTCATCACAATTCTCCATGCACTTGTCAGCACAATGCTCCCTGAACCTTGTCATCACTATGCTCCAAGCCATTGTGATCACAATGCTCCATTACCTTTGTCATCAGAATCCTCCATGACACTTGCCATCACAATGCTCCATGCCATTGTCATCACAATGGGCCAATACATATGTCATCACAATGCTCCTTGACACCTCTTTTCACAATACTGCATGACCTGGTCATCACAATGCTCCATGCCCTTGTCATCCCAATGCGCCATTCCAACTGTCATCACAATAATCCATGAAACTTATTAGACCAATGCTCCATGCCCTTGTCATCACAATGCTCCATGCCCATGTTATCACAATGTTCCAAGACCCCTGTAATCAGAATGCTCCATGCCCCTTTTCATCAGTATGCTCCATGAGACTTGTCATCCCAAGGCTCCATGGTTTTCTCATCACAATGCTCCAGGGCCTTGTCATCACAATGCTTCACGACATTGTCATGAAACTTCTCATTGGCCCTTGTCATCATAATGCTCCAAGCTGTAGTCCTCACCATGCTCCATTATATTTGTCATTACAATCCTCCATTACATTTGGCATCACAATGCTCCATGCCATTGTCATTGCAATGGACCATGACATATGTCATCACAATGCTCCCTGACACCTGACTTCACAATACTCCATGCCCTTGTCATCACAATGCACCATGTCCACTGTCATCACAATCAGCTATGAAACTTGTCAGACCAATGCTCCATGCCCCTGTCATCACAGTGCTCCATGCCCTTGTCATCACAATGCTCCATGACCCCTGTCATCACAATGCCTCGTGACTCCAGTCATCACAATGCTTCATAACGTTTGTCATCACAACGGTCCCTGCCTGCGTCATCACAAGGCTCTGTGTCCATTTTAACCACAATGCTCCATGAACTTTTCATCACAATGCTCCGTGACCCTTGTCATCACAATGCTCCATGCCTTTGTCAGAACAATGCTCCATGACCTTTGTCTTCACAATGTGCCATGCACTTTTCATCACAATGATCCACAACCTTGTCATCGCTATGCTCCATAAACCTTGTAATCACAATGCTCCATGAACTTCTCATCCAAATGCTCTCTCACATGAGATATCACAATGTTCCTCCACTAGTCATCACAATCCTCCCTCACCCCTGTTATCACAATGTTCCATGACCCCTGTCATCCCAATGCTACATCCCCTTATCTGCACAATGTTCCATGACCCCTGACATCACGATGTTCCATAACCCCTGTCATCAAAATGCTCCATGACCCTTTTCATCCCAACGATCCATGACCCCTGGCATCACAATGTTCATAACCCCTGTCATCAAAATGTACCATTACACTTTTCATCAAAGTGCTGCAAGACCCTGTCATCAAAATGCTCCCTGCCCATCTCATCACAATGCACCACACTCTTGTCATCAAAAAGCTCCATGACCATTGTCATCACAAAGCTCCATGGCCCTTGGCATCACAATGCTCCATGTCATTGTCATCACAATGCTCCATGAACCCTCTCATCACATGGCTCCATGACCTTGTCATCACAAAGCACCATGACACTTGTCATCACAATGCTCGATGCCCTTCCCATCACAATGCTCCATGCCCTTGTAATTACAATCCTCCATGACCCATGTATCACAGTGTTCCGTGCCCTTGTCATCACAATGCTCCATGCCCACTCTCATCACAATAATCCATGAAACATTTCAGACCAATGCTCAATGCCCTTCTCATCACAATGCTCCATTATCTCTGTCATAACAATGCTCCATGACCGCTGCCATCACAATGTTCCACGGCCTTGTCATCACAAGGCTCCATGACCCTTGTCATCACAATGCTCCAAAACCCCTGTAATCACAATGCTCCATTCACTTGTCATCACAAAACCCCATGACGCATGTCATCAGAATATTCCATGGCCTTCTCCTCACAATGATCAATGCCCTTGTCATCACAATGCTCCAAGACCCCTGTAATCACAATGCTCCATGCCCCTTATCATCAGAATGCTCCATGAGACTTGTCATCACAAGTCTCCATGGTCATCTCATCACAATGCTCCAGGAACTTGTCATCACCATGCTCCATTCCGTTGTCATCACAATTCTCCATGACCCCTGTCATCACAATACTCCATGAACATTTTCAGCCCACTGCTCCATGACCTTCTCATCACAATGCTCCATGAACAATATCATCACAATGCTCCATGACCACTGTCATCACAAAACTCCATGACACCTGACAACCTAATGATCTGGGACCTTTGTCATTATAATGCTCCAAGACCCCTGTAATCACAATGCCCCATGACACCTGTCATCACAATACTCCAGGAACATTTTCAGCCCAATTCTCCATGACCCTTGTCATCACAATGATCCATGCCCTTGGCATCCTAATGCTCCTTGACCCCTGTATTCTCAGTGGTCCGTGACGCTTGTCATCACAGTGCTCCATGACACATGTCATCACAATGCTCTATGCCTTTCTCAGCACAATGTTCCATGCCCTTTTCATCACAATGCTCCATGACCCCTGTCATCACAACGCTCCATGACTCCAGTCATCACAATTCTTCATAACATTTGTCATCACAATGGGCGATACCCACGTCATCACAAGGCTCTGTTACCTTTGTAACCACAATGCTCCATGAACTTTTCATCACAATGCTCCGTGACCCTTGTCATCACAATGCTCCATGTCTTTGTCAAAAAAAATGCTCCATGACCCTTGTCATCACAATGTGCCACGTACTTTTCATCCCAACAGTCCACAAATTTGTCATCACAATGCTCCATGAACCCTGTAATCACAATGCTCCATGCACTTCTCATCACAATGCTCCATTACCCCTGTCATCACAATGCTCCATGACACCTGCCATCACAATTTTCTATGCCCTTGTCATCACAATGCTCCAAGACCCCAGTAATCACAATGCTCCATGCCCCTCTTCATCTCAATGCTCCATGAACCCTGTCATCACAATGCATCATGCCAATCATCATAATGATTCCGGCTATTGTCAGCACAATGAAATCAAAATTCTACATGACCCCTGTCATCACAGTACTCCATGAACATTTTCCGCCCAATGCTCCATGACCCTTGTCATCAAAATGATCCATGCCCTTGTCATCCCAATGCTCCATGACCCCTGTATTCACAATGCTCCGTGACGCTTGTTATCACAGTGCTCCATGAAACTTGTCATCACAATGCTCCATGCTTTGGCAGCAAAATGCTACATGACCTTGTCATTACAATGCTCTTTGCGCATGTCATCACAATACTCCTTTACAATTGTCATCACAATCCTCCATGAAACTTGGGATCACATTGCTTCCTGCCCTTGTCATCACAATGCTCCCTGCTCCTTGAAATCAAAATGATCCATGACCTCTGTCATCGCAGTGCTCCAAACCCTTGTGATCACAATGTTCCATAACACTTTTCATCACA
Source organism: Mesoplodon mirus (assembly GCF_964341445.2). Taxonomy (NCBI): domain Eukaryota; kingdom Metazoa; phylum Chordata; class Mammalia; order Artiodactyla; family Ziphiidae; genus Mesoplodon; species Mesoplodon mirus. The sequence continues at coordinate 591,788 of NW_028295646.1, read as the reverse complement.
ATGCTCCATGAGGCCTGTCATCACAATACTCCATGCCCTTTTCATCACAATGCTCCATGACCTTTGTCATCACAATTCTCAATACACTTGTCATCACAATGCTCCCGGACCCTTGTAGTCAGAATGCTCCTTGAACCATGTCACGAAAAGGCTCCATGCATTCTTCATCACAAAGCCCCATGCCGTTTTCGTCACAATGCTCCATGCCATTGTCATCAAAATACTCCACAAGCTTGTCATCAGAATGTTCCATGACCCTTGTCATCACAGTTCTCCATGCACTTGTCAGCACAATGCTCCCTGAAACTTGTCATCACTATGCTCCAAGCCATTGTCATCACAATGCTGCATTACCTTTGTCATCGGAATCCTCCATGACACTTGGCATCACAATTCTCCATGCCATTGTCATCACAATGGGCCAATACATATATCATCACAATGCTCCCTGACACCTCTCTTCACAATATTGCATGACCTGGTCATCACAATGCTCCATGCCCTTGTCATCACAATGCGCCATTCCAACTGTCATCACAATAATCCATGAAACTTATTAGACCAATGCTCCATGCCCTTGTCATCACAATGCTCCATGTCCACTGTCATCTCAATCATCTATGAAACTTCTCAGACCAATGCTTCATGACCCTGTCATCACAGTGCTCCATGCCCTGGTCATCACAATGCTCCAAGACCCCTGTAATCACAATGCTGCATGCCCCTTTTCATCAGAATGCTCCATGAGACTTGTCATCACAAGTCTCCATGGTCTTCTCATCACAATGCTCCAGGACCTTGTCATCACCATGCTCCATTCCCTTGTCATCACAATGCTCCATGACACCTGTCATCACAATACTCCATGAATATTTACAGCCCAATGCTCCATGACCTTCTCATCACAATGCTCCAAGACCAATATCATCACAATGCTCCATGACAACTGTCATCACAACACTCCATGACACCTGACAACACAATGATCCGGGACCCTTGTCATCACAATGCTCCATTCCCTAGTCATCACAATGCTCCATGACCACTGTCATCACAATACTCCATGAATATTTTCAGCCCAATGCTCCATGACGCTTGTCCTCACAATGATCCATGTCCTTGTCATCCCAATGCTCCATGACCCCTGTATTCACAATGCTCCGTGAAGCTTGTCATCACAGTGCTCCATGACACCTGTCATCACAATGCTCCATGCCTTTGTCATCAAAATGCTACATGACTTTCTCATTACAATACTCTATGCGCTTGTCCTCACAATACTCCATTACCATTGTCATCACTATCCTCCATGAACCTTGGGATCACGTTGCTTCATGCCCTTTTCATCACAATGCTCCATGCTCTTTGAAATCAAAATGATCCATGACCCTTGTCATCACAATTCTCCATGCACTTGTCAGCACAATGCTCCCTGAACCTTGTCATCACTATGCTCCAAGCCATTGTGATCACAATGCTCCATTACCTTTGTCATCAGAATCCTCCATGACACTTGCCATCACAATGCTCCATGCCATTGTCATCACAATGGGCCAATACATATGTCATCACAATGCTCCTTGACACCTCTTTTCACAATACTGCATGACCTGGTCATCACAATGCTCCATGCCCTTGTCATCCCAATGCGCCATTCCAACTGTCATCACAATAATCCATGAAACTTATTAGACCAATGCTCCATGCCCTTGTCATCACAATGCTCCATGCCCATGTTATCACAATGTTCCAAGACCCCTGTAATCAGAATGCTCCATGCCCCTTTTCATCAGTATGCTCCATGAGACTTGTCATCCCAAGGCTCCATGGTTTTCTCATCACAATGCTCCAGGGCCTTGTCATCACAATGCTTCACGACATTGTCATGAAACTTCTCATTGGCCCTTGTCATCATAATGCTCCAAGCTGTAGTCCTCACCATGCTCCATTATATTTGTCATTACAATCCTCCATTACATTTGGCATCACAATGCTCCATGCCATTGTCATTGCAATGGACCATGACATATGTCATCACAATGCTCCCTGACACCTGACTTCACAATAATCCATGCCCTTGTCATCACAATGCACCATGTCCACTGTCATCACAATCAGCTATGAAACTTGTCAGACCAATGCTCCATGCCCCTGTCATCACAGTGCTCCATGCCCTTGTCATCACAATGCTCCATGACCCCTGTCATCACAATGCCTCGTGACTCCAGTCATCACAATGCTTCATAACGTTTGTCATCACAACGGTCCCTGCCTGCGTCATCACAAGGCTCTGTGTCCATTTTAACCACAATGCTCCATGAACTTTTCATCACAATGCTCCGTGACCCTTGTCATCACAATGCTCCATGCCTTTGTCAGAACAATGCTCCATGACCTTTGTCTTCACAATGTGCCATGCACTTTTCATCACAATGATCCACAACCTTGTCATCGCTATGCTCCATAAACCTTGTAATCACAATGCTCCATGAACTTCTCATCCAAATGCTCTCTCACATGAGATATCACAATGTTCCTCCACTAGTCATCACAATCCTCCCTCACCCCTGTTATCACAATGTTCCATGACCCCTGTCATCCCAATGCTACATCCCCTTATCTGCACAATGTTCCATGACCCCTGACATCACGATGTTCCATAACCCCTGTCATCAAAATGCTCCATGACCCTTTTCATCCCAACGATCCATGACCCCTGGCATCACAATGTTCATAACCCCTGTCATCAAAATGTACCATTACACTTTTCATCAAAGTGCTGCAAGACCCTGTCATCAAAATGCTCCCTGCCCTTCTCATCACAATGCACCACACTCTTGTCATCAAAAAGCTCCATGACCATTGTCATCACAAAGCTCCATGGCCCTTGGCATCACAATGCTCCATGTCATTGTCATCACAATGCTCCATGAACCCTCTCATCACATGGCTCCATGACCTTGTCATCACAAAGCACCATGACACTTGTCATCACAATGCTCGATGCCCTTCCCATCACAATGCTCCATGCCCTTGTAATTACAATCCTCCATGACCCATGTATCACAGTGTTCCGTGCCCTTGTCATCACAATGCTCCATGCCCACTCTCATCACAATAATCCATGAAACATTTCAGACCAATGCTCAATGCCCTTCTCATCACAATGCTCCATTATCTCTGTCATAACAATGCTCCATGACCGCTGCCATCACAATGTTCCACGGCCTTGTCATCACAAGGCTCCATGACCCTTGTCATCACAATGCTCCAAAACCCCTGTAATCACAATGCTCCATTCACTTGTCATCACAAAACCCCATGACGCATGTCATCAGAATATTCCATGGCCTTCTCCTCACAATGATCAATGCCCTTGTCATCACAATGCTCCAAGACCCCTGTAATCACAATGCTCCATGCCCCTTATCATCAGAATGCTCCATGAGACTTGTCATCACAAGTCTCCATGGTCATCTCATCACAATGCTCCAGGAACTTGTCATCACCATGCTCCATTCCGTTGTCATCACAATTCTCCATGACCCCTGTCATCACAATACTCCATGAACATTTTCAGCCCACTGCTCCATGACCTTCTCATCACAATGCTCCATGAACAATATCATCACAATGCTCCATGACCACTGTCATCACAACACTCCATGACACCTGACAACCTAATGATCTGGGACCTTTGTCATTATAATGCTCCAAGACCCCTGTAATCACAATGCCCCATGACACCTGTCATCACAATACTCCAGGAACATTTTCAGCCCAATTCTCCATGACCCTTGTCATCACAATGATCCATGCCCTTGGCATCCTAATGCTCCTTGACCCCTGTATTCTCAGTGGTCCGTGACGCTTGTCATCACAGTGCTCCATGACACATGTCATCACAATGCTCTATGCCTTTCTCAGCACAATGTTCCATGCCCTTTTCATCACAATGCTCCATGACCCCTGTCATCACAACGCTCCATGACTCCAGTCATCACAATTCTTCATAACATTTGTCATCACAATGGGCGATACCCACGTCATCACAAGGCTCTGTTACCTTTGTAACCACAATGCTCCATGAACTTTTCATCACAATGCTCCGTGACCCTTGTCATCACAATGCTCCATGTCTTTGTCAAAAAAAATGCTCCATGACCCTTGTCATCACAATGTGCCACGTACTTTTCATCCCAACAGTCCACAAATTTGTCATCACAATGCTCCATGAACCCTGTAATCACAATGCTCCATGCACTTCTCATCACAATGCTCCATTACCCCTGTCATCACAATGCTCCATGACACCTGCCATCACAATTTTCTATGCCCTTGTCATCACAATGCTCCAAGACCCCAGTAATCACAATGCTCCATGCCCCTCTTCATCTCAATGCTCCATGAACCCTGTCATCACAATGCATCATGCCAATCATCATAATGATTCCGGCTATTGTCAGCACAATGAAATCAAAATTCTACATGACCCCTGTCATCACAGTACTCCATGAACATTTTCCGCCCAATGCTCCATGACCCTTGTCATCAAAATGATCCATGCCCTTGTCATCCCAATGCTCCATGACCCCTGTATTCACAATGCTCCGTGACGCTTGTTATCACAGTGCTCCATGAAACTTGTCATCACAATGCTCCATGCTTTGGCAGCAAAATGCTACATGACCTTGTCATTACAATGCTCTTTGCGCATGTCATCACAATACTCCTTTACAATTGTCATCACAATCCTCCATGAAACTTGGGATCACATTGCTTCCTGCCCTTGTCATCACAATGCTCCCTGCTCCTTGAAATCAAAATGATCCATGACCTCTGTCATCGCAGTGCTCCAAACCCTTGTGATCACAATGTTCCATAACACTTTTCATCACAATGCTCCATGAGGCCTGTCATCACAATACTCCATGCCCTTTTCATCACAATGCTCCATGACCTTTGTCATCACAATTCTCAATACACTTGTCATCACAATGCTCCCGGACCCTTGTAGTCAGAATGCTCCTTGAACCATGTCACGAAAAGGCTCCATGCATTCTTCATCACAAAGCCCCATGCCGTTTTCGTCACAATGCTCCATGCCATTGTCATCAAAATACTCCACAAGCTTGTCATCAGAATGTTCCATGACCCTTGTCATCACAGTTCTCCATGCACTTGTCAGCACAATGCTCCCTGAAACTTGTCATCACTATGTTCCAAGCCATTGTCATCACAATGCTCCATTACCTTTGTCATCGGAATCCTCCATGACACTTGGCATCACAATTCTCCATGCCATTGTCATCACAATGGGCCAATACATATATCATCACAATGCTCCCTGACACCTCTCTTCACAATATTGCATGACCTGGTCATCACAATGCTCCATGCCCTTGTCATCACAATGCGCCATTCCAACTGTCATCACAATAATCCATGAAACTTATTAGACCAATGCTCCATGCCCTTGTCATCACAATGCTCCATGTCCACTGTCATCGCAATCATCTATGAAACTTCTCAGACCAATGCTTCATGACCCTGTCATCACAGTGCTCCATGCCCTGGTCATCACAATGCTCCAAGACCCCTGTAATCACAATGCTGCATGCCCCTTTTCATCAGAATGCTCCATGAGACTTGTCATCACAAGTCTCCATGGTCTTCTCATCACAATGCTCCAGGACCTTGTCATCACCATGCTCCATTCCCTTGTCATCACAATGCTCCATGACCCCTGTCATCACAATACTCCATGAATATTTACAGCCCAATGCTCCATGACCTTCTCATCACAATGCTCCAAGACCAATATCATCACAATGCTCCATGACAACTGTCATCACAACACTCCATGACACCTGACAACACAATGATCCGGGACCCTTGTCATCACAATGCTCCATTCCCTAGTCATCACAATGCTCCATGACCACTGTCATCACAATACTCCATGAATATTTTCAGCCCAATGCTCCATGACGCTTGTCCTCACAATGATCCATGTCCTTGTCATCCCAATGCTCCATGACCCCTGTATTCACAATGCTCCGTGAAGCTTGTCATCACAGTGCTCCATGACACCTGTCATCACAATGCTCCATGCCTTTGTCATCAAAATGCTACATGACTTTCTCATTACAATACTCTATGCGCTTGTCCTCACAATACTCCATTACCATTGTCATCACTATCCTCCATGAACCTTGGGATCACGTTGCTTCATGCCCTTTTCATCACAATGCTCCATGCTCTTTGAAATCAAAATGATCCATGACCCTTGTCATCACAATTCTCCATGCACTTGTCAGCACAATGCTCCCTGAACCTTGTCATCATTATGCTCCAAGCCATTGTGATCACAATGCTCCATTACCTTTGTCATCAGAATCCTCCATGACACTTGCCATCACAATGCTCCATGCCATTGTCATCACAATGGGCCAAAACATATGTCATCACAATGCTCCTTGACACCTCTTTTCACAATACTGCATGACCTGGTCATCACAATGCTCCATGCCCTTGTCATCCCAATGCGCCATTCCAACTGTCATCACAATAATCCATGAAACTTATTAGACCAATGCTCCATGCCCGTGTCATCACAATGCTCCATGCCCATGTTATCACAATGTTCCAAGACCCCTGTAATCAGAATGCTCCATGCCCCTTTTCATCAGTATGCTCCATGAGACTTGTCATCCCAAGGCTCCATGGTTTTCTCATCACAATGCTCCAGGGCCTTGTCATCACAATGCTTCACGACATTGTCATGAAACTTCTCATTGGCCCTTGTCATCATAATGCTCCAAGCTGTAGTCATCACCATGCTCCATTATATTTGTCATTACAATCCTCCATTACATTTGGCATCACAATGCTCCATGCCATTGTCATTGCAATGGACCATGACATATGTCATCACAATGCTCCCTGACACCTGACTTCACAATACTCCATGCCCTTGTCATCACAATGCACCATGTCCACTGTCATCACAATCAGCTATGAAACTTGTCAGACCAATGCTCCATGCCCCTGTCATCACAGTGCTCCATGCCCTTGTCATCACAATGCTCCATGACCCCTGTCATCACAATGCCTCGTGACTCCAGTCATCACAATGCTTCATAACGTTTGTCATCACAACGGTCCCTGCCTGCGTCATCACAAGGCTCTGTGTCCATTTTAACCACAATGCTCCATGAACTTTTCATCACAATGCTCCGTGACCCTTGTCATCACAATGCTCCATGCCTTTGTCAGAACAATGCTCCATGACCTTTGTCTTCACAATGTGCCATGCACTTTTCATCACAATGATCCACAACCTTGTCATCGCTATGCTCCATAAACCTTGTAATCACAATGCTCCATGAACTTCTCATCCAAATGCTCTCTCACATGAGATATCACAATGTTCCTCCACTAGTCATCACAATCCTCCCTCACCCCTGTTATCACAATGTTCCATGACCCCTGTCATCCCAATGCTACATCCCCTTATCTGCACAATGTTCCATGACCCCTGACATCACGATGTTCCATAACCCCTGTCATCAAAATGCTCCATGACCCTTTTCATCCCAACGATCCATGACCCCTGGCATCACAATGTTCATAACCGCTGTCATCAAAATGTACCATTACACTTTTCATCAAAGTGCTGCAAGACCCTGTCATCAAAATGCTCCCTGCCCTTCTCATCACAATGCACCACACTCTTGTCATCAAAAAGCTCCATGACCATTGTCATCACAAAGCTCCATGGCCCTTGGCATCACAATGCTCCATGTCATTGTCATCACAATGCTCCATGAACCCTCTCATCACATGGCTCCATGACCTTGTCATCACAAAGCACCATGACACTTGTCATCACAATGCTCGATGCCCTTCCCATCACAATGCTCCATGCCCTTGTAATTACAATCCTCCATGACCCATGTATCACAGTGTTCCGTGCCCTTGTCATCACAATGCTCCATGCCCACTCTCATCACAATAATCCATGAAACATTTCAGACCAATGCTCAATGCCCTTCTCATCACAATGCTCCATTATCTCTGTCATAACAATGCTCCATGACCGCTGCCATCACAATGTTCCACGGCCTTGTCATCACAAGGCTCCATGACCCTTGTCATCACAATGCTCCAAAACCCCTGTAATCACAATGCTCCATTCACTTGTCATCACAAAACCCCATGACGCATGTCATCAGAATATTCCATGGCCTTCTCCTCACAATGATCAATGCCCTTGTCATCACAATGCTCCAAGACCCCTGTAATCACAATGCTCCATGCCCCTTATCATCAGAATGCTCCATGAGACTTGTCATCACAAGTCTCCATGGTCATCTCATCACAGTGCTCCAGGAACTTGTCATCACCATGCTCCATTCCGTTGTCATCACAATTCTCCATGACCCCTGTCATCACAATACTCCATGAACATTTTCAGCCCACTGCTCCATGACCTTCTCATCACAATGCTCCATGAACAATATCATCACAATGCTCCATGACCACTGTCATCACAACACTCCATGACACCTGACAACCTAATGATCTGGGACCTTTGTCATCATAATGCTCCAAGACCCCTGTAATCACAATGCCCCATGACACCTGTCATCACAATACTCCAGGAACATTTTCAGCCCAATTCTCCATGACCCTTGTCATCACAATGATCCATGCCCTTGGCATCCTAATGCTCCATGACCCCTGTATTCTCAGTGGTCCGTGACGCTTGTCATCACAGTGCTCCATGACACATGTCATCACAATGCTCTATGCCTTTCTCAGCACAATGTCCCATGCCCTTTTCATCACAATGCTCCATGACCCCTGTCATCACAACGCTCCATGACTCCAGTCATCACAATTCTTCATAACATTTGTCATCACAATGGGCGATACCCACGTCATCACAAGGCTCTGTTACCTTTGTAACCACAATGCTCCATGAACTTTTCATCACAATGCTCCGTGACCCTTGTCATCACAATGCTCCATGTCTTTGTCAAAAAAAATGCTCCATGACCCTTGTCATCACAATGTGCCACGTACTTTTCATCCCAACAGTCCACAAATTTGTCATCACAATGCTCCATGAACCCTGTAATCACAATGCTCCATGCACTTCTCATCACAATGCTCCATTACCCCTGTCATCACAATGCTCCATGACACCTGCCATCACAATTTTCTATGCCCTTGTCATCACAATGCTCCAAGACCCCAGTAATCACAATGCTCCATGCCCCTCTTCATCTCAATGCTCCATGAACCCTGTCATCACAATGCATCATGCCAATCATCATAATGATTCCGGCTATTGTCAGCACAATGAAATCAAAATTCTACATGACCCCTGTCATCACAGTACTCCATGAACATTTTCCGCCCAATGCTCCATGACCCTTGTCATCAAAATGATCCATGCCCTTGTCATCCCAATGCTCCATGACCCCTGTATTCACAATGCTCCGTGACGCTTGTTATCACAGTGCTCCATGAAACTTGTCATCACAATGCTCCATGCTTTGGCAGCAAAATGCTACATGACCTTGTCATTACAATGCTCTTTGCGCATGTCATCACAATACTCCTTTACAATTGTCATCACAATCCTCCATGAAACTTGGGATCACATTGCTTCCTGCCCTTGTCATCACAATGCTCCCTGCTCCTTGAAATCAAAATGATCCATGACCTCTGTCATCGCAGTGCTCCAAACCCTTGTGATCACAATGTTCCATAACACTTTTCATCACAATGCTCCATGAGGCCTGTCATCACAATACTCCATGCCCTTTTCATCACAATGCTCCATGACCTTTGTCATCACAATTCTCAATACACTTGTCATCACAATGCTCCCGGACCCTTGTAGTCAGAATGCTCCTTGAACCATGTCACGAAAAGGCTCCATGCATTCTTCATCACAAAGCCCCATGCCGTTTTCGTCACAATGCTCCATGCCATTGTCATCAAAATACTCCACAAGCTTGTCATCAGAATGTTCCATGACCCTTGTCATCACAGTTCTCCATGCACTTGTCAGCACAATGCTCCCTGAAACTTGTCATCACTATGTTCCAAGCCATTGTCATCACAATGCTCCATTACCTTTGTCATCGGAATCCTCCATGACACTTGGCATCACAATTCTCCATGCCATTGTCATCACAATGGGCCAATACATATATCATCACAATGCTCCCTGACACCTCTCTTCACAATATTGCATGACCTGGTCATCACAATGCTCCATGCCCTTGTCATCACAATGCGCCATTCCAACTGTCATCACAATAATCCATGAAACTTATTAGACCAATGCTCCATGCCCTTGTCATCACAATGCTCCATGTCCACTGTCATCTCAATCATCTATGAAACTTCTCAGACCAATGCTTCATGACCCTGTCATCACAGTGCTCCATGCCCTGGTCATCACAATGCTCCAAGACCCCTGTAATCACAATGCTGCATGCCCCTTTTCATCAGAATGCTCCATGAGACTTGTCATCACAAGTCTCCATGGTCTTCTCATCACAATGCTCCAGGACCTTGTCATCACCATGCTCCATTCCCTTGTCATCACAATGCTCCATGACCCCTGTCATCACAATACTCCATGAATATTTACAGCCCAATGCTCCATGACCTTCTCATCACAATGCTCCAAGACCAATATCATCACAATGCTCCATGACAACTGTCATCACAACACTCCATGACACCTGACAACACAATGATCCGGGACCCTTGTCATCACAATGCTCCATTCCCTAGTCATCACAATGCTCCATGACCACTGTCATCACAATACTCCATGAATATTTTCAGCCCAATGCTCCATGACGCTTGTCCTCACAATGATCCATGTCCTTGTCATCCCAATGCTCCATGACCCCTGTATTCACAATGCTCCGTGAAGCTTGTCATCACAGTGCTCCATGACACCTGTCATCACAATGCTCCATGCCTTTGTCATCAAAATGCTACATGACTTTCTCATTACAATACTCTATGCGCTTGTCCTCACAATACTCCATTACCATTGTCATCACTATCCTCCATGAACCTTGGGATCACGTTGCTTCATGCCCTTTTCATCACAATGCTCCATGCTCTTTGAAATCAAAATGATCCATGACCCTTGTCATCACAATTCTCCATGCACTTGTCAGCACAATGCTCCCTGAACCTTGTCATCACTATGCTCCAAGCCATTGTGATCACAATGCTCCATTACCTTTGTCATCAGAATCCTCCATGACACTTGCCATCACAATGCTCCATGCCATTGTCATCACAATGGGCCAATACATATGTCATCACAATGCTCCTTGACACCTCTTTTCACAATACTGCATGACCTGGTCATCACAATGCTCCATGCCCTTGTCATCCCAATGCGCCATTCCAACTGTCATCACAATAATCCATGAAACTTATTAGACCAATGCTCCATGCCCTTGTCATCACAATGCTCCATGCCCATGTTATCACAATGTTCCAAGACCCCTGTAATCAGAATGCTCCATGCCCCTTTTCATCAGTATGCTCCATGAGACTTGTCATCCCAAGGCTCCATGGTTTTCTCATCACAATGCTCCAGGGCCTTGTCATCACAATGCTTCACGACATTGTCATGAAACTTCTCATTGGCCCTTGTCATCATAATGCTCCAAGCTGTAGTCCTCACCATGCTCCATTATATTTGTCATTACAATCCTCCATTACATTTGGCATCACAATGCTCCATGCCATTGTCATTGCAATGGACCATGACATATGTCATCACAATGCTCCCTGACACCTGACTTCACAATACTCCATGCCCTTGTCATCACAATGCACCATGTCCACTGTCATCACAATCAGCTATGAAACTTGTCAGACCAATGCTCCATGCCCCTGTCATCACAGTGCTCCATGCCCTTGTCATCACAATGCTCCATGACCCCTGTCATCACAATGCCTCGTGACTCCAGTCATCACAATGCTTCATAACGTTTGTCATCACAACGGTCCCTGCCTGCGTCATCACAAGGCTCTGTGTCCATTTTAACCACAATGCTCCATGAACTTTTCATCACAATGCTCCGTGACCCTTGTCATCACAATGCTCCATGCCTTTGTCAGAACAATGCTCCATGACCTTTGTCTTCACAATGTGCCATGCACTTTTCATCACAATGATCCACAACCTTGTCATCGCTATGCTCCATAAACCTTGTAATCACAATGCTCCATGAACTTCTCATCCAAATGCTCTCTCACATGAGATATCACAATGTTCCTCCACTAGTCATCACAATCCTCCCTCACCCCTGTTATCACAATGTTCCATGACCCCTGTCATCCCAATGCTACATCCCCTTATCTGCACAATGTTCCATGACCCCTGACATCACGATGTTCCATAACCCCTGTCATCAAAATGCTCCATGACCCTTTTCATCCCAACGATCCATGACCCCTGGCATCACAATGTTCATAACCGCTGTCATCAAAATGTACCATTACACTTTTCATCAAAGTGCTGCAAGACCCTGTCATCAAAATGCTCCCTGCCCTTCTCATCACAATGCACCACACTCTTGTCATCAAAAAGCTCCATGACCATTGTCATCACAAAGCTCCATGGCCCTTGGCATCACAATGCTCCATGTCATTGTCATCACAATGCTCCATGAACCCTCTCATCACATGGCTCCATGACCTTGTCATCACAAAGCACCATGACACTTGTCATCACAATGCTCGATGCCCTTCCCATCACAATGCTCCATGCCCTTGTAATTACAATCCTCCATGACCCATGTATCACAGTGTTCCGTGCCCTTGTCATCACAATGCTCCATGCCCACTCTCATCACAATAATCCATGAAACATTTCAGACCAATGCTCAATGCCCTTCTCATCACAATGCTCCATTATCTCTGTCATAACAATGCTCCATGACCGCTGCCATCACAATGTTCCACGGCCTTGTCATCACAAGGCTCCATGACCCTTGTCATCACAATGCTCCAAAACCCCTGTAATCACAATGCTCCATTCACTTGTCATCACAAAACCCCATGACGCATGTCATCAGAATATTCCATGGCCTTCTCCTCACAATGATCAATGCCCTTGTCATCACAATGCTCCAAGACCCCTGTAATCACAATGCTCCATGCCCCTTATCATCAGAATGCTCCATGAGACTTGTCATCACAAGTCTCCATGGTCATCTCATCACAGTGCTCCAGGAACTTGTCATCACCATGCTCCATTCCGTTGTCATCACAATTCTCCATGACCCCTGTCATCACAATACTCCATGAACATTTTCAGCCCACTGCTCCATGACCTTCTCATCACAATGCTCCATGAACAATATCATCACAATGCTCCATGACCACTGTCATCACAACACTCCATGACACCTGACAACCTAATGATCTGGGACCTTTGTCATCATAATGCTCCAAGACCCCTGTAATCACAATGCCCCATGACACCTGTCATCACAATACTCCAGGAACATTTTCAGCCCAATTCTCCATGACCCTTGTCATCACAATGATCCATGCCCTTGGCATCCTAATGCTCCATGACCCCTGTATTCTCAGTGGTCCGTGACGCTTGTCATCACAGTGCTCCATGACACATGTCATCACAATGCTCTATGCCTTTCTCAGCACAATGTCCCATGCCCTTTTCATCACAATGCTCCATGACCCCTGTCATCACAACGCTCCATGACTCCAGTCATCACAATTCTTCATAACATTTGTCATCACAATGGGCGATACCCACGTCATCACAAGGCTCTGTTACCTTTGTAACCACAATGCTCCATGAACTTTTCATCACAATGCTCCGTGACCCTTGTCATCACAATGCTCCATGTCTTTGTCAAAAAAAATGCTCCATGACCCTTGTCATCACAATGTGCCACGTACTTTTCATCCCAACAGTCCACAAATTTGTCATCACAATGCTCCATGAACCCTGTAATCACAATGCTCCATGCACTTCTCATCACAATGCTCCATTACCCCTGTCATCACAATGCTCCATGACACCTGCCATCACAATTTTCTATGCCCTTGTCATCACAATGCTCCAAGACCCCAGTAATCACAATGCTCCATGCCCCTCTTCATCTCAATGCTCCATGAACCCTGTCATCACAATGCATCATGCCAATCATCATAATGATTCCGGCTATTGTCAGCACAATGAAATCAAAATTCTACATGACCCCTGTCATCACAGTACTCCATGAACATTTTCCGCCCAATGCTCCATGACCCTTGTCATCAAAATGATCCATGCCCTTGTCATCCCAATGCTCCATGACCCCTGTATTCACAATGCTCCGTGACGCTTGTTATCACAGTGCTCCATGAAACTTGTCATCACAATGCTCCATGCTTTGGCAGCAAAATGCTACATGACCTTGTCATTACAATGCTCTTTGCGCATGTCATCACAATACTCCTTTACAATTGTCATCACAATCCTCCATGAAACTTGGGATCACATTGCTTCCTGCCCTTGTCATCACAATGCTCCCTGCTCCTTGAAATCAAAATGATCCATGACCTCTGTCATCGCAGTGCTCCAAACCCTTGTGATCACAATGTTCCATAACACTTTTCATCACAATGCTCCATGAGGCCTGTCATCACAATACTCCATGCCCTTTTCATCACAATGCTCCATGACCTTTGTCATCACAATTCTCAATACACTTGTCATCACAATGCTCCCGGACCCTTGTAGTCAGAATGCTCCTTGAACCATGTCACGAAAAGGCTCCATGCATTCTTCATCACAAAGCCCCATGCCGTTTTCGTCACAATGCTCCATGCCATTGTCATCAAAATACTCCACAAGCTTGTCATCAGAATGTTCCATGACCCTTGTCATCACAGTTCTCCATGCACTTGTCAGCACAATGCTCCCTGAAACTTGTCATCACTATGTTCCAAGCCATTGTCATCACAATGCTCCATTACCTTTGTCATCGGAATCCTCCATGACACTTGGCATCACAATTCTCCATGCCATTGTCATCACAATGGGCCAATACATATATCATCACAATGCTCCCTGACACCTCTCTTCACAATATTGCATGACCTGGTCATCACAATGCTCCATGCCCTTGTCATCACAATGCGCCATTCCAACTGTCATCACAATAATCCATGAAACTTATTAGACCAATGCTCCATGCCCTTGTCATCACAATGCTCCATGTCCACTGTCATCTCAATCATCTATGAAACTTCTCAGACCAATGCTTCATGACCCTGTCATCACAGTGCTCCATGCCCTGGTCATCACAATGCTCCAAGACCCCTGTAATCACAATGCTGCATGCCCCTTTTCATCAGAATGCTCCATGAGACTTGTCATCACAAGTCTCCATGGTCTTCTCATCACAATGCTCCAGGACCTTGTCATCACCATGCTCCATTCCCTTGTCATCACAATGCTCCATGACACCTGTCATCACAATACTCCATGAATATTTACAGCCCAATGCTCCATGACCTTCTCATCACAATGCTCCAAGACCAATATCATCACAATGCTCCATGACAACTGTCATCACAACACTCCATGACACCTGACAACACAATGATCCGGGACCCTTGTCATCACAATGCTCCATTCCCTAGTCATCACAATGCTCCATGACCACTGTCATCACAATACTCCATGAATATTTTCAGCCCAATGCTCCATGACGCTTGTCCTCACAATGATCCATGTCCTTGTCATCCCAATGCTCCATGACCCCTGTATTCACAATGCTCCGTGAAGCTTGTCATCACAGTGCTCCATGACACCTGTCATCACAATGCTCCATGCCTTTGTCATCAAAATGCTACATGACTTTCTCATTACAATACTCTATGCGCTTGTCCTCACAATACTCCATTACCATTGTCATCACTATCCTCCATGAACCTTGGGATCACGTTGCTTCATGCCCTTTTCATCACAATGCTCCATGCTCTTTGAAATCAAAATGATCCATGACCCTTGTCATCACAATTCTCCATGCACTTGTCAGCACAATGCTCCCTGAACCTTGTCATCACTATGCTCCAAGCCATTGTGATCACA
The DNA here is from genome assembly GCF_964341445.2 of Mesoplodon mirus. Taxonomy (NCBI): domain Eukaryota; kingdom Metazoa; phylum Chordata; class Mammalia; order Artiodactyla; family Ziphiidae; genus Mesoplodon; species Mesoplodon mirus. The sequence goes on along the minus strand of NW_028295646.1, from coordinate 575,617 downwards.
ATGCTCCATTACCTTTGTCATCAGAATCCTCCATGACACTTGCCATCACAATGCTCCATGCCATTGTCATCACAATGGGCCAATACATATGTCATCACAATGCTCCTTGACACCTCTTTTCACAATACTGCATGACCTGGTCATCACAATGCTCCATGCCCTTGTCATCCCAATGCGCCATTCCAACTGTCATCACAATAATCCATGAAACTTATTAGACCAATGCTCCATGCCCTTGTCATCACAATGCTCCATGCCCATGTTATCACAATGTTCCAAGACCCCTGTAATCAGAATGCTCCATGCCCCTTTTCATCAGTATGCTCCATGAGACTTGTCATCCCAAGGCTCCATGGTTTTCTCATCACAATGCTCCAGGGCCTTGTCATCACAATGCTTCACGACATTGTCATGAAACTTCTCATTGGCCCTTGTCATCATAATGCTCCAAGCTGTAGTCCTCACCATGCTCCATTATATTTGTCATTACAATCCTCCATTACATTTGGCATCACAATGCTCCATGCCATTGTCATTGCAATGGACCATGACATATGTCATCACAATGCTCCCTGACACCTGACTTCACAATACTCCATGCCCTTGTCATCACAATGCACCATGTCCACTGTCATCACAATCAGCTATGAAACTTGTCAGACCAATGCTCCATGCCCCTGTCATCACAGTGCTCCATGCCCTTGTCATCACAATGCTCCATGACCCCTGTCATCACAATGCCTCGTGACTCCAGTCATCACAATGCTTCATAACGTTTGTCATCACAACGGTCCCTGCCTGCGTCATCACAAGGCTCTGTGTCCATTTTAACCACAATGCTCCATGAACTTTTCATCACAATGCTCCGTGACCCTTGTCATCACAATGCTCCATGCCTTTGTCAGAACAATGCTCCATGACCTTTGTCTTCACAATGTGCCATGCACTTTTCATCACAATGATCCACAACCTTGTCATCGCTATGCTCCATAAACCTTGTAATCACAATGCTCCATGAACTTCTCATCCAAATGCTCTCTCACATGAGATATCACAATGTTCCTCCACTAGTCATCACAATCCTCCCTCACCCCTGTTATCACAATGTTCCATGACCCCTGTCATCCCAATGCTACATCCCCTTATCTGCACAATGTTCCATGACCCCTGACATCACGATGTTCCATAACCCCTGTCATCAAAATGCTCCATGACCCTTTTCATCCCAACGATCCATGACCCCTGGCATCACAATGTTCATAACCCCTGTCATCAAAATGTACCATTACACTTTTCATCAAAGTGCTGCAAGACCCTGTCATCAAAATGCTCCCTGCCCTTCTCATCACAATGCACCACACTCTTGTCATCAAAAAGCTCCATGACCATTGTCATCACAAAGCTCCATGGCCCTTGGCATCACAATGCTCCATGTCATTGTCATCACAATGCTCCATGAACACTCTCATCACATGGCTCCATGACCTTGTCATCACAAAGCACCATGACACTTGTCATCACAATGCTCGATGCCCTTCCCATCACAATGCTCCATGCCCTTGTAATTACAATCCTCCATGACCCATGTATCACAGTGTTCCGTGCCCTTGTCATCACAATGCTCCATGCCCACTCTCATCACAATAATCCATGAAACATTTCAGACCAATGCTCAATGCCCTTCTCATCACAATGCTCCATTATCTCTGTCATAACAATGCTCCATGACCGCTGCCATCACAATGTTCCACGGCCTTGTCATCACAAGGCTCCATGACCCTTGTCATCACAATGCTCCAAAACCCCTGTAATCACAATGCTCCATTCACTTGTCATCACAAAACCCCATGACGCATGTCATCAGAATATTCCATGGCCTTCTCCTCACAATGATCAATGCCCTTGTCATCACAATGCTCCAAGACCCCTGTAATCACAATGCTCCATGCCCCTTATCATCAGAATGCTCCATGAGACTTGTCATCACAAGTCTCCATGGTCATCTCATCACAATGCTCCAGGAACTTGTCATCACCATGCTCCATTCCGTTTTCATCACAATTCTCCATGACCCCTGTCATCACAATACTCCATGAACATTTTCAGCCCACTGCTCCATGACCTTCTCATCACAATGCTCCATGAACAATATCATCACAATGCTCCATGACCACTGTCATCACAAAACTCCATGACACCTGACAACCTAATGATCTGGGACCTTTGTCATTATAATGATCCAAGACCCCTGTAATCACAATGCCCCATGACACCTGTCATCACAATACTCCAGGAACATTTTCAGCCCAATTCTCCATGACCCTTGTCATCACAATGATCCATGCCCTTGGCATCCTAATGCTCCTTGACCCCTGTATTCTCAGTGGTCCGTGACGCTTGTCATCACAGTGCTCCATGACACATGTCATCACAATGCTCTATGCCTTTCTCAGCACAATGTTCCATGCCCTTTTCATCACAATGCTCCATGACCCCTGTCATCACAACGCTCCATGACTCCAGTCATCACAATTCTTCATAACATTTGTCATCACAATGGGCGATACCCACGTCATCACAAGGCTCTGTTACCTTTGTAACCACAATGCTCCATGAACTTTTCATCACAATGCTCCGTGACCCTTGTCATCACAATGCTCCATGTCTTTGTCAAAAAAAATGCTCCATGACCCTTGTCATCACAATGTGCCACGTACTTTTCATCCCAACAGTCCACAAATTTGTCATCACAATGCTCCATGAACCCTGTAATCACAATGCTCCATGCACTTCTCATCACAATGCTCCATTACCCCTGTCATCTCAATGCTCCATGACACCTGCCATCACAATTTTCTATGCCCTTGTCATCACAATGCTCCAAGACCCCAGTAATCACAATGCTCCATGCCCCTCTTCATCTCAATGCTCCATGAACCCTGTCATCACAATGCATCATGCCAATCATCATAATGATTCCGGCTATTGTCAGCACAATGAAATCAAAATTCTACATGACCCCTGTCATCACAGTACTCCATGAACATTTTCCGCCCAATGCTCCATGACCCTTGTCATCAAAATGATCCATGCCCTTGTCATCCCAATGCTCCATGACCCCTGTATTCACAATGCTCCGTGACGCTTGTTATCACAGTGCTCCATGAAACTTGTCATCACAATGCTCCATGCTTTGGCAGCAAAATGCTACATGACCTTGTCATTACAATGCTCTTTGCGCATGTCATCACAATACTCCTTTACAATTGTCATCACAATCCTCCATGAAACTTGGGATCACATTGCTTCCTGCCCTTGTCATCACAATGCTCCCTGCTCCTTGAAATCAAAATGATCCATGACCTCTGTCATCGCAGTGCTCCAAACCCTTGTGATCACAATGTTCCATAACACTTTTCATCACAATGCTCCATGAGGCCTGTCATCACAATACTCCATGCCCTTTTCATCACAATGCTCCATGACCTTTGTCATCACAATTCTCAATACACTTGTCATCACAATGCTCCCGGACCCTTGTAGTCAGAATGCTCCTTGAACCATGTCACGAAAAGGCTCCATGCATTCTTCATCACAAAGCCCCATGCCGTTTTCGTCACAATGCTCCATGCCATTGTCATCAAAATACTCCACAAGCTTGTCATCAGAATGTTCCATGACCCTTGTCATCACAGTTCTCCATGCACTTGTCAGCACAATGCTCCCTGAAACTTGTCATCACTATGTTCCAAGCCATTGTCATCACAATGCTCCATTACCTTTGTCATCGGAATCCTCCATGACACTTGGCATCACAATTCTCCATGCCATTGTCATCACAATGGGCCAATACATATATCATCACAATGCTCCCTGACACCTCTCTTCACAATATTGCATGACCTGGTCATCACAATGCTCCATGCCCTTGTCATCACAATGCGCCATTCCAACTGTCATCACAATAATCCATGAAACTTATTAGACCAATGCTCCATGCCCTTGTCATCACAATGCTCCATGTCCACTGTCATCGCAATCATCTATGAAACTTCTCAGACCAATGCTTCATGACCCTGTCATCACAGTGCTCCATGCCCTGGTCATCACAATGCTCCAAGACCCCTGTAATCACAATGCTGCATGCCCTTTTTCATCAGAATGCTCCATGAGACTTGTCATCACAAGTCTCCATGGTCTTCTCATCACAATGCTCCAGGACCTTGTCATCACCATGCTCCATTCCCTTGTCATCACAATGCTCCATGACACCTGTCATCACAATACTCCATGAATATTTACAGCCCAATGCTCCATGACCTTCTCATCACAATGCTCCAAGACCAATATCATCACAATGCTCCATGACAACTGTCATCACAACACTCCATGACACCTGACAACACAATGATCCGGGACCCTTGTCATCACAATGCTCCATTCCCTAGTCATCACAATGCTCCATGACCACTGTCATCACAATACTCCATGAATATTTTCAGCCCAATGCTCCATGACGCTTGTCCTCACAATGATCCATGTCCTTGTCATCCCAATGCTCCATGACCCCTGTATTCACAATGCTCCGTGAAGCTTGTCATCACAGTGCTCCATGACACCTGTCATCACAATGCTCCATGCCTTTGTCATCAAAATGCTACATGACTTTCTCATTACAATACTCTATGCGCTTGTCCTCACAATACTCCATTACCATTGTCATCACTATCCTCCATGAACCTTGGGATCACGTTGCTTCATGCCCTTTTCATCACAATGCTCCATGCTCTTTGAAATCAAAATGATCCATGACCCTTGTCATCACAATTCTCCATGCACTTGTCAGCACAATGCTCCCTGAACCTTGTCATCACTATGCTCCAAGCCATTGTGATCACAATGCTCCATTACCTTTGTCATCAGAATCCTCCATGACACTTGCCATCACAATGCTCCATGCCATTGTCATCACAATGGGCCAATACATATGTCATCACAATGCTCCTTGACACCTCTTTTCACAATACTGCATGACCTGGTCATCACAATGCTCCATGCCCTTGTCATCCCAATGCGCCATTCCAACTGTCATCACAATAATCCATGAAACTTATTAGACCAATGCTCCATGCCCTTGTCATCACAATGCTCCATGCCCATGTTATCACAATGTTCCAAGACCCCTGTAATCAGAATGCTCCATGCCCCTTTTCATCAGTATGCTCCATGAGACTTGTCATCCCAAGGCTCCATGGTTTTCTCATCACAATGCTCCAGGGCCTTGTCATCACAATGCTTCACGACATTGTCATGAAACTTCTCATTGGCCCTTGTCATCATAATGCTCCAAGCTGTAGTCCTCACCATGCTCCATTATATTTGTCATTACAATCCTCCATTACATTTGGCATCACAATGCTCCATGCCATTGTCATTGCAATGGACCATGACATATGTCATCACAATGCTCCCTGACACCTGACTTCACAATACTCCATGCCCTTGTCATCACAATGCACCATGTCCACTGTCATCACAATCAGCTATGAAACTTGTCAGACCAATGCTCCATGCCCCTGTCATCACAGTGCTCCATGCCCTTGTCATCACAATGCTCCATGACCCCTGTCATCACAATGCCTCGTGACTCCAGTCATCACAATGCTTCATAACGTTTGTCATCACAACGGTCCCTGCCTGCGTCATCACAAGGCTCTGTGTCCATTTTAACCACAATGCTCCATGAACTTTTCATCACAATGCTCCGTGACCCTTGTCATCACAATGCTCCATGCCTTTGTCAGAACAATGCTCCATGACCTTTGTCTTCACAATGTGCCATGCACTTTTCATCACAATGATCCACAACCTTGTCATCGCTATGCTCCATAAACCTTGTAATCACAATGCTCCATGAACTTCTCATCCAAATGCTCTCTCACATGAGATATCACAATGTTCCTCCACTAGTCATCACAATCCTCCCTCACCCCTGTTATCACAATGTTCCATGACCCCTGTCATCCCAATGCTACATCCCCTTATCTGCACAATGTTCCATGACCCCTGACATCACGATGTTCCATAACCCCTGTCATCAAAATGCTCCATGACCCTTTTCATCCCAACGATCCATGACCCCTGGCATCACAATGTTCATAACCCCTGTCATCAAAATGTACCATTACACTTTTCATCAAAGTGCTGCAAGACCCTGTCATCAAAATGCTCCCTGCCCTTCTCATCACAATGCACCACACTCTTGTCATCAAAAAGCTCCATGACCATTGTCATCACAAAGCTCCATGGCCCTTGGCATCACAATGCTCCATGTCATTGTCATCACAATGCTCCATGAACACTCTCATCACATGGCTCCATGACCTTGTCATCACAAAGCACCATGACACTTGTCATCACAATGCTCGATGCCCTTCCCATCACAATGCTCCATGCCCTTGTAATTACAATCCTCCATGACCCATGTATCACAGTGTTCCGTGCCCTTGTCATCACAATGCTCCATGCCCACTCTCATCACAATAATCCATGAAACATTTCAGACCAATGCTCAATGCCCTTCTCATCACAATGCTCCATTATCTCTGTCATAACAATGCTCCATGACCGCTGCCATCACAATGTTCCACGGCCTTGTCATCACAAGGCTCCATGACCCTTGTCATCACAATGCTCCAAAACCCCTGTAATCACAATGCTCCATTCACTTGTCATCACAAAACCCCATGACGCATGTCATCAGAATATTCCATGGCCTTCTCCTCACAATGATCAATGCCCTTGTCATCACAATGCTCCAAGACCCCTGTAATCACAATGCTCCATGCCCCTTATCATCAGAATGCTCCATGAGACTTGTCATCACAAGTCTCCATGGTCATCTCATCACAATGCTCCAGGAACTTGTCATCACCATGCTCCATTCCGTTGTCATCACAATTCTCCATGACCCCTGTCATCACAATACTCCATGAACATTTTCAGCCCACTGCTCCATGACCTTCTCATCACAATGCTCCATGAACAATATCATCACAATGCTCCATGACCACTGTCATCACAACACTCCATGACACCTGACAACCTAATGATCTGGGACCTTTGTCATCATAATGCTCCAAGACCCCTGTAATCACAATGCCCCATGACACCTGTCATCACAATACTCCAGGAACATTTTCAGCCCAATTCTCCATGACCCTTGTCATCACAATGATCCATGCCCTTGGCATCCTAATGCTCCATGACCCCTGTATTCTCAGTGGTCCGTGACGCTTGTCATCACAGTGCTCCATGACACATGTCATCACAATGCTCTATGCCTTTCTCAGCACAATGTTCCATGCCCTTTTCATCACAATGCTCCATGACCCCTGTCATCACAACGCTCCATGACTCCAGTCATCACAATTCTTCATAACATTTGTCATCACAATGGGCGATACCCACGTCATCACAAGGCTCTGTTACCTTTGTAACCACAATGCTCCATGAACTTTTCATCACAATGTTCCGTGACCCTTGTCATCACAATGCTCCATGTCTTTGTCAAAAAAAATGCTCCATGACCCTTGTCATCACAATGTGCCACGTACTTTTCATCCCAACAGTCCACAAATTTGTCATCACAATGCTCCATGAACCCTGTAATCACAATGCTCCATGCACTTCTCATCACAATGCTCCATTACCCCTGTCATCACAATGCTCCATGACACCTGCCATCACAATTTTCTATGCCCTTGTCATCACAATGCTCCAAGACCCCAGTAATCACAATGCCCCATGCCCCTCTTCATCTCAATGCTCCATGAACCCTGTCATCACAATGCATCATGCCAATCATCATAATGATTCCGGCTATTGTCAGCACAATGAAATCAAAATTCTACATGACCCCTGTCATCACAGTACTCCATGAACATTTTCCGCCCAATGCTCCATGACCCTTGTCATCAAAATGATCCATGCCCTTGTCATCCCAATGCTCCATGACCCCTGTATTCACAATGCTCCGTGACGCTTGTTATCACAGTGCTCCATGAAACTTGTCATCACAATGCTCCATGCTTTGGCAGCAAAATGCTTCATGACTTTGTCATTACAATGCTCTTTGTGCATGTCATCACAATACTCCTTTACAATTGTCATCACAATCCTCCATGAAACTTGGGATCACATTGCTTCCTGCCCTTGTCATCACAATGCTCCCTGCTCCTTGAAATCAAAATGATCCATGACCTCTGTCATCGCAGTGCTCCAATCCCTTGTGATCACAATGTTCCATAACACTTTTCATCACAACGCTCCATGAGGCCTGTCATCACAATATTCCATGCCCTTTTCATCACAATGCTCCATGACCTTTGTCATCACAATTCTCAATACACTTGTCATCACAATGCTCCCGGACCCTTGTAGTCAGAATGCTCCTTGAACCATGTCACGAAAAGGCTCCATGCATTCTTCATCACAAAGCCCCATGCCGTTTTCGTCACAATGCTCCATGCCATTGTCATCAAAATACTCCACAAGCTTGTCATCAGAATGTTCCATGACCCTTGTCATCACAGTTCTCCATGCACTTGTCAGCACAATGCTCCCTGAAACTTGTCATCACTATGCTCCAAGCCATTGTCATCACAATGCTCCATTACCTTTGTCATCGGAATCCTCCATGACACTTGGCATCACAATTCTCCATGCCATTGTCATCACAATGGGCCAATACATATATCATCACAATGCTCCCTGACACCTCTCTTCACAATATTGCATGACCTGGTCATCACAATGCTCCATGCCCTTGTCATCACAATGCGCCATTCCAACTGTCATCACAATAATCCATGAAACTTATTAGACCAATGCTCCATGCCCTTGTCATCACAATGCTCCATGTCCACTGTCATCGCAATCATCTATGAAACTTCTCAGACCAATGCTTCATGACCCTGTCATCACAGTGCTCCATGCCCTGGTCATCACAATGCTCCAAGACCCCTGTAATCACAATGCTGCATGCCCCTTTTCATCAGAATGCTCCATGAGACTTGTCATCACAAGTCTCCATGGTCTTCTCATCACAATGCTCCAGGACCTTGTCATCACCATGCTCCATTCCGTTGTCATCACAATGCTCCATGACCCCTGTCATCACAATACTCCATGAATATTTACAGCTCAATGCTCCATGACCTTCTCATCACAATGCTCCAAGACCAATATCATCACAATGCTCCATGACAACTGTCATCACAACACTCCATGACACCTGACAACACAATGATCCGGGACCCTTGTCATCACAATGCTCCATTCCCTAGTCATCACAATGCTCCATGACCACTGTCATCACAATACTCCATGAATATTTTCAGCCCAATGCTCCATGACGCTTGTCCTCACAATGATCCATGTCCTTGTCATCCCAATGCTCCATGACCCCTGTATTCACAATGCTCCGTGAAGCTTGTCATCACAGTGCTCCATGACACCTGTCATCACAATGCTCCATGCCTTTGTCATCAAAATGCTACATGACTTTCTCATTACAATACTCTATGCGCTTGTCCTCACAATACTCCATTACCATTGTCATCACTATCCTCCATGAACCTTGGGATCACGTTGCTTCATGCCCTTTTCATCACAATGCCCCATGCTCTTTGAAATCAAAATGATCCATGACCCTTGTCATCACAATTCTCCATGCACTTGTCAGCACAATGCTCCCTGAACCTTGTCATCACTATGCTCCAAGCCATTGTGATCACAATGCTCCATTACCTTTGTCATCAGAATCCTCCATGACACTTGCCATCACAATGCTCCATGCCATTGTCATCACAATGGGCCAATACATATGTCATCACAATGCTCCTTGACACCTCTTTTCACAATACTGCATGACCTGGTCATCACAATGCTCCATGCCCTTGTCATCCCAATGCGCCATTCCAACTGTCATCACAATAATCCATGAAACTTATTAGACCTATGCTCCATGCCCTTGTCATCACAATGCTCCATGCCCATGTTATCACAATGTTCCAAGACCCCTGTAATCAGAATGCTCCATGCCCCTTTTCATCAGTATGCTCCATGAGACTTGTCATCCCAAGGCTCCATGGTTTTCTCATCACAATGCTCCAGGACCTTGTCATCACAATGCTTCACGACATTGTCATGAAAATTCTCATTGGCCCTTGTCATCATAATGCTCCAAGCTGTAGTCATCACAATGCTCCATTATATTTGTCATTACAATCCTCCATTACATTTGGCATCACAATGCTCCATGCCATTGTCCTTGCAATGGACCATGACATATATCATCACAATGCTCCCTGACACCTGACTTCACAATACTCCATGCCCTTGTCATCACAATGCACCATGTCCACTGTCATCACAATCAGCTATGAAACTTGTCAGACCAATGCTCCATGCCCCTGTCATCACAGTGCTCCATGCCCTTGTCATCACAATGCTCCATGACCCCTGTCATCACAATGCCTCGTGACTCCAGTCATCACAATGCTTCATAACGTTTGTCATCACAACGGTCCCTGCCTGCGTCATCACAAGGCTCTGTGTCCATTTTAACCACAAAGCTCCATGAACTTTTCATCACAATGCTCCGTGACCCTTGTCATCACAATGCTCCATGCCTTTGTCAGAACAATGCTCCATGACCTTTGTCTTCAAAATGTGCCATGCACTTTTCATCACAACGATCCACAACCTTGTCATCGCTATGCTCCATAAACCTTGTAATCACAATGCTCCATGAACTTCTCATCCAAATGCTCTCTCACATGAGATATCACAATGTTCTTCCACTAGTCATCACAATCCTCCCTCACCCCTGTTATCACAATGTTCCATGACCCCTGTCATCCCAATGCTACATCCCCTTATCTGCACAATGTTCCATGACCCCTGACATCACGATGTTCCATATCCCCTGTCATCAAAATGCTCCATGACCCTTTTCATCCCAACGATCCATGACCCCTGGCATCACAATGTTCATAACCCCTGTCATCAAAATGTACCATTACACTTTTCATCAAAGTGCTGCAAGAACCTGTCATCAAAATGCTCCCTGCCCTTCTCATCACAATGCACCACGCTCTTGTCATCAAAAGGCTCCATGACCATTGTCATCACAAAGCTCCATGGCCCTTGGCATCACAATGCTCCATGTCATTGTCATCACAATGCTCCATGAACACTCTCATCACATGGCTCCATGACCTTGTCATCACAAAGCACCATGACACTTGTCATCACAATGCTCGATGCCCTTCCCATCACAATGCTCCATGCCCTTGTAATTACAATCCTCCATGACCCATGTATCACAGTGTTCCGTGCCCTTGTCATCACAATGCTCCATGCCCACTCTCATCACAATAATCCATGAAACATTTCAGACCAATGCTCAATGCCCTTCTCATCACAATGCTCCATTATCTCTGTCATAACAATGCTCCATGACCGCTGCCATCACAATGTTCCACGGCCTTGTCATCACAAGGCTCCATGACCCTTGTCATCACAATGCTCCAAAACCCCTGTAATCACAATGCTCCATTCACTTGTCATCACAAAACCCCATGACGCATGTCATCAGAATATTCCATGGCCTTCTCCTCACAATGATCAATGCCCTTGTCATCACAATGCTCCAAGACCCCTGTAATCACAATGCTCCATGCCCCTTATCATCAGAATGCTCCATGAGACTTGTCATCACAAGTCTCCATGGTCATCTCATCACAATGCTCCAGGAACTTGTCATCACCATGCTCCATTCCATTGTCATCACAATTCTCCATGACCCCTGTCATCACAATACTCCATGAACATTTTCAGCCCACTGCTCCATGACCTTCTCATCACAATGCTCCATGAACAATATCATCACAATGCTCCATGACCACTGTCATCACAACACTCCATGACACCTGACAACCTAATGATCTGGGACCTTTGTCATCATAATGCTCCAAGACACCTGTAATCACAATGCCCCATGACACCTGTCATCACAATACTCCAGGAACATTTTCAGCCCAATTCTCCATGACCCTTGTCATCACAATGATCCATGCCCTTGGCATCCTATTGCTCCATGACCCCTGTATTCTCAGTGGTCCGTGACGCTTGTCATCACAGTGCTCCATGACACATGTCATCACAATGCTCTATGCCTTTCTCAGCACAATGTTCCATGCCCTTTTCATCACAATGCTCCATGACCCCTGTCATCACAACGCTCCATGACTCCAGTCATCACAATTCTTCATAACATTTGTCATCACAATGGGCGATACCCACGTCATCACAAGGCTCTGTTACCTTTGTAACCACAATGCTCCATGAACTTTTCATCACAATGCTCCGTGACCCTTGTCATCACAATGCTCCATGTCTTTGTCAAAAAAATGCTCCATGACCCTTGTCATCACAATGTGCCACGTACTTTTCATCCCAACAGTCCACAAATTTGTCATCACAATGCTCCATGAACCCTGTAATCACAATGCTCCATGCACTTCTCCTCACAATGCTCCATTACCCCTGTCATCACAATGCTCCATGACACCTGCCATCACAATTTTCTATGCCCTTGTCATCACAATGCTCCAAGACCCCAGTAATCACAATGCTCCATGCCCCTCTTCATCTCAATGCTCCATGAACCCTGTCATCACAATGCATCATGCCAATCATCATAATGATTCCGGCTATTGTCAGCACAATGAAATCAAAATTCTACATGACCCCTGTCATCACAGTACTCCATGAACATTTTCCGCCCAATGCTCCATGACCCTTGTCATCAAAATGATCCATGCCCTTGTCATCACAATGTGCCATTCCAACTGTCATCAAAATAATCCATGAAACTTATTAGACCAATGCTCCATGCCCTTGTCATCACAATGCTCCATGTCCACTGTCATCGCAATCATCTATGAAACTTCTCAGACCAATGCTTCATGACCCTGTCATCACAGTGCTCCATGCCCTGGTCATCACAATGCTCCAAGACCCCTGTAATCACAATGCTGCATGCCCCTTTTCATCAGAATGCTCCATGAGACTTGTCATCACAAGTCTCCATGGTCTTCTCATCACAATGCTCCAGGACCTTGTCATCACCATGCTCCATTCCCTTGTCATCACAATGCTCCATGACCCCTGTCATCACAATACTCCATGAATATTTACAGCCCAATGCTCCATGACCTTCTCATCACAATGCTCCAAGACCAATATCATCACAATGCTCCATGACAACTGTCATCACAACACTCCATGACACCTGACAACACAATGATCCGGGACCCTTGTCATCACAATGCTCCATTCCCTAGTCATCACAATGCTCCATGACCACTGTCATCACAATACTCCATGAATATTTTCAGCCCAATGCTCCATGACGCTTGTCCTCACAATGATCCATGTCCTTGTCATCCCAATGCTCCATGACCCCTGTATTCACAATGCTCCGTGAAGCTTGTCATCACAGTGCTCCATGACACCTGTCATCACAATGCTCCATGCCTTTGTCATCAAAATGCTACATGACTTTCTCATTACAATACTCTATGCGCTTGTCCTCACAATACTCCATTACCATTGTCATCACTATCCTCCATGAACCTTGGGATCACGTTGCTTCATGCCCTTTTCATCACAGTGCCCCATGCTCTTTGAAATCAAAATGATCCATGACCCTTGTCATCACAATTCTCCATGCACTTTTCAGCACAATGCTCCCTGAACCTTGTCATCACTATGCTCCAAGCCATTGTGATCACAATGCTCCATTACCTTTGTCATCAGAATCCTCCATGACACTTGCCATCACAATGCTCCATGCCATTGTCATCACAATGGGCCAATACATATGTCATCACAATGCTCCTTGACACCTCTTTTCACAATACTGCATGACCTGGTCATCACAATGCTCCATGCCCTTGTCATCCCAATGCGCCATTCCAACTGTCATCACAATAATCCATGAAACTTATTAGACCAATGCTCCATGCCCTTGTCATCACAATGCTCCATGCCCATGTTATCACAATGTTCCAAGACCCCTGTAATCAGAATGCTCCATGCCCCTTTTCATCAGTATGCTCCATGAGACTTGTCATCCCAAGGCTCCATGGTTTTCTCATCACAATGCTCCAGGACCTTGTCATCACAATGCTTCACGACATTGTCATGAAAATTCCCATTGGCCCTTGTCATCATAATGCTCCAAGCTGTAGTCATCACAATGCTCCATTATATTTGTCATTACAATCCTCCATTACATTTGGCATCACAATGCTCCATGCCATTGTCATTGCAATGGACCATGACATATGTCATCACAATGCTCCCTGACACCTGACTTCACAATACTCCATACCCTTGTCATCACAATGCACCATGTCCACTGTCATCACAATCAGCTATGAAACTTGTCAGACCAATGCTCCATGCCACTGTCATCACAGAGCTCCATGCCCTTGTCATCACAATGCTCCATGACCCCTGTCATCACAATGCCTCGTGACTCCAGTCATCACAATGCTTCAGAACGTTTGTCATCACAACGGTCCCTGCCTGCGTCATCACAAGGCTCTGTGTCCATTTTAACCACAATGCTCCATGAACTTTTCATCACAATGCTCCGTGACCCTTGTCATCACAATGCTCCATGCCTTTGTCAGAACAATGCTCCATGACCTTTGTCTTCACAATGTGCCATGCACTTTTCATCACAATGATCCACAACCTTGTCATCGCTATGCTCCATAAACCTTGTAATCACAATGCTCAATGAACTTCTCATCCAAATGCTTTCTCACATGAGATATCACAATGTTCCTCCACTAGTCATCACAATCCTCCCTCACCCCTGTTATCACAATGTTCCATGACCCCTGTCATCCCAATGCTACATCCCCTTATCTGCACAATGTTCCATGACCCCTGACATCACCATGTTCCATATCCCCTGTCATCAAAATGCTCCATGACCCTTTTCATCCCAACGATCCATGACCCCTGGCATCACAATGTTCATAACCCCTGTCATCAAAATGTACCATTACACTTTTCATCAAAGTGCTGCAAGACCCTGTCATCAAAATGCTCCCTGCCCTTCTCATCACAATGCACCACACTCTTGTCATCAAAAGGCTCCATGACCATTGTCATCACAAAGCTCCATGGCCCTTGGCATCACAATGCTCCATGTCATTGTCATCACAATGCTCCATGAACCCTCTCATCACATGGCTCCATGACCTTGTCATCACAAAGCACCATGACACTTGTCATCACAATGCTCGATGCCCTTCCCATTACAATGCTCCATGCCCTTGTAATTACAATCCTCCATGACCCATGTATCACAGTGTTCCGTGCCCTTGTCATCACAATGCTCCATGCCCACTCTCATCACAATAATCCATGAAACATTTCAGACCAATGCTCAATGCCCTTCTCATCACAATGCTCCATTATCTCTGTCATAACAATGCTCCATGACCGCTGCCATCACAATGTTCCACGGCCTTGTCATCACAAGGCTCCATGACCCTTGTCATCACAATGCTCCAAAACCCCTGTAATCACAATGCTCCATTCACTTGTCATCACAAAACCCCATGACGCATGTCATCAGAATATCCCATGGCCTTCTCCTCACAATGATCAATGCCCTTGTCATCACAATGCTCCAAGACCCCTGTAATCACAATGCTCCATGCCCCTTATCATCAGAATGCTCCATGAGACTTGTCATCACAAGTCTCCATGGTCATCTCATCACAATGCTCCAGGAACTTGTCATCACCATGCTCCATTCCGTTGTCATCACAATTCTCCATGACCCCTGTCATCACAATACTCCATGAACATTTTCAGCCCACTGCTCCATGACCTTCTCATCACAATGCTCCATGAACAATATCATCACAATGCTCCATGACCACTGTCATCACAACACTCCATGACACCTGACAACCTAATGATCTGGGACCTTTGTCATCATAATGCTCCAAGACCCCTGTAATCACAATGCCCCATGACACCTGTCATCACAATACTCCAGGAACATTTTCAGCCCAATTCTCCATGACCCTTGTCATCACAATGATCCATGCCCTTGGCATCCTAATGCTCCATGACCCCTGTATTCTCAGTGGTCCGTGACGCTTGTCATCACAGTGCTCCATGACACATGTCATCACAATGCTCTATGCCTTTCTCAGCACAATGTTCCATGCCCTTTTCATCACAATGCTCCATGACCCCTGTCATCACAACGCTCCATGACTCCAGTCATCACAATTCTTCATAACATTTGTCATCACAATGGGCGATACCCACGTCATCACAAGGCTCTGTTACCTTTGTAACCACAATGCTCCATGAACTTTTCATCACAATGCTCCATGACCCTTGTCATCACAATGCTCCATGTCTTTGTCAAAAAAAATGCTCCATGACCCTTGTCATCACAATGTGCCACGTACTTTTCATCCCAACAGTCCACAAATTTGTCATCACAATGCTCCATGAACCCTGTAATCACAATGCTCCATGCACTTCTCATCACAATGCTCCATTACCCCTGTCATCACAATGCTCCATGACACCTGCCATCACAATTTTCTATGCCCTTGTCATCACAATGCTCCAAGACCCCAGTAATCACAATGCTCCATGCCCCTCTTCATCTCAATGCTCCATGAACCCTGTCATCACAATGCATCATGCCAATCATCATAATGATTCCGGCTATTGTCAGCACAATGAAATCAAAATTCTACATGACCCCTGTCATCACAGTACTCCATGAACATTTTCCGCCCAATGCTCCATGACCCTTGTCATCAAAATGATCCATGCCCTTGTCATCCCAATGCTCCATGACCCCTGTATTCACAATGCTCCGTGACGCTTGTTATCACAGTGCTCCATGAAACTTGTCATCACAATGCTCCATGCTTTGGCAGCAAAATGCTACATGACCTTGTCATTACAATGCTCTTTGCGCATGTCATCACAATACTCCTTTACAATTGTCATCACAATCCTCCATGAAACTTGGGATCACATTGCTTCCTGCCCTTGTCATCACAATGCTCCCTGCTCCTTGAAATCAAAATGATCCATGACCTCTGTCATCGCAGTGCTCCAAACCCTTGTGATCACAATGTTCCATAACACTTTTCATCACAATGCTCCATGAGGCCTGTCATCACAATACTCCATGCCCTTTTCATCACAATGCTCCATGACCTTTGTCATCACAATTCTCAATACACTTGTCATCACAATGCTCCCGGACCCTTGTAGTCAGAATGCTCCTTGAACCATGTCACGAAAAGGCTCCATGCATTCTTCATCACAAAGCCCCATGCCGTTTTCGTCACAATGCTCCATGCCATTGTCATCAAAATACTCCACAAGCTTGTCATCAGAATGTTCCATGACCCTTGTCATCACAGTTCTCCATGCACTTGTCAGCACAATGCTCCCTGAAACTTGTCATCACTATGCTCCAAGCCATTGTCATCACAATGCTCCATTACCTTTGTCATCGGAATCCTCCATGACACTTGGCATCACAATTCTCCATGCCATTGTCATCACAATGGGCCAATACATATATCATCACAATGCTCCCTGACACCTCTCTTCACAATATTGCATGACCTGGTCATCACAATGCTCCATGCCCTTGTCATCACAATGCGCCATTCCAACTGTCATCACAATAATCCATGAAACTTATTAGACCAATGCTCCATGCCCTTGTCATCACAATGCTCCATGTCCACTGTCATCGCAATCATCTATGAAACTTCTCAGACCAATGCTTCATGACCCTGTCATCACAGTGCTCCATGCCCTGGTCATCACAATGCTCCAAGACCCCTGTAATCACAATGCTGCATGCCCCTTTTCATCAGAATGCTCCATGAGACTTGTCATCACAAGTCTCCATGGTCTTCTCATCACAATGCTCCAGGACCTTGTCATCACCATGCTCCATTCCCTTGTCATCACAATGCTCCATGACCCCTGTCATCACAATACTCCATGAATATTTACAGCCCAATGCTCCATGACCTTCTCATCACAATGCTCCAAGACCAATATCATCACAATGCTCCATGACAACTGTCATCACAACACTCCATGACACCTGACAACACAATGATCCGGGACACTTGTCATCACAATGCTCCATTCCCTAGTCATCACAATGCTCCATGACCACTGTCATCACAATACTCCATGAATATTTTCAGCCCAATGCTCCATGACGCTTGTCCTCACAATGATCCATGTCCTTGTCATCCCAATGCTCCATGACCCCTGTATTCACAATGCTCCGTGAAGCTTGTCATCACAGTGCTCCATGACACCTGTCATCACAATGCTCCATGCCTTTGTCATCAAAATGCTACATGACTTTCTCATTACAATACTCTATGCGCTTGTCCTCACAATACTCCATTACCATTGTCATCACTATCCTCCATGAACCTTGGGATCACGTTGCTTCATGCCCTTTTCATCACAATGCCCCATGCTCTTTGAAATCAAAATGATCCATGACCCTTGTCATCACAATTCTCCATGCACTTGTCAGCACAATGCTCCCTGAACCTTGTCATCACTATGCTCCAAGCCATTGTGATCACAATGCTCCATTACCTTTGTCATCAGAATCCTCCATGACACTTGCCATCACAATGCTCCATGCCATTGTCATCACAATGGGCCAATACATATGTCATCACAATGCTCCTTGACACCTCTTTTCACAATACTGCATGACCTGGTCATCACAATGCTCCATGCCCTTGTCATCCCAATGCGCCATTCCAACTGTCATCACAATAATCCATGAAACTTATTAGACCTATGCTCCATGCCCTTGTCATCACAATGCTCCATGCCCATGTTATCACAATGTTCCAAGACCCCTGTAATCAGAATGCTCCATGCCCCTTTTCATCAGTATGCTCCATGAGACTTGTCATCCCAAGGCTCCATGGTTTTCTCATCACAATGCTCCAGGACCTTGTCATCACAATGCTTCACGACATTGTCATGAAAATTCTCATTGGCCCTTGTCATCATAATGCTCCAAGCTGTAGTCATCACAATGCTCCATTATATTTGTCATTACAATCCTCCATTACATTTGGCATCACAATGCTCCATGCCATTGTCCTTGCAATGGACCATGACATATATCATCACAATGCTCCCTGACACCTGACTTCACAATACTCCATGCCCTTGTCATCACAATGCACCATGTCCACTGTCATCACAATCAGCTATGAAACTTGTCAGACCAATGCTCCATGCCCCTGTCATCACAGTGCTCCATGCCCTTGTCATCACAATGCTCCATGACCCCTGTCATCACAATGCCTCGTGACTCCAGTCATCACAATGCTTCATAACGTTTGTCATCACAACGGTCCCTGCCTGCGTCATCACAAGGCTCTGTGTCCATTTTAACCACAAAGCTCCATGAACTTTTCATCACAATGCTCCGTGACCCTTGTCATCACAATGCTCCATGCCTTTGTCAGAACAATGCTCCATGACCTTTGTCTTCAAAATGTGCCATGCACTTTTCATCACAACGATCCACAACCTTGTCATCGCTATGCTCCATAAACCTTGTAATCACAATGCTCCATGAACTTCTCATCCAAATGCTCTCTCACATGAGATATCACAATGTTCATCCACTAGTCATCACAATCCTCCCTCACCCCTGTTATCACAATGTTCCATGACCCCTGTCATCCCAATGCTACATCCCCTTATCTGCACAATGTTCCATGACCCCTGACATCACGATGTTCCATAACCCCTGTCATCAAAATGCTCCATGACCCTTTTCATCCCAACGATCCATGACCCCTGGCATCACAATGTTCATAACCCCTGTCATCAAAATGTACCATTACACTTTTCATCAAAGTGCTGCAAGAACCTGTCATCAAAATGCTCCCTGCCCTTCTCATCACAATGCACCACGCTCTTGTCATCAAAAGGCTCCATGACCATTGTCATCACAAAGCTCCATGGCCCTTGGCATCACAATGCTCCATGTCATTGTCATCACAATGCTCCATGAACACTCTCATCACATGGCTCCATGACCTTGTCATCACAAAGCACCATGACACTTGTCATCACAATGCTCGATGCCCTTCCCATCACAATGCTCCATGCCCTTGTAATTACAATCCTCCATGACCCATGTATCACAGTGTTCCGTGCCCTTGTCATCACAATGCTCCATGCCCACTCTCATCACAATAATCCATGAAACATTTCAGACCAATGCTCAATGCCCTTCTCATCACAATGCTCCATTATCTCTGTCATAACAATGCTCCATGACCGCTGCCATCACAATGTTCCACGGCCTTGTCATCACAAGGCTCCATGACCCTTGTCATCACAATGCTCCAAAACCCCTGTAATCACAATGCTCCATTCACTTGTCATCACAAAACCCCATGACGCATGTCATCAGAATATTCCATGGCCTTCTCCTCACAATGATCAATGCCCTTGTCATCACAATGCTCCAAGACCCCTGTAATCACAATGCTCCATGCCCCTTATCATCAGAATGCTCCATGAGACTTGTCATCACAAGTCTCCATGGTCATCTCATCACAATGCTCCAGGAACTTGTCATCACCATGCTCCATTCCGTTGTCATCACAATTCTCCATGACCCCTGTCATCACAATACTCCATGAACATTTTCAGCCCACTGCTCCATGACCTTCTCATCACAATGCTCCATGAACAATATCATCACAATGCTCCATGACCACTGTCATCACAACACTCCATGACACCTGACAACCTAATGATCTGGGACCTTTGTCATCATAATGCTCCAAGACACCTGTAATCACAATGTCCCATGACACCTGTCATCACAATACTCCAGGAACATTTTCAGCCCAATTCTCCATGACCCTTGTCATCACAATGATCCATGCCCTTGGCATCCTAATGCTCCATGACCCCTGTATTCTCAGTGGTCCGTGACGCTTGTCATCACAGTGCTCCATGACACATGTCATCACAATGCTCTATGCCTTTCTCAGCACAATGTTCCATGCCCTTTTCATCACAATGCTCCATGACCCCTGTCATCACAACGCTCCATGACTCCAGTCATCACAATTCTTCATAACATTTGTCATCACAATGGGCGATACCCACGTCATCACAAGGCTCTGTTACCTTTGTAACCACAATGCTCCATGAACTTTTCATCACAATGCTCCGTGACCCTTGTCATCACAATGCTCCATGTCTTTGTCAAAAAAATGCTCCATGACCCTTGTCATCACAATGTGCCACGTACTTTTCATCCCAACAGTCCACAAATTTGTCATCACAATGCTCCATGAACCCTGTAATCACAATGCTCCATGCACTTCTCCTCACAATGCTCCATTACCCCTGTCATCACAATGCTCCATGACACCTGCCATCACAATTTTCTATGCCCTTGTCATCACAATGCTCCAAGACCCCAGTAATCACAATGCTCCATGCCCCTCTTCATCTCAATGCTCCATGAACCCTGTCATCACAATGCATCATGCCAATCATCATAATGATTCCGGCTATTGTCAGCACAATGAAATCAAAATTCTACATGACCCCTGTCATCACAGTACTCCATGAACATTTTCCGCCCAATGCTCCATGACCCTTGTCATCAAAATGATCCATGCCCTTGTCATCACAATGTGCCATTCCAACTGTCATGAAAATAATCCATGAAACTTATTAGACCAATGCTCCATGCCCTTGTCATCACAATGCTCCATGTCCACTGTCATCGCAATCATCTATGAAACTTCTCAGACCAATGCTTCATGACCCTGTCATCACAGTGCTCCATGCCCTGGTCATCACAATGCTCCAAGACCCCTGTAATCACAATGCTGCATGCCCCTTTTCATCAGAATGCTCCATGAGACTTGTCATCACAAGTCTCCATGGTCTTCTCATCACAATGCTCCAGGACCTTGTCATCACCATGCTCCATTCCCTTGTCATCACAATGCTCCATGACCCCTGTCATCACAATACTCCATGAATATTTACAGCCCAATGCTCCATGACCTTCTCATCACAATGCTCCAAGACCAATATCATCACAATGCTCCATGACAACTGTCATCACAACACTCCATGACACCTGACAACACAATGATCCGGGACCCTTGTCATCACAATGCTCCATTCCCTAGTCATCACAATGCTCCATGACCACTGTCATCACAATACTCCATGAATATTTTCAGCCCAATGCTCCATGACGCTTGTCCTCACAATGATCCATGTCCTTGTCATCCCAATGCTCCATGACCCCTGTATTCACAATGCTCCGTGAAGCTTGTCATCACAGTGCTCCATGACACCTGTCATCACAATGCTCCATGCCTTTGTCATCAAAATGCTACATGACTTTCTCATTACAATACTCTATGCGCTTGTCCTCACAATACTCCATTACCATTGTCATCACTATCCTCCATGAACCTTGGGATCACGTTGCTTCATGCCCTTTTCATCACAGTGCCCCATGCTCTTTGAAATCAAAATGATCCATGACCCTTGTCATCACAATTCTCCATGCACTTTTCAGCACAATGCTCCCTGAACCTTGTCATCACTATGCTCCAAGCCATTGTGATCACAATGCTCCATTACCTTTGTCATCAGAATCCTCCATGACACTTGCCATCACAATGCTCCATGCCATTGTCATCACAATGGGCCAATACATATGTCATCACAATGCTCCTTGACACCTCTTTTCACAATACTGCATGACCTGGTCATCACAATGCTCCATGCCCTTGTCATCCCAATGCGCCATTCCAACTGTCATCACAATAATCCATGAAACTTATTAGACCAATGCTCCATGCCCTTGTCATCACAATGCTCCATGCCCATGTTATCACAATGTTCCAAGACCCCTGTAATCAGAATGCTCCATGCCCCTTTTCATCAGTATGCTCCATGAGACTTGTCATCCCAAGGCTCCATGGTTTTCTCATCACAATGCTCCAGGACCTTGTCATCACAATGCTTCACGACATTGTCATGAAAATTCCCATTGGCCCTTGTCATCATAATGCTCCAAGCTGTAGTCATCACAATGCTCCATTATATTTGTCATTACAATCCTCCATTACATTTGGCATCACAATGCTCCATGCCATTGTCATTGCAATGGACCATGACATATGTCATCACAATGCTCCCTGACACCTGACTTCACAATACTCCATACCCTTGTCATCACAATGCACCATGTCCACTGTCATCACAATCAGCTATGAAACTTGTCAGACCAATGCTCCATGCCACTGTCATCACAGAGCTCCATGCCCTTGTCATCACAATGCTCCATGACCCCTGTCATCACAATGCCTCGTGACTCCAGTCATCACAATGCTTCAGAACGTTTGTCATCACAACGGTCCCTGCCTGCGTCATCACAAGGCTCTGTGTCCATTTTAACCACAATGCTCCATGAACTTTTCATCACAATGCTCCGTGACCCTTGTCATCACAATGCTCCATGCCTTTGTCAGAACAATGCTCCATGACCTTTGTCTTCACAATGTGCCATGCACTTTTCATCACAATGATCCACAACCTTGTCATCGCTATGCTCCATAAACCTTGTAATCACAATGCTCCATGAACTTCTCATCCAAATGCTCTCTCACATGAGATATCACAATGTTCCTCCACTAGTCATCACAATCCTCCCTCACCCCTGTTATCACAATGTTCCATGACCCCTGTCATCCCAATGCTACATCCCCTTATCTGCACAATGTTCCATGACCCCTGACATCACGATGTTCCATATCCCCTGTCATCAAAATGCTCCATGACCCTTTTCATCCCAACGATCCATGACCCCTGGCATCACAATGTTCATAACCCCTGTCATCAAAATGTACCATTACACTTTTCATCAAAGTGCTGCAAGACCCTGTCATCAAAATGCTCCCTGCCCTTCTCATCACAATGCACCACACTCTTGTCATCAAAAGGCTCCATGACCATTGTCATCACAAAGCTCCATGGCCCTTGGCATCACAATGCTCCATGTCATTGTCATCACAATGCTCCATGAACCCTCTCATCACATGGCTCCATGACCTTGTCATCACAAAGCACCATGACACTTGTCATCACAATGCTCGATGCCCTTCCCATCACAATGCTCCATGCCCTTGTAATTACAATCCTCCATGACCCATGTATCACAGTGTTCCGTGCCCTTGTCATCACAATGCTCCATGCCCACTCTCATCACAATAATCCATGAAACATTTCAGACCAATGCTCAATGCCCTTCTCATCACAATGCTCCATTATCTCTGTCATAACAATGCTCCATGACCGCTGCCATCACAATGTTCCACGGCCTTGTCATCACAAGGCTCCATGACCCTTGTCATCACAATGCTCCAAAACCCCTGTAATCACAATGCTCCATTCACTTGTCATCACAAAACCCCATGACGCATGTCATCAGAATATCCCATGGCCTTCTCCTCACAATGATCAATGCCCTTGTCATCACAATGCTCCAAGACCCCTGTAATCACAATGCTCCATGCCCCTTATCATCAGAATGCTCCATGAGACTTGTCATCACAAGTCTCCATGGTCATCTCATCACAATGCTCCAGGAACTTGTCATCACCATGCTCCATTCCGTTGTCATCACAATTCTCCATGACCCCTGTCATCACAATACTCCATGAACATTTTCAGCCCACTGCTCCATGACCTTCTCATCACAATGCTCCATGAACAATATCATCACAATGCTCCATGACCACTGTCATCACAACACTCCATGACACCTGACAACCTAATGATCTGGGACCTTTGTCATCATAATGCTCCAAGACCCCTGTAATCACAATGCCCCATGACACCTGTCATCACAATACTCCAGGAACATTTTCAGCCCAATTCTCCATGACCCTTGTCATCACAATGATCCATGCCCTTGGCATCCTAATGCTCCATGACCCCTGTATTCTCAGTGGTCCGTGACGCTTGTCATCACAGTGCTCCATGACACATGTCATCACAATGCTCTATGCCTTTCTCAGCACAATGTTCCATGCCCTTTTCATCACAATGCTCCATGACCCCTGTCATCACAACGCTCCATGACTCCAGTCATCACAATTCTTCATAACATTTGTCATCACAATGGGCGATACCCACGTCATCACAAGGCTCTGTTACCTTTGTAACCACAATGCTCCATGAACTTTTCATCACAATGCTCCATGACCCTTGTCATCACAATGCTCCATGTCTTTGTCAAAAAAAATGCTCCATGACCCTTGTCATCACAATGTGCCACGTACTTTTCATCCCAACAGTCCACAAATTTGTCATCACAATGCTCCATGAACCCTGTAATCACAATGCTCCATGCACTTCTCATCACAATGCTCCATTACCCCTGTCATCACAATGCTCCATGACACCTGCCATCACAATTTTCTATGCCCTTGTCATCACAATGCTCCAAGACCCCAGTAATCACAATGCTCCATGCCCCTCTTCATCTCAATGCTCCATGAACCCTGTCATCACAATGCATCATGCCAATCATCATAATGATTCCGGCTATTGTCAGCACAATGAAATCAAAATTCTACATGACCCCTGTCATCACAGTACTCCATGAACATTTTCCGCCCAATGCTCCATGACCCTTGTCATCAAAATGATCCATGCCCTTGTCATCCCAATGCTCCATGACCCCTGTATTCACAATGCTCCGTGACGCTTGTTATCACAGTGCTCCATGAAACTTGTCATCACAATGCTCCATGCTTTGGCAGCAAAATGCTACATGACCTTGTCATTACAATGCTCTTTGCGCATGTCATCACAATACTCCTTTACAATTGTCATCACAATCCTCCATGAAACTTGGGATCACATTGCTTCATGCCCTTGTCATCACAATGCTCCCTGCTCCTTGAAATCAAAATGATCCATGACCTCTGTCATCGCAATGCTCCAAACACTTGTGATCACAATGTTCCATAACACTTTTCATCACAACGCTCCATGAGGCCTGTCATCACAATACTCCATGCCCTTTTCATCACAATGCTCCATGACCTTTCTCATCACAATTCTCAATACACTTGTCATCACAATGCTCCCGGACCCTTGTAGTCAGAATGCTCCTTGAACCATGTCACGAAAAGGCTCCATGCATTCTTCATCACAAAGCCCCATGCCGTTTTCGTCACAATGCTCCATGCCATTGTCATCAAAATACTCCACAAGCTTGTCATCAGAATGTTCCATGACCCTTGTCATCACAGTTCTCCATGCACTTGTCAGCACAATGCTCCCTGAAACTTGTCATCACTATGCTCCAAGCCATTGTCATCACAATGCTCCATTACCTTTGTCATCGGAATCCTCCATGACACTTGGCATCACAATTCTCCATGCCATTGTCATCACAATGGGCCAATACATATATCATCACAATGCTCCCTGACACCTCTCTTCACAATATTGCATGACCTGGTCATCACAATGCTCCATGCCCTTGTCATCACAATGCGCCATTCCAACTGTCATCACAATAATCCATGAAACTTATTAGACCAATGCTCCATGCCCTTGTCATCACAATGCTCCATGTCCACTGTCATCGCAATCATCTATGAAACTTCTCAGACCAATGCTTCATGACCCTGTCATCACAGTGCTCCATGCCCTGGTCATCACAATGCTCCAAGACCCCTGTAATCACAATGCTGCATGCCCCTTTTCATCAGAATGCTCCATGAGACTTGTCATCACAAGTCTCCATGGTCTTCTCATCACAATGCTCCAGGACCTTGTCATCACCATGCTCCATTCCCTTGTCATCACAATGCTCCATGACCCCTGTCATCACAATACTCCATGAATATTTACAGCCCAATGCTCCATGACCTTCTCATCACAATGCTCCAAGACCAATATCATCACAATGCTCCATGACAACTGTCATCACAACACTCCATGACACCTGACAACACAATGATCCGGGACCCTTGTCATCACAATGCTCCATTCCCTAGTCATCACAATGCTCCATGACCACTGTCATCACAATACTCCATGAATATTTTCAGCCCAATGCTCCATGACGCTTGTCCTCACAATGATCCATGTCCTTGTCATCCCAATGCTCCATGACCCCTGTATTCACAATGCTCCGTGAAGCTTGTCATCACAGTGCTCCATGACACCTGTCATCACAATGCTCCATGCCTTTGTCATCAAAATGCTACATGACTTTCTCATTACAATACTCTATGCGCTTGTCCTCACAATACTCCATTACCATTGTCATCACTATCCTCCATGAACCTTGGGATCACGTTGCTTCATGCCCTTTTCATCACAATGCCCCATGCTCTTTGAAATCAAAATGATCCATGACCCTTGTCATCACAATTCTCCATGCACTTGTCAGCACAATGCTCCCTGAACCTTGTCATCACTATGCTCCAAGCCATTGTGATCACAATGCTCCATTACCTTTGTCATCAGAATCCTCCATGACACTTGCCATCACAATGCTCCATGCCATTGTCATCACAATGGGCCAATACATATGTCATCACAATGCTCCTTGACACCTCTTTTCACAATACTGCATGACCTGGTCATCACAATGCTCCATGCCCTTGTCATCCCAATGCGCCATTCCAACTGTCATCACAATAATCCATGAAACTTATTAGACCAATGCTCCATGCCCTTGTCATCACAATGCTCCATGCCCATGTTATCACAATGTTCCAAGACCCCTGTAATCAGAATGCTCCATGCCCCTTTTCATCAGTATGCTCCATGAGACTTGTCATCCCAAGGCTCCATGGTTTTCTCATCACAATGCTCCAGGACCTTGTCATCACAATGCTTCACGACATTGTCATGAAAATTCTCATTGGCCCTTGTCATAATAATGCTCCAAGCTGTAGTCATCACAATGCTCCATTATATTTGTCATTACAATCCTCCATTACATTTGGCATCACAATGCTCCATGCCATTTTCATTGCAATGGACCATGACATATGTCATCACAATGCTCCCTGACACCTGACTTCACAATACTCCATGCCCTTGTCATCACAATGCTCCATGTCCACTGTCATCACAATCAGCTATGAAACTTGTCAGACCAATGCTCCATGCCCCTGTCATCACAGTGCTCCATGCCCTTGTCATCACAATGCTCCATGACCCCTGTCATCACAATGCCTCGTGACTCCAGTCATCACAATTCTTCATAACGTTTGTCATCACAACGGTCCCTGCCTGCGTCATCACAAGGCTCTGTGTCCATTTTAACCACAATGCTCCATGAACTTTTCATCACAATGCTCCGTGACCCTTGTCATCACAATGCTCCATGCCTTTGTCAGAACAATGCTCCATGACCTTTGTCTTCACAATGTGCCATGCACTTTTCATCACAATGATCCACAACCTTGTCATCGCTATGCTCCATAAACCTTGTAATCACAATGCTCCATGAACTTCTCATCCAAATGCTCTCTCACATGAGATATCACAATGTTCCTCCACTAGTCATCACAATCCTCCCTCACCCCTGTTATCACAATGTTCCATGACCCCTGTCATCCCAATGCTACATCCCCTTATCTGCACAATGATCCATGACCCCTGACATCACAGTGTTCCATAACCCCTGTCATCAAAATGCTCCATGACCCTTTTCATCCCAACGATCCATGACCCCTGGCATCACAATGTTCATAACCCCTGTCATCAAAATGTACCATTACACTTTTCATCAAATTGCTGCAAGGTCCTGCCATCAAAATGATCCCTGCCCTTCTCATCACAATGCACCACACTCTTGTCATCAAAAAGCTCCATGACCATTGTCATCACAAAGCTCCATGGCCCTTGGCATCACAATGCTCCATGTCATTGTCATCACAATGCTCCATGAACCCTCTCATCACATGGCTCCATGACCTTGTCATCACAAAGCACCATGACACTTGTCATCACAATGCTCGATGCCCTTCCCATCACAATGCTCCATGCCCTTGTAATTACAATCCTCCATGACCCATGTATCACAGTGTTCCGTGCCCTTGTCATCACAATGCTCCATGCCCACTCTCATCACAATAATCCATGAAACATTTCAGACCAATGCTCAATGCCCTTCTCATCACAGTGCTCCATTATCTCTGTCATAACAATGCTCCATGACCGCTGCCATCACAATGTTCCATGGCCTTGTCATCACAAGGCTCCATGACCCTTGTCATCACAATGCTCCAAAACCCCTGTAATCACAATGCTCCATTCACTTGTCATCACAAAACTCCATGACGCATGTCATCAGAATATCCCATGGCCTTCTCCTCAAAATGATCAATGCCCTTGTCATCACAATGCTCCAAGACCCCTGTAATCACAATGCTCCATGCCCCTTATCATCAGAATGCTCCATGAGACTTGTCATCACAAGTCTCCATGGTCATCTCATCACAATGCTCCAGGAACTTGTCATCACCATGCTCCATTCCGTTGTCATCACAATTCTCCATGACCCCTGTCATTACAATACTCCATGAACATTTTCAGCCCACTGCTCCATGACCTTCTCATCACAATGCTCCATGAACAATATCATCACAATGCTCCATGACCACTGTCATCACAACACTCCATGACACCTGACAACCTAATGATCTGGGACCTTTGTCATCATAATGCTCCAAGACCCCTGTAATCACAATGCCCCATGACACCTGTCATCACAATACTCCAGGAACATTTTCAGCCCAATTCTCCATGACCCTTGTCATCACAATGATCCATGCCCTTGGCATCCTAATGCTCCATGACCCCTGTATTCTCAGTGGTCCGTGACGCTTGTCATCACAGTGCTCCATGACACATGTCATCACAATGCTCTATGCCTTTCTCAGCACAATGTTCCATGCCCTTTTCATCACAATGCTCCATGACCCCTGTCATCACAACGCTCCATGACTCCAGTCATCACAATTCTTCATAACATTTGTCATCACAATGGGCGATACCCACGTCATCACAAGGCTCTGTTACCTTTGTAACCACAATGCTCCATGAACTTTTCATCACAATGCTCCGTGACCCTTGTCATCACAATGCTCCATGTCTTTGTCAAAAAAATGCTCCATGACCCTTGTCATCACAATGTGCCACGTACTTTTCATCCCAACAGTCCACAAATTTGTCATCACAATGCTCCATGAACCCTGTAATCACAATGCTCCATGCACTTCTCATCACAATGCTCCATTACCCCTGTCATCACAATGCTCCATGACACCTGCCATCACAATTTTCTATGCCCTTGTCATCACAATGCTCCAAGACCCCAGTAATCAAAATGCTCCATGCCCCTCTTCATCTCAATGCTCCATGAACCCTGTCATCACAATGCATCATGCCAATCATCATAATGATTCCGGCTATTGTCAGCACAATGAAATCAAAATTCTACATGACCCCTGTCATCACAGTACTCCATGAACATTTTCCGCCCAATGCTCCATGACCCTTGTCATCAAAATGATCCATGCCCTTGTCATCCCAATGCTCCATGACCCCTGTATTCACAATGCTCCGTGACGCTTGTTATCACAGTGCTCCATGAAACTTGTCATCACAATGCTCCATGCTTTGGCAGCAAAATGCTACATGACCTTGTCATTACAATGCTCTTTGCGCATGTCATCACAATACTCCTTTACAATTGTCATCACAATCCTCCATGAAACTTGGGATCACATTGCTTCCTGCCCTTGTCATCACAATGCTCCCTGCTCCTTGAAATCAAAATGATCCATGACCTCTGTCATCGCAGTGCTCCAAACCCTTGTGATCACAATGTTCCATAACACTTTTCATCACAACGCTCCATGAGGCCTGTCATCACAATACTCCATGCCCTTTTCATCACAATGCTCCATGACCTTTGTCATCACAATTCTCAATACACTTGTCATCACAATGCTCCCGGACCCTTGTAGTCAGAATGCTCCTTGAACCATGTCACGAAAAGGCTCCATGCATTCTTCATCACAAAGCCCCATGCCGTTTTCGTCACAATGCCCCATGCCAGTGTCATCAAAATACTCCACAAGCTTGTCATCAGAATGTTCCATGACCCTTGTCATCACAGTTCTCCATGCACTTGTCAGCACAATGCTCCCTGAAACTTGTCATCACTATGCTCCAAGCCATTGTCATCACAATGCTCCATTACCTTTGTCATCGGAATCCTCCATGACACTTGGCATCACAATTCTCCATGCCATTGTCATCACAATGGGCCAATACATATATCATCACAATGCTCCCTGACACCTCTCTTCACAATATTGCATGACCTGGTCATCACAATGCTCCATGCCCTTGTCATCACAATGCGCCATTCCAACTGTCATCACAATAATCCATGAAACTTATTAGACCAATGCTCCATGCCCTTGTCATCACAATGCTCCATGTCCACTGTCATCGCAATCATCTATGAAACTTCTCAGACCAATGCTTCATGACCCTGTCATCACAGTGCTCCATGCCCTGGTCATCACAATGCTCCAAGACCCCTGTAATCACAATGCTGCATGCCCCTTTTCATCAGAATGCTCCATGAGACTTGTCATCACAAGTCTCCATGGTCTTCTCATCACAATGCTCCAGGACCTTGTCATCACCATGCTCCATTCCCTTGTCATCACAATGCTCCATGACCCCTGTCATCACAATACTCCATGAATATTTACAGCCCAATGCTCCATGACCTTCTCATCACAATGCTCCAAGACCAATATCATCACAATGCTCCATGACAACTGTCATCACAACACTCCATGACACCTGACAACACAATGATCCGGGACCCTTGTCATCACAATGCTCCATTCCCTAGTCATCACAATGCTCCATGACCACTGTCATCACAATACTCCATGAATATTTTCAGCCCAATGCTCCATGACGCTTGTCCTCACAATGATCCATGTCCTTGTCATCCCAATGCTCCATGACCCCTGTATTCACAATGCTCCGTGAAGCTTGTCATCACAGTGCTCCATGACACCTGTCATCACAATGCTCCATGCCTTTGTCATCAAAATGCTACATGACTTTCTCATTACAATACTCTATGTGCTTGTCATCACAATACTCCATTACCATTGTCATCACTATCCTCCATGAACCTTGGGATCACGTTGCTTCATGCCCTTTTCATCACAATGCCCCATGCTCTTTGAAATCAAAATGATCCATGACCCTTGTCATCACAATTCTCCATGCACTTGTCAGCACAATGCTCCCTGAACCTTGTCATCACTATGCTCCAAGCCATTGTGATCACAATGCTCCATTACCTTTGTCATCAGAATCCTCCATGACACTTGCCATCACAATGCTCCATGCCATTGTCATCACAATGGGCCAATACATATGTCATCACAATGCTCCTTGACACCTCTTTTCACAATACTGCATGACCTGGTCATCACAATGCTCCATGCCCTTGTCATCCCAATGCGCCATTCCAACTGTCATCACAATAATCCATGAAACTTATTAGACCAATGCTCCATGCCCTTGTCATCACAATGCTCCATGCCCATGTTATCACAATGTTCCAAGACCCCTGTAATCAGAATGCTCCATGCCCCTTTTCATCAGTATGCTCCATGAGACTTGTCATCCCAAGGCTCCATGGTTTTCTCATCACAATGCTCCAGGACCTTGTCATCACAATGCTTCACGACATTGTCATGAAAATTCTCATTGGCCCTTGTCATCATAATGCTCCAAGCTGTAGTCATCACAATGCTCCATTATATTTGTCATTACAATCCTCCATTACATTTGGCATCACAATGCTCCATGCCATTGTCATTGCAATGGACCATGACATATGTCATCACAATGCTCCCTGACACCTGACTTCACAATACTCCATGCCCTTGTCATCACAATGCACCATGTCCACTGTCATCACAATCAGCTATGAAACTTGTCAGACCAATGCTCCATGCCCCTGTCATCACAGTGCTCCATGCCCTTGTCATCACAATGCTCCATGACCCCTGTCATCACAATGCCTCGTGACTCCAGTCATCACAATGCTTCATAACGTTTGTCATCACAACGGTCCCTGCCTGCGTCATCACAAGGCTCTGTGTCCATTTTAACCACAATGCTCCATGAACTTTTCATCACAATGCTCCGTGACCCTTGTCATCACAATGCTCCATGCCTTTGTCAGAACAATGCTCCATGACCTTTGTCTTCACAATGTGCCATGCACTTTTCATCACAATGATCCACAACCTTGTCATCGCTATGCTCCATAAACCTTGTAATCACAATGCTCCATGAACTTCTCATCCAAATGCTCTCTCACATGAGATATCACAATGTTCCTCCACTAGTCATCACAATCCTCCCTCACCCCTGTTATCACAATGTTCCATGACCCCTGTCATCCCAATGCTACATCCCCTTATCTGCACAATGTTTCATGACCCCTGACATCACAATGTTCCATAACCCCTGTCATAAAAAGGCTCCATGACCCTTTTCATCCCAACGATCCATGACCCCTGGCATCACAATGTTCATAACCCCTGTCATCAAAATGTACCATTACAATTTTCATCAAATTGCTGCAAGACCCTGCCATCAAAATGATCCCTGCCCTTCTCATCACAATGCACCACACCCTTGTCATCAAAAAGCTCCATGACCATTGTCATCACAAAGCTCCATGGCCCTTGGCATCACAATGCTCCATGTCATTGTCATCACAATGCTCCATGAACCCTCTCATCACATGGCTCCATGACCTTGTCATCACAAAGCACCATGACACTTGTCATCACAATGCTCGATGCCCTTCCCATCACAATGCTCCATGCCCTTGTAATTACAATCCTCCATGACCCATGTATCACAGTGTTCCGTGCCCTTGTCATCACAATGCTCCATGCCCACTCTCATCACAATAATCCATGAAACATTTCAGACCAATGCTCAATGCCCTTCTCATCACAATGCTCCATTATCTCTGTCATAACAATGCTCCATGACCGCTGCCATCACAATGTTCCATGGCCTTGTCATCACAAGGCTCCATGACCCTTGTCATCACAATGCTCCAAAACCCCTGTAATCACAATGCTCCATTCATTTCTCATCACAAAACTCCATGACGCATGTCATCAGAATATCCCATGGCCTTCTCCTCACAATGATCAATGCCCTTGTCATCACAATGCTCCAAGACCCCTGTAATCACAATGCTCCATGCCCCTTATCATCAGAATGCTCCATGAGACTTGTCATCACAAGTCTCCATGGTCATCTCATCACAATGCTCCAGGAACTTGTCATCACCATGCTCCATTCCGTTGTCATCACAATTCTCCATGACCCCTGTCATCACAATACTCCATGAACATTTTCAGCCCACTGCTCCATGACCTTCTCATCACAATGCTCCATGAACAATATCATCACAATGCTCCATGACCACTGTCATCACAACACTCCATGACACCTGACAACCTAATGATCTGGGACCTTTGTCATCATAATGCTCCAAGACACCTGTAATCACAATGCCCCATGACACCTGTCATCACAATACTCCAGGAACATTTTCAGCCCAATTCTCCATGACACTTGTCATCACAATGATCCATGCCCTTGGCATCCTAATGCTCCATGACCCCTGTATTCTCAGTGGTCCGTGACGCTTGTCATCACAGTGCTCCATGACACATGTCATCACAATGCTCTATGCCTTTCTCAGCACAATGTTCCATGCCCTTTTCATCACAATGCTCCATGACCCCTGTCATCACAATGCTCCATGACTCCAGTCATCACAATTCTTCATAACATTTGTCATCACAATGGGCGATACCCACGTCATCACAAGGCTCTGTTACCTTTGTAACCACAATGCTCCATGAACTTTTCATCACAATGCTCCGTGACCCTTGTCATCACAATGCTCCATAAAATTTGTCATCACAATGCTCCATGCACTTCTCATCAAAATGCTCTCTCACCACTGATATCACAATGCTACATCACTATTTGTCACAATACTCCGTCACTCCTGTCATCACAATGCTACATGCACTTATCATCACAATGTTCAATGACCACTGACATCACAATATTCTATAACACCTGTCATCAAAATGTTCCATGACACTTTTCATCAAATTGCTCAAAGACCCTGTCATCAATATGTTCCCTGCCTTTCTCATCACAATGCACAACGCCCTTGCCATCAAAATGCTCCATGACCTTTGTCATCACAAAGATCCATGACCCTTGGCATCACAATGCTCCATGTCATTGTCATCACAATGCTCCATGCACGCTCTCATCACATTGCTCCATGCCCTTGTCTTCACAAAGCTCCATGACACATGTCATCAGAATGCTCCATGCCCTTCTCATCACAATGATCCATGCCCTTGCCTTCACAATGATCCATTACCACTGTCATAACAATGCTCCATGACCCCTGCCATCACGATGTTCCATGGCCTTGTCATCACAAAGCTCCATGACCCTACTCATCACAATGCTCCAAGAACGCTGTAATCACAATGCTCTATGCCCCTTTTCATCTCAATGATCCATGAACCCTGTCATCACAATGAACCATGCCCATCATCATAATGCTTCATGCTATTGTCATCACAATGAAATCAAATTGCTCCATGACCTCTGTCATAACAATGCTCCAAACCCTTGTGATCACAATATTCCATAACACTTGTCATCACAATGCCCCATGACGCTCGTCATCACAATTATCCATGGACTTCTCATCACAATGCTCCATGACCATTGTCATCACAATGCTCAATACACTTGTCATCAAAATGCTCCCTGACACTTGTTGTCTCTATGCTCCTTGAACCCTGTCATGACAAGGCTCCATGCCTATTTCATCACAATGATCCATGCCATTTTCATCACAATGCTCCAAGACCCATGTAATCACAATGCTCCATGCCCCTTTGCATCTCAATGCTTCATGAACCCTGTCATCAAAATGCACCATGCCCATCATCATAATGCTTCAGGCTCTTGTCATCACAATGAAATAAAATATTCGATCATCTGTCTCATCACAATGCTCCAAATCCTTGTGATCACAATGTTCTATAACACTTATCATCACATCGCCCCATGACGCTCATCATCACAATTATCCATGCTCTTCTCATCACAGTGCTCCATGACCTTTGTCATCACAATGCTCTCTACACTTGTCATCACAATGCTCCCTGACACTTGTCATCAGTATGCTCCTGGAACCCTGTCATGACAAGGCTCCATACCATTTTCATAACAATGATCCATGCCAATTTTATCACAATGCTCCAAGACACCAGTAATCACAGTGCTCCATGCCCTTGTCATCACAATGCTCCAAGACCCCAGTAATCACAATACTCCATGCCCCTTTTAGTCAGAATGCTCCATGAGACTTGTTATTACAAGGCTCCATGGACTTCTCATCACAATGCTCCAGGAACTTTTCATCACAGTGCTCCATTCCCTTGTCATCACAATGCTCCATGACCCCTGTCCTCACAATTCTTCCTGAACATTTTCAGTCCAATTCTCCAGGAACTTCTCATCACAATGCTTCATGATCCCTATCGTTACAATGCTCCATGACCACTGTCATCACAACGCTCCATGACCCCTGACAACACAGTGATCCGGGACTCTTGTCATCACAATGCTCCATTCCCTAGTCATCACAATGCTCCATGAACATTTTCAGCCCAATGCTCCATGACACTTGTCATCACAATGATCCATGGCCTTGCCATCCCTATGCTCCATGACCCCTGTAATCACAATGATCCGTGATGCTTCTCATCACAGTGCTCCATGATCCTTATCATCACAATGCTCCATGCCTGTGTCAGCAAAATGCTACATGACCTTGTCATCACAATGCTCCATTTGCTTGACATCACAATACTCCATTACCATTGTCATCATAATCCTCCATGAACCTTGGGATCAAATTGCTTCATGCCCTTGTCATCCCAATGCTCCATGCTCCTTGAAAACAAAATTAACCATGACTTCTATCATCACAATGCTCCAAACCCTTGTGATCACAATGTTCCATAACACTTGTCATCACAACGCTCCATGATGACTGTCATCACAATACTCCATGCCCTTTTCGTCAAAATGCTCCATGATCTTTTTCATCACCATTCTCAATACACATGTCATCACAATGTTCCCTGACACTTGTCGTAAGAATGCTCCTTGAAACCTGTCATGAAATGGCTTCATGCCTTTTTTATCACAATGTTCCATGCCCTTTTCATCACAATGCTCCATGCCATTGTCATCACAATACTCCACAAGCTTGTCATCAGAATGCTCCATGACACTTGTCATCACAATGCTCCATGGCCACTGTCATCACAATGATCCATACCCCTTGTCATTACTGTGCTCCATGACGCTCGTCATCATAATTATCCATGGTCTTCTCATCACAATGCTCCACGCCCTTGTCATCAAAATGCTCCATGACCCTTGTCATCACAATGCTCCATGGCCACACTCATCACAATGCTCCATTCCCCTTGTCATTACAGTGCTCCATGACGCTCGTCATCACAATGCTCCATGGTGTTGCCATCACAATGCTCCATTCCCTGGTCATCACAATGCTCCATGCCCTGGTCATCACAATGCTCCATGTCCCCTGTCATCACAATTCTCCTCGTTCTTGGCATCACTATGCTCCATGACACTTCTCATCACCGTGTTACATGATTTGTCATCACAATTCTCTATGCACTTTTCATCGCAATGATCCATCACCCCTGTCATAGGAAGCTCCAGGTGCTTGTCATCACAATGCTTCATGAACTTGTCATCAAAATTCTCAATGGCCCTTGTCATCACAATGCTCCATGCCCTTGTCATCACAATGCTCCATGTCCATTGTCATCACAATGCTCCAAGCCCTTGTCATCAAAATGCTCCATTACATTTGTCATCACAATCCTCCAGGACACTTGGCATCACAATATTCCATTCCATTGTCATCGTAATGGACCATGACCTATGTCATCACAATGCTCCCTGAGACCTGTCTTCAAAATACTCCATGACCTTCTCATCACAATGCTCCATGCCTTTGTCATCACATTGCACCATGCCCACTGTCCTCACAATAATCCATGAAACATGTCAGGCCAATGCTCCATGCCCCTGTCATCACAATGCTCATTGCCTTTTCATCACAAAGCTCTATGACCCCTGTCATCACAATGCTCCGTGACTCCAGTCATCACAATGCTTCATGACCGTTGTCATCACAATGGTCCATGCCCTCATCATCACAAGACTCTGTGACCTTTGTCACCAAAATGCTCCATGAAATTTTCATCACAATGCTCGGTGACCCTTGTCATCACATTGCTCCATGCCTTTGTCAGCACAATGCTCCATGACCCATGTCATCACAATGCGCCATGTGCTTGTCATCACAGTGCTCCACAATCTTGTCATCACAATGCTCCATAAAACTTGTCCTCACAATGCTCCATGCATTTCTTATCAAAATGCTCTCTCACGAATGATATCAAAATGTTCCCTCACTAGTCATCACAATACACCCACTCCCCTGTCATCACAATGGTCCACAACACCGTCATGAAAATGTTCCATGACTCCTGACATCACAATGTTCCATAACGCGTCATCAAAATGTTCCATGACACTTTTCATCAAATTGCTCCATGACACTTTCATCACAATGCTCCCTGCCCATCACACGAGAATGCACCACACCCTTGTCATCAAAAGGCTCCATGACCATTGTCATCACAAAACTCCATGACCCTTGGCATCACAATGCTCCATGCCATTGTCATCACAATGCTCCAAAAACATCTCATCACATTGTTCCAAGCCCTTGTCATCACAGGATCCATGATGCTTTTCATCACAATGCTCGATGCCATTCTTCTCACAATGCTCCTTGCGCTTCTCATTACAATCCTCCATGAACCATGTATCACAGTGTTCCGTGCCATTGTTATCACAATGCTCCTTGCCCCTTCTCATCACAATAATCCATGAAACATTTCAGACCAATGTTCCATGCCCTTTTCATCACAATGATCCAAGACTCCTGTAATCATAATGCTCCATGCCCCTTTTCATCTCAATGCTCCATGAACGCTGTCATCACAATGCACCAAATGCGCATCATCATAATGCTTCATGCTATTGTCATCACAATGAAATCAAAATGCTCTATGACCTCTGTCATCACAATGCTCCAAATCCTTGTGATCACAATATTCCATAACACCTATCATCACAACGCCCCATAAGGCTCATCATCACAAGTATCCATGGTCTTCTAATCACAATGCTCCATGACATTTGTCATCACAGTGCTCAATACCCTTGTCATCACAATGGTCCCTGACACTTGTCATCAGTATGCTTCTTGAACCCTTGCATGACAAGGCTCCATGCCTTTTTCATCACAATGTTACATGCCCTTTCCCTCACAGTGCTCCAAGACCCCTGTAATCACAATGCTCCATGCCCTTGTCCTCACAAAGCTCCATGATGCATGTCATCAGAACGCTCCATGACATTCTCATCCCATTGTTCACTGCCCTTGTCATCACAATGCTCCAAGAGCACTGTAATCACAATGTTCCATGACCTTGTCATCACAAAGCTCCATGATGCATGTCATCAGAACGCTCCATGACATTCTCATCCCAATGTTCCATGCCCTTGTCATCACAATGCTCCAAGACCCCTGTAATCACAATGCTCCATGACCCTTTTCATCAGAATGCTCCATGAGACTTGTCATCACATGGCTCCATGGTCTTCTCATCACAATGCTCCAGTAGCTTGTCATCACAATGCTCCTTGACCCCTGTCATCACAATACTCCATGAATTTTTTCAGCCCAATGATCCATGACGTTCTCATCACAATGCTCCATGACCTCTGTCATAACAATGCTCCATGACCACTGTCATAACAACGCTCCATGAACCCTGACAACACAATGATCCGGGAATCTTGTCATCAAAATGCTCCATGCCCTTGTCATCCCAATGCTCCATGAACCCTGTAATCACAATGCTCCATGACGCTTGTCATCACAGTGCTCCATGAACCTTGTCATCACAATGCCTTTGACAGCAAAATGATACATAATCTTGTCATCACAATGCTCCATGCGCTTGTCATCACAATCCTCCATGACCCTTGGGATCATATTGCTTTATGCCCTTGTCATCTCTATCTTGCCTTTCTGGTTTTTACAGATTTTCGGATGTCCTTTTTGACCGGTGGGAAGTGACAATTCTTTGTAGTGTGTATTTGCATTGCGCACTTGCTTGATTGGCCAAAAAGGGCCTATGCATTTTCTCCTGAATATATTCAGGAGAAAATTCATATGCTGTTTTTTTGCCAAGTGCATCATTCTCGAAGTTGTGATGCCTTTCCTGTGCTTTAAAGGCAATTCCAATTTACCTCTTGAAATATGTTTTGTGCAATTCCGCCTCATTTTCAAGTCCGCTTTGTTGCCTTCCCTCAACAGATTTTTGGAAGAGAGTAGTCCTTTATAACTGCAGGTTTTTGATTTGCTTTGCCCCTGAGCTCCAATTTTCAAATCCCATTTTTGGGAGCTGACCGCAAATCCACAGTTTTGCTTCAGGAACTATACTGGTTCCAGGGGTGGCTATACTGGTTCCCTGTGGGTGGCTGAGGCTTTGGTTAATTCTTCTTCCTGACGGGAATTTAGAGTGACATGTGTCCGTCCAAAGACCTACATCTACTCTCTGATTGGTTCTCCCTCTTCCCTTTCATCCTCTGCACAATTAGCAAACTGTGCGAACCAGGAGGTTATAGGGGATGACTCTCCTAAGTTGGGAGATTGATAGTAAAGCAGTTGGAATGCCAAACTGTAGCACAAGGAGAGGAAAAAGTAGGAGACTTTCAGAAACCTTTCGCCATCACAGGGTGTCCATTCTCTAGGTTTCCCATACATGTTATAACTGTAGTGATATTCCCTTCTACCTGGAAATTTGGGACCCATGGAATGGTGGCATGCATTACTACTTTAAAGGGTCTGCATTTTCTCTCCCAATCTCACCAGTCCTCTCAGTCCCAAGTGTCCAGCCTTATGTCTCATCCAGCTGTCTTTGCAGATAGGGTCATTCTAGGTTTCATCAGAACCCCTGAAGGAATTGTGTAAGAATTTCGCTGTTTTTTGTTTTGTTTTTGAAATTCATTTTTATAATGGGGTTGAGCTGATTTTCCCTGACGTGTTTATGCCGGTCTAGACACACTTGATTCCCTTACAGAGGCATATCAGTACATAGGTTTTAAGATTCTTACTAATCAGATATATTCCTCTGTGGGGAATAGGGGTTTTGAGGCCCGTTCACTGAGGAAGGTGTAGGTCTTGTCTATTCTGTATTTGGTTTATGGAATGCTACCTGTGCTAATATCAAACTCTGGTTTTATGCATCACCCCACCTCTCCTTTCCCCTTAAGGAGGCATAAGAGTGTTTTCTAAATGTGAGACGCTGCTCTCTTTCCTAATTCAGTTCATGTGTTGTGATGTTGACATTCCCTCTGTAAGTGATATCTTATGATAAGATTCTTTTTCTGTGTGACTAATTTCCCTTAGAATCATCACACCTAAATCCTCTCGTTATGCTGCTACTGGCCTTATGACATTGATTTCACGTCTGAGTGATATTCCGTTGTACAAAATTACCACAAGTTCTTTATGCATTTCTCTTTTTCCTGGGATACTTTAGGTGTACTGAAGTTGAGGTTCTTGTATGCAGAGCAGCCCTAAACTTTGGGGTGCCTGTGTCTTGTTGATATTTAGTCTTCCCAAGTTATATGTCCATGAGTTGAAGTCCCCTTTGCTCGGGGGGTTTGTATTTTAGATGTTTTAGGAAACAGCATACACTTCTTCAGAGTAGCTCTTGGATATTTATACCCCACCCATCAGCGTGACTAGTCTCCCTGTTTTCCATGGCCTCTCCTGCATTTTTGATTTGTACACATTTTTTGGATGGACTTTCTGAGCAGTGGAAATTGAGACTTCTTTATTGTGCGGATTTGCATTTCCCTCTTGCTTGGTTGGCCAAAAACTCTGTATGTGTTTTTTTCCTGAAGATATTCACGAAAAAAACGCATACACCCTTTTGCCCAACTGCATCATTTGAGAAATTCTGCTGCTTTTCATATGCTTTAAATGTGAGTACAATCTACCTTTTGAAAAATGTTTCCTGCAATTCTGCCTCTCATTCAGAACCTCTTCGTTGCCTTACCTGAATATATTTTTGGACGTTGGTTATCATTTATATCTTTGCAGGTCTTTGAATTGTCTGCTCCTGAGCTCCATTT
Source organism: Mesoplodon mirus (assembly GCF_964341445.2). NCBI lineage: Eukaryota > Metazoa > Chordata > Mammalia > Artiodactyla > Ziphiidae > Mesoplodon > Mesoplodon mirus. The sequence goes on along the minus strand of NW_028295646.1, from coordinate 532,876 downwards.
TGCACCTCGCATTTTGTGAGCTGGCCGCCAAACCATTGGATTGATTCCGGCCCTATTATGGTTCTGGGAAGGCAGGCTGAGCCTTTGGTAAATTCTTCTTCCTAAAGGGATATTAGAGTGACATGTGCCTGTCAAAACTCCTACAGCTAATCTCTCACTGGTTCCTCCTCTTCCCATTTATCCTCTTCAAAAATTGCAAACTGTGTGAAACAGGAGGTTAAAGGTGCTGATTCTCCATGTGGGGAGATTGTTAGTAATGTGGCTGGAATGGCGAACCCCAGCACCAGGAGATCAAAAATGAGGTGCATTTTAGACACCTTTCCTGAGCACACGTTGTACATTCATATCGGTTTCCCAGGCATGTTTTCCCTGTCAGAAGATTCCCTTGAAACTGCCGATTTGGGACCCATGGAATGGGTACCAGGCAGTATTACTTTAAAAGGTCTGCATTTCCTCACCCAGCCTCTCTAACATCTCTTAGCGTGCATAGCTTCCAGCCTTATATATCATCCTGCTGTGGGTCTACATGTGTTCAATCCATGTTACATCGTAGTCCTTCAACAAAAGTTGTAAGAATTTTTGTCTGTCTCACTGTTTTTATAAATATTTTTAAATTTATTTTTATATTGGTTACAGCTGATTTTCAAAGCTCTGTTTTTTGCTGCTGTACATCCACTAGATTCATGTACTGTGTGACAACAATAAATTCTTTCTCAGATGCTTACGAGTCATATGTATTATTTTCCAGTGACTTGAGTGGACTGAGTGCAGTTCTTTGAGGTACCGTGTAGGCCTTGCCAGTTATTCAATTCGGTACTTGGAATGGTATCTTTGCTAATTTCAACCTCCTGGATAATACCTCACCATTCCCCACCTTTCCCATTTAGCAGCCTTATGTCTCTTTTCTACATATTTGACTATGTTTCTGTTTTTTAGTGTATTTCATGTGTAGCCATTTTTGATTCCACCTTTAAGTGACATCTTATGATATGTGTCTTTTTCTTTCTGACATGTGTCACTTAGAATGATTGTATGTAACTCCTCCAGAGTTGTTCCAACTGGCCTTATTTCATTGATTTCTGGATGAGTAATATTCCACTCTACATAAGTACCCCATCTCTTTTATCCATTTTATCCTTCCAGGGACATTTAGGTTATATCCAAGTGGAGGCCCTTTTTAACAGAGAGGTGGTAAACGTTGGAGTGCCTGTTTTCTGTCATTTTTTTGTTTTTCCCAAGGTATACGCCCATGAGTGCAAGTGCCCTATGCTCTGTAGCTCAGTTTTCATATGTTTTAGCAAACACAATACACTTCTCCAGAGTGGCCGTTGGCACATCACATTCCCACTATCAGCCTCACAGGGCTCCCTTTTCTCCTCAGCCTGTCCGGCATTTCTGGTGTTTACACGTTATGTGGATGGCCCTTCTGACTGATGTGAAGTGATACATTTTGTAGTATTGATTTCCAGTGTCCACCTGTTTGGTTGGATAAAAAGTGTGTATGGCATTTACTTGAATATATTCAGAAAAAATGCATACGCCCTTTTGGGCCAACTGCATCATTGGCGAAGTTCAGCCCCTTTTCTTGTGCTTTAATGGGGAGTCCTCTCTACCTCTTCAAATCTGTTTCCTGCCACTCTCCCTTGCTTACAAGTCCTTTTCTGTGACTTACCTCAAGACATTTTTCGACAATAGATATTTTCAACTCTGCAGTTTCATGAATTTTAGTGCCCCTGAGTTCCATTTTTCAACTTGTGTTTTTGGTAACTGGACACAAAACAGTGGGATTTCCTCTAGCCCTATTCTGTTTCCATGGGCAATTCTAGCCTTTGATGAATTTGTCTTCCAGATAGGAAATTAGAGTGGCATTTGCCTGTCTGAACAACTAAGACTTGTCTCTAAATTTTTCTCATCCTTCCGCTTCATCCTCTGGACAAATTCCAAACTGTGTGCAACAGGATGTTGACGGTGCTGATATCCCCAAGTAAGGAGATTGTCAGGAAAGATGCTGGAGGGGTGAACCCGTGCACCAGGCGATGAGGAGATGAGGTGCCTTTTCCAAACTCTTTCCGATCAAACGGTGTACCATCCTCTAGGTGTGACAGGCATGTTTTTGCTGTAGGAAGGGTCCCATGCATGTAAGGAGAACATCAGGGATTTTTCCAAATCAGTGCTTCCCCGAACCCCAAACTGGGGAATTTTTAAGCTACGGCTACACGTATGTCCATTAAGGGCCTTGGGAAATAGGCAGAGCCCAAATTTTAGATGATTGAAATCTTCAGGTTCAGAAGCGCTCACCATCGGCCTTGCTTAGGTTACATTTTATCTGTCATTGATAGATGATGTCAATAAAAATATCGATTCTTTTTCAGATTATTTCCCCTTATAGGTTATTGCAAAATATTCAGTGTAGTTCCCTGTGCTATACAGTAGTTCCTTGTTGATGATCTATTTTATACATAGCAGTGTGTATGTGTTAATCCCAAACTGTTAATTTATCCCTTTTCCTACCTTTCCCCTTTGGTAATAATAAATTATAAGATTTTATACTTCTCAGGAATGGGGGAGCTGAAAGAGAGGTATCCTTTTCAATGGAAAAGCATTCAAAACAAGATTGAAGTTTCAGCCAAGAGTATTCGATGTACAACCATGGAAATAAATCACTTCATTTTTCTAATGTTAAACTGAAATATAAGACAGACGTCTTCACTGAACTTGCTTATAGTAAAGTGATGGAATTATCAAATGTAAGTCTTAGAAACATCTTATTTTACCCGAGCATTATATACTGCTCTATGTTAACTACAGTTTGGCTCACACATCTGTTCATTGAAGTTACAATGTTCTCAATTTCTGTTACTGATCCTCCAGAGTGTACCCCAACAGGAGTCCCCGAGCCCAGTGTCATTGGAGCCAACAGATCAAGACTGAGTTTGGTTCAGAAGCAAAGGAAACATTATTTTGAAAACCGAATGGAGAGGTGAGAGCGTGCAGTCCCCCACGGGCTGTGGGCTGGGCTGCTGTGTAGGGATCCCGGCAGCATCAGTGGGAGTTAGGGGATGGAGCTCTCGAGGGCTGGGTTGGCTGCCGCTCAGGCTCTATGCCGTGGAGTCTGCATGGGACTCCGCTAGCTGAGGTGTCAACCCAGCCATTCTGCACTACGAAATCGGGTCTGAAGTGCCGGGTGTGGGACCTCTGCATGCGGAACCCTAGGAGCACGTGAAATTAGACAAAGCACAATGGAAAAACTGGTTAGACTTTATTTTATTGTCCAGATTCTCTTTTTATCTCCCAGGACTTTTTAATGAACGTTGCCAGAGACGAACACCTCCTCTGCTTTTTGTTCTGTTCCTCATTCTTGGGGTGTTGAGGGTGCAGACCCCTGTTTTGTAACTGCTTCATGCTGTGGTGGCAGCCCTGATACCTGGGGGGAGGGGCAAAACGTCTCCCCACCAGCCTCCATGTGAGGTTGATTGTTCCAAAGCCTCCTGCCTCACTTCTTGTCCGCCAGAGCACCAGCATTGGAAGTGTTATAGATTCTAATGACCTTTAAGGGTCCAGGAAAGAGATGCGCAAAGATGCTGTGGTGGCAGGTTTCACCCCACCCCACATTTGTTCGGTGACCTTAGGCTGACGGTTTTTGCCAGCATAGATGCTCTGACCAGTAGTCTGTGCTTTCTTTAAATAGGTCCCTGAATTAATGTACAAACAGCACCATGTGTCAGAGCCCTGCCCACGCGACTCCCAGACAGTCCAGGGTCAGTGGTGATCCAGGACCATGACGTCCACTGAGTCAACGGCCTTTAGAAGTAGCCAGCAGTCCAGCTGGTCATATTGGCCACCATCACCGCGGTGTCTGTAGGGTTTTCAATGGTGAAAGCATGATATACGTTTCCCCCGCCAAGCTTATTAGCTCCCTTCTGGGTGCAGTAAGTCCTGCAAGCAGTAGTCTGCTCTTTTGGGGCACAGTCTTGTTGTTTTCTGAGAGAAACTCCAGGTCAAGTGATGGTCACAGAAGTCATCTTGGGGGCCCAATGCCCCCATTTGTCTCTCTGTAGGTTGGAGTTGGAAGGCCTCCTCACTCGAGGTCAGTGTGTCCACAGAGCGAGCCGTGCATCTTCAGGGCATGATGGGTGGCTAGGATCACGACGTGGGGTCCTTTTCCTTAGGATGGAGCTGGCCTTGCGGGCTGCTGATTTCCAGCTTTTTAGATACCCCAGTATCCTGGCCTGATGAGTCGGTGGGCAAAGCCCTTGGTGACCATAGTTTATCATACCTGAAGGGCATTCTTGTGTTGCTCCATTTCAAGTGGTCCCAGTTTTTGCACTAAGTCTCCAAGGGCGATTAACCTTTGACCGGGTATGTAAAGGTCAAAGGGTTTAGCTAAATTAGGGAGTTCCTGGGCAAGGGTCTGAATTGACTGCTCTTTCCATTCTTGAAAGGCTGCTTCTGGATTCTATTCAAAAGGATCATCATCTTTTCATGTCAGTGTTTCATGTAGAGGCCCAGCTATTAGACTGTAGTTAGGGATACAGATGCAGAAAACCTTGGCCTCCCCAGGAACCCCTAAGCTGTCTTCTAGTTTTAGAAGAGGTAAGGCTGCAAATGGCTTCTTCCCTATCCTGGGATGCGATTCTCCGAATATCTGTGAGAATGAAGCCCAGGCATGTCACCTGAGCCTGGGATATTTGAGCCTTTTTCTTGGACACCTTCTATCCTTTCTTGGCTAGGTAGTTCAGAGGCGTCTTTAGTAGGCCTGGCGATCAGAATGTCATCTGCATATTGAAGGAGGGTTCCCTTTTACAGAGGTAGAACTTTTAGGTCTTTAGAGGACATTTCCCCAATGATGGTGTGGGGATTTTTGAACCATTGGTGCAGGACGGCCCAGCATTATTGCTTTTGTTGCATGTTGTGTCCTGCCACTCACAAGCCAAAAATTCTTGTGACTCTGAGATGAATGGAATACAGAAGAAGGCATCATTGAAGTGTAATACAGAATGCCATGGCCTGGTGGATGGTAGAATGAGCAGCAGGGTGTAGGAAATAGGATCTACTGGATGTAGATCCTCAGTGGCTTCAATGACTGTCCTGATATCCTTTACCAGGTCTCCAGCAGCCCATGGGGCTCTCGTGGTCAGGCCAATCCCAGGATATGGAGCTCACCTGGGCTGCATCCCGCACCCCACAGCCCATGGGGCTCTCTTGTTCAAGTCCCTCCCAGGGTACGGAGCTCCCCTGTGCAGCTACCCAGCAGCCCATGGGGCTCTAATAGTCAGGCCCTTCCCAGGATACGGAACTCCCCTGGGCGGGTACCCCAGCAGGACTGGACACACAGGAACTGTGCACATAGCCCACCTTGCAGAGAACCCCCAGCTCACCTGTCGCTCACAGCTGACACAGAACACCTCAGAGCAGGACTTGAACTAACAAACAGCAGCTCTGACAGGTCTGTGACCCTGGCTATCACTCTGTGCAGCCTCTCTCTGCCAGGTCTTCCAGAAACTTCCACTGCAGCCAGGGCACCAGGCCTCTGTCTCCACCCACCATCACTCCTCTCCCTGACTCCTGGGTTCCTCTCATTAGGATAGGGTCTTCTTGAAGTTGTTTTCCACTCATGGACCAGATAAAATGATAAGAAAACAAGCCGCAGCTGCAGCCCCTTGTCTAGCCTGACTCTCAAGAGCCCACACCTGTTCCTTGGGACTGACCCGTTTAGCAAGGTTCATTTTCTGCAACTGTGTGCCCCTGAGGGGTGAGGATTGGCTGATTTGGGCAGCCTGACACTGCCTGCCAGCCCCCCCCACAGGTGTGCCTGGGTTGAGGTCAATATAAACACCTCCCCAGTCAGCAAGAGCCCCTGTAGCTGTGCCTGACGCCATATTCTCTGCCCAGTCAGCAGTGTCGGGGCTGGGGTGGTGGGAGGGAGTGAAGGGCCGTGGCTTTGTGGGTGGCCCAGTGTGATTTGGGCTCTGCTGGACTTTCTGCAGGAGTTGCCAGGCTGCCACCTGCTAAAGAAGAGGATGTGTCACCCATACCTGCCACTGGAATTTCTCCCCAGTCAGAGATGAGGAATTAAAAAAGCAGTGGGGGCCGTGGCAGGAGGGGTATCTCAGGCAGGGAAATGGAAAGATTCCAGAAGAGCATCTGGGGCCAGGACCATCCTGGCTGGCCTGCAGGCACCAAGTCGGCCTGCGTGCTCTCACTAGTGTGGCTCCACAGCCCTTCCTCTAGGCTTGCAAGTGCTTGTACATATTCAGGTGTTTTACCTGGAAAGGGTGGGAAGAGTTCAGCTGCAGCAGGACTGGGGCTCAGCTCACATTTACTCACAGACGCCTCGACACATTCCCCCAGCTTTGCAATGAGGATGCTCCTTGTGGGGGGGAGCACTGCTGACTGCATGGGAGACGATTTCCCACCTCTGACAAACTTAAGAATTTTTTACCACTGGAGCAAGTGCCCTGATACGATTATCCTCTCTATAACTGGTGAGTTCTGTTTGTTTGTTTGTTTTTTTTCTTCTTTTCTTTTTGGTTCAAGTTAGATTTTATTTATTCCTCTTTTTTTTTAATTTGGAGATATACACATGGAAATAATGCATTAATATAAAGACGTCTATGTGAAGGGAAAAACTATTATTCTGTTTTATTTTATTAAATGTTATTTATTTAGTTTTTTTTTTAAATTTATTTCTTTTATACAGCAAATTCTTATTGGATATCTATTTCATATATATAAGTGTGCACATGTGCATCCCAGTCTCCCAATTCATCCCACCACCACCCTCACATGGCGTTCCCTCCTTGGTGTCCATATGTTTGTTCTTTACATCTGTGTCTCTATCTCTGCCCTGCACACCGGTTCATCTGTACCATTTTTCTAGGTTCCACATATGTGCATTAATATACAATATTTGTTTTTCTCTTTCTGACTTACTTCACTCTGTATGACAGTCTCTATATCCATCAAGGTCTCTACAAATGACCCAATTTCATTCCAATGTATGGCTGAGTAATATTCCGTTGTATATATGTACCACGTCTTTTTCCATTCGTCTGTCTGTGGGCACGTAGGTTGCTTTCATTACCTGTCTATTGTAAATAGTGCTGCAGTGAACATTGTGGTGAATTTGTCTTTTTGATTTATGGTTTTCTCTGGGTATATGCCCAGTAGTGGGATTGCTGGATTATATGGTAATTCTATTTTTAGTTTTGTAAGGAACCTCCATACTGTTCTCCAAAGAGACTGTATCGATTTACATTCCCACCAATAGTGGAAAAAGGTTCCTTTTCTCCACACCCTCTCCAGCATTTGTTGTTTGTAGATTTTCTGATGATGTCCATTCTAACAGGTGTGACGTGATACCTCATTGTAGTTTCGATTTCCATTTCTCTAATAATTAGTGATGTTGAGCAGATTTTCATGTGCGTATTGGCCATCTCTATGTCTTCTTGGAAGGAATGTCTATTTAGATCTTCCATTTTTGTATTGGGTTGTTTGTTTTATTAATATTGAGCTGCATGAGCTGTTTATATATATTGGAGATTAATCATTTGTCCATTGATTCGTTTGCAAATAGTTTCTGCCATTCTGAGGGTTGTCTTTTCGTCTTGTTTGTAGTTTCCTTTGTTTTGCAAAAGCTTTTACGTTTCATTAGGTCCCATCTGTTTAGTTTTCTTTTTTATTTCATTACAATAGGAGGTGGATCAAAAGATCTTGCTGTGATTTACGTCAGAGTATCCTTCGTAAGTTTTCCTCTCAGAGTTTTATACTGTCCGGTCTTACATTAAGGTCTCTAATCCATTTTGAATATATTTTTATGTATGGTGTTGGGGAGTGTTCTAATTTCATTCTTTTACATGTAGCTCTCCATATTTCCCAGCACCAATGATTGAAGAGACTGTCTTATCTGCATTGTATAGTCTTGCCTCCTTTGTCATAGATTAGTTGACCATAGGTGTGTAGGTTTATCCTTGTGCTTTCTTTCTTTTTTTTTTCCTTTTACACGTTTATTGGAGTATAATTGCTTTACAATGGAGTGCTCATTTCTGCTGTATAACAAAGTGAATCAGCTATACATATACAAATATCACCAGATCCCCTCCCTCTTGCATCTCCCTCCCACACTCCATATCCCACCCCTTTATGTGGTCACAAAGCACCGAGCTGATCTCCCTGTTCTATGTGGCTGCTTCCCAGTAGCTATCAGTGTTACATTTGGTAATGTATTTATGTCCATGCCACTCTCTCACTTCGTCCTAGCTTACCCATCCCCCTTCCGGTGTCCTCAAGTCCTTTCTCTATGTCTGTGTCCTTCATCCTGTCCTGCCACTAGGTTCTTCAAAATCTTTTTTTTTTCTTCATTAGATTCCATATATCTCTGTTAACATACAGTATTTGTTTTTCCCTTTCAGACTTACTTCACTATGTAGGACAGATTCTAAGTCCATCCACCTCAGTACAAATAACTCAGTTTTGCTTCTTTTTATGGTTGAGTAATATTTGATTGTATATATGTGCCAGATCTTCTTTATCCATTCATCTGTCGATGGACACTTAGGTTGCTTCCATGTCCTGGCTAATGCAAATAGAGCTGCAATGAACATTTTTGTACATAACTCTTTTTGAATTATGGTTTTCGCAAGGCAAATGCCCAGTACTTGGATTGTTGTGTCGTATGGTACTTCTATTGTTAGTTATTTAAAGGAACCTCCGTACTGTTCTCCCTAGTGCCCATATCAATTTACATTCCCACCCACAGTGCACGTGTGTTCCATTTTCTCCAATAAAGGCCTCTCCAGCATTTATTGTTTTGTAGATTTTTTTGATGATTGCCACTCTGACTGCTGTGAGGTGATACCTCAGGGTAGTTTTGATTTGCATTTCTCTAATGATTAGTGATGTTCAGCATCCTTTCATGTGTTTCTTGGTAATCTGTATATCTTCTTTGGAGAAATGTCTATTTAGGTCTTCTGCCCGTTTTTGGATTGGGTTGTTTGTTTTTGTGATATTGAGCTACATGAAGTGCTTGTAAAGTTTGGAGATTAATCCTTTGTCAATTGCTTCATTTGAAAATATTTTCTCCCATTCTGAGGGTTGTTTTTGCATCTTGTTTATGTTTTCCTGTACTGTGTAAAAGCTTTTAAGTTTCATTAGGTCCCATTTGTTGATTTCTGTTTTTATTTCCATTTCTCTAGGAGGTGGGTCCAAAAGGATCTTGCTGTGATTTATGTCATAGAGTGTTCTGCCTATGGTTTCCTCTAAGTGTTTTATAGTGTCTGGTCTTATATTTAGATCTCTAATCAATTTAGAGTTTATTTTTGTGTATGGTGTTATGGAGTGTTCTAATTTCATTCTTTTATGTGTAGGGGTCCTGTTTTCCCAGCACCAATTACTGAAGAGACTGTCTTTTCTCCATTGTATATCCTTAGCTCCTTTGTCATAGATGAGATAGCCATAGGTATGTAGGTTTATCTCTGGGCTTTCTGTCCTGTTCCATTGATCTGTGTTTATGCCAATCTACATACACTTGATTCCATTATGGAGACATATAAATACATAGGTTTCAAGGTTATTACCAGTCAGATATATTCCTCTTCAGTGAATAGGGTGTTTTGTGTCCAGTTCATTGAGAAAGGAGTAGGTCTAGTCTATTACATATTTGGTATATGGAATGGGATCTGTGCTAATTTCAAACTCTGCTTTTACACACCACCCCACGTCACCTTTCCCCTTAAGGAGGCATAAGTGTGTTTTCTAAATGTGTAACTCTGTTCTCTTTTGAAATTCAGTTCATGTGTAGCCATGTTTACATTTCCTCTATAAGTGATATATTACAATAAGTTTCTTTTACTTTGTGGCTCATTTCACTTAGCATCATCGTACCTAAAGCCACTCATTAAGCTGCTATTGGCCTTATGACATTGATTTTATGTCTGAGTGACTTTCCTGTGTATATAAGTACCACAACATCTATATCCATTTTTTTTCCTTTCCTGGGATATATAAAGTGTACCGAAGTCGAGGTTCTTGTAAACAGAGCAGCCCTAAAGTTTGGGCTGGCTGTGTGTTGTGGATTTTTAGTTTTCCCAAAATACACGCCCATGAGTGGAAGTGTGCTATGCTCTGTAGCTCTGTTTTAGAAAACAACATACAGTTCTCCAGAGAGGCTGTTGGCAATTTACATCCTGTCCATCGGCGTACCCAGGCTCCCTTTTCTCCATGGCCTGTCCTGCATTTGTGGCTTTTACACTATTTGTGGATGGCCCTTTTGACTGGAGGTAAGGGACACTTCTCTGTAGTGTGGATTTGCAATGCCTGATGGCTTGTTTAGCCAAAAAGGGCGTATGGATTTTTTCCCGAATATATTCAAGAAAATACACATAGTCCCTTTTCAGCCAAGGGCAACATTGTCGAAATTCTGTCGCTTTTCATGTGCTTTAAAGACGACTCCAATCTACCTCTTGAAATCTGTTTCCTTCAATTCTGCCTTGCATTCAAATCCTCTTCACTGCCTTTCCTCAATATATTTCTGGATGATAGTTGTCCTTTATAACTCTGCAAGTTTGTGAATTGCTGTGCCCCTGATTTCCATTTTTCAACTCGCCTATTTGACAGCTGGCTGCAATACCGCAGGATGGCTTTAGGCCCTAGTCTGGTTCTGGGGCTTCAGGCTGAGCCTTTGGTTAATTCTTCTTCCTGATGGGAAACTAGAGTGACATGTGCCCATCCAAACACCTACAGCTAATCTCTCATTCATTTCCCCTCTTCCTGTTCATCCTCTGCACAATTTGCAAACTGTGCATAATGGGAGGGTAAAGGCGCTGACACTCCAAGTGGGGAGATTTTGAGTAATGCAGATGGAATGGTGAAGCCGAGAACGACAAAAGGAAAAATGAGGTACCTTTTAGAAAACTTTCCCAATTACACAGTGTACCATCCACTGGGTTTCCCATGCATGTTTTAACTGGAGGAAGATTCCCTTAAACCTGGAGATTTGGGACCACTAGAATGGGTAGCACACAGTATTGCTCTAAGTGGTGTTCTTTTGCTCACACAACCTCAGCAATCTTGTCAGCCCCAAGTGTCCAGTCTTATGTCTCATCCAGCTGTGGGTGTAAAGGTGGTCAATCTAGCTTGCATCACAGGCCCTGAACGTAATTTTTAAGACTTTCTCTCTGTTTTTGCATTTTGCTTTTGAAATTTATTTTTATAAGTGGGTTTAACTGAATTTCAGTGCTGTGTTCATGTCGTTATACACACACATGATTCCTTTATGGAGACATGAGAATACATATGTTTTAAAATACATAGAGTCAGACATATTCCTCTGCAATGAATAGGGGGTGTTGAGTCCAGTTCATTGTGTCGGGAGTAGGTGTTGTCTATTACATACATGGTTTATATAACGGTATCTGTGCTAATTTAAAACTGTGGTTTTATGCATCACCCCGCCTCGGCTTTCCTCTTAAGCAGGCAAAAGATGTTTCCTAAATGTGTGACTCTGTTGTGTTTGTCATTCAGTTCATGTGTAGTCATGTGTACATTCCCGCTATGAGTGATACCTTATGATAAGATTAGTTACTCTGTAATATTTCCTAACTCCGTTCATGTGTAGCCATGTTTACAGGACCATCATAAGTGATATCTTATGATAAGTTTCTTTTTCTGTGTGATTTATTTCACTTAGAATCATCGTACCTGAATCCACTCATTTTGTTGCTACTGGTCTTATGACATTGATTTCATGGCTGAGGGATATTCCATAGTACATAAGTACCACAATTTTTTGAACAATTTTTAACTTTCCTGGGATATTTAAGGATAACCGAAGTTGAAGTTCTTGTAAGCAGTGCATCCCTAAATTTTGGGGTGGTTCTGTCTTATTGATTTTCAGTTTTCCCAAGGTATATTCCCTAGATTGGAAGTGCCATTGGCTATGTAGCTCTGTTGTTTACATGTTTTAGGGAACACAATGCACTCCTCCAGAGAGGCAGTTGCCAACTTACATCCCGCCCAACAGCATAAAAAGCCTCCCTGTTCTCCAGGTCCTCTTGCCTTTCTGGTTTTTACACATTTTGCCTATGTCCCTTTTGACCGGTGGGAATGGTTATTTCCTTGTACTGCAGATTTGCCTTGCCCGCTTGCTTGCTTGGCCAAAAAGGGCATATGCATTTTCTCCTGAATATATTCAGGAGAAAACGAATACACCATTTGTGGACAAGTGCATCATTGTCGAAGTTGTGCCCCTCTTCCTGTGCTTGAAATGTGATTCCAACGTACCTCCTGAAATCTGTTTACTGCGATTCTGCCTCGCTTTCAAGTCCACATCGTTGCCTTCCTTCAAACAATTTTTGGCCGATAGCTGTCCTTTATTACTCTGCCAGTTTGTGAACTGCTGTGCCCCTTAGCTCCATATATCAAATCGTTTTTTGTGAGCTGACCGCAAGTCCAAAATTTCGGTTCAGGGCCTATACTGGTTTCTGGCAGCGGGATGAGTCTTTGGTTAATTCTTCTTCCTGCCGGGCAATTAGAGTCACATGTGCCCGTCCAAATGCCTAACAGCTACTCTCTCACTGGTTCTCCCTGGTCCCTTTCATCCTCTGCCAAATTGGCAACCTGTGTTATCCAGGAGGTTAAAGGGTCTGTCTCTCCAAGTTGGGAGATTGATAGTCAAGCAGTTGGAAAGTCAAATAGGAACACCGGTAGAGGGACTATTCCTTGAGTTTTATAAAGTTTTCGTATTCATATTGTGTCCATTCTCTAGGTTTCCAGTACATATTATAGCTGTATTAATATTCCCTTCAACCTGGAGAGTTTGGAACCATGGAATGGAGACCACGCATTATTGCTTTAAATGGTCTGTGTTTGATCACGCAGTCTCACCAAGCCTCTCAGTCCCAAGTGTCCAGCCTTATGCCCCATCAAGCTGTAGTTGTAGATAGATTCATTCCATTTTTCATCAGAGACCCTGAAGGACTTGTAAAGAATTTCCCTGTTTTTTTGTTTTGTTTTTGAAATTCCTTTTTATAGTGGGTTTGAGCTGATTATCACTGCCATGTTTATGCCTGTCTAGACACACTTGATTCCCTTACGGAGACATATCAATACATAGATTTTAAGATTCTTACTAGTCAGATATATTCCTCTGTGGGAAATATGGGGTTTGGAGTCCCTTTCACTGAGGAAGGTATAGGTAGGTCTTGTCTATTCCATATTTGGTTTTTGGAACGGTACCTGTGCTTATATGAAACTCTGGTTTTATGCATCACCCCACCTCTCCTTCCCCCTTAATCAGGCATAAGAGTGTTTTCTAAATGTGATACTCTGTTCTCTTTGCTAACTCAGTTCATGTGTAGCCATGTTTACAGGATCTTCCTAAGTGATATCTTATGATAAGTTTCTTTTTCTGTGTGACTTATTTCACTTAGAATCATCGTACCTGAATCCAGTCATTTTGCTGCTACTGGTCTTATGACATTGATTTCGTGGCTGAGGGATATTCCATCGTACGTAAGTACCACAATTTTTTGAACCATTTTTAACTTTCTTGTGATAATTAATATGTACCCAAGTTGAGGTTCTTGTAAGCAGTGCATCCCTAAATTTTGGGGTGGCTCTGTCTTATTGATTTTCAGTTTTCCCAAGGTATATTCCCTAGACTTGAAGTGCCCTTGGCTATGTAGCTCAGTTGTTTACTTGTTTTAGGGAACACAATGCACTCCTCCAGAGTGGCAGTTGGCAACTTACATTCCGCCCATCAGCATAAAAAGGCTCCCGGTTCTCCAGGTCCACTTTTGCCTTTCTGGTTTTTACACATTTTGCCGATGTCCCTTTTGACTGGTGGGAAGTGATACTTCTTTGTACTGCAGATTTGCATTGTCCGCTTGCTTGCTTGGCCAAAAAGGGCGTATGTGTTTTCTCCTGAATATATTCAGGAGAAAACACATACACACTTTTTGGCCAAGTGCATCATTGTCGAAGTTGTGCCCCTCTTCCTGTGCTTTACAGGTGATTCCAACGTACCTCTTGAAATCTGTTTCCTGCTAATCTGCCTCGCTTTCAAGTACGCCTCGTTGCCTTCCTTCAAAATATTTTTGGACGATAGTTGTCCTTTATTACTCTGCCATTTTGTGAATTGCTGTGCCCCTCAGCTCCATTTATCAAATCGTTTTTTGTGAGCTGACCGCAAGTCCAAAATTTCGGTTCAGGACCTATACTGGTTCCTGGCAGGGGGATGAGTCTTTGGTTAATTCTTCTTCCTGCCGGGCAGTTAGAGTCACATATGCCCGTCCAAATGCCTAACAGCTACTCTCTCATTTGTTCTCCCTGTTCCCTTTCATCCTCTGCCAAATTGGCAACCTCTGTTATCCAGGAGGTTAAAGGTGCTGTCTCTCCAAGTTGGGAGATTGATAGTAAAGCAGTTGGAAAGTCAAACTGGCGCACAAGGAGAGGGACTATTCGTTGAGTTTTAGAAACCTTTCATATTCACAGTGTGTCCATTCTCTAGGTTTCCCGTACATGTTATAGCTGTAGTAATATTCCCTTCAAGCTGGAGAGTTGGAACCCATGGAATAGGTGCCAGGCATTATTGCTTAAAGGGTCTGCATTTGCTCACCCAGTCTCACCAATCCTCCCAGTCCCAAGTGTCCAGCCTTATTCCACATCCAGCTGTCATTGTAGACATGGTCATTCCAGGTTTCATCAGAGACCCTGAAGGAATTGTAAAGAATTTCCCTGTTTTTTTGTTTTGTTTTTGAAATTTTTTTTATAGTGGGTTTGAGCTGATTCTCGCTGCCATGTTTATGCCAGTCTAGACACACTTGATTCCCTTATGGAGACATATCAGTACATAGGTTTTAAGATTCTTACTAGTCAGATATATTCCTCTGCGGGAAATATGGGATTTTGAGTCCCTTTCACTGAGGAAGGTGTAGGTCTTGTCTATTCCATGGTTGGTTTTTGCAACGGTACCTGTGCTTATATCAAACTGTGATTTTATGCATCACCCCACCACTCCTTCCCCCTTAAGCAGGCATAAGAGTGTTTTCTAAATGTGAGACTCTCTGCTCTTTCCTAACTCAGTTCATGTGTAGCCATGTTTACAGGATCTTCATAAGTGATATCTTATGATAAGTTTCTTTTTCTGTGTGACTTATTTCACTTAGAATCATCGTACCTGAATCCACTCATTTTGCTGCTACTGGTCTTATGACATTGATTTCATGGCTGAGGGATATTCCATCATACATAAGTACAACAATTTTTTGAATGATTTTTATCTTTCCTGGGATATTTAAGGTTTACCCAAGTTGAGGTTCTTGTAAGCAGTGCAGCCCTAAATTTTGGAGTGGCTCTGTCTTATTGATTTTCAGTTTTCCCAAGGTATATTCCCTAGACTGGAAGTGCCCTTGGCTCTGTAGCTCTGTTTTTTACTTCTTTTAGGGAACACAATGCACTCCTCCAGAGACGCAGTTGGCAGTTTACATCCCGCCCATCAGCATAACAAGGCTCCCTGTTCTCCAGGGCCTGTCTTGCCTTTCTGGTTTTTACCCATTTTGTGGATGTCCCTTTTGACCGGTGGGAAGTGATACTACTTTGTAGTGCAGATTTGCATTGCCTGCTTGCTTGCTTGGCCATAATGGTCGTATACGTTTTCTCCTGAAAATATTCAGGAAAAAACGCATTTGCCCTTTTTGGCCAAGTGCATCACTGTCGAAGTCATGCCTGTCTTCCTATGCTTTTAAGGCGATTCCAACCTACCTCTTGAAATCTGTTTCCTGCTATTCTTCCTCGCTTTCAAGTCCGCCTCGTTGACTTCCCTCAACAGATTTTTGGACGATAGTTGCTCTTTATTACTCTGCCGGTTTGTGAATTGCTGTGCCCCTGAACTCCATTTTTTAACTCGTTTTTTGTGAGCTGAACGCAAGTCCAATATTTTGGTTCAGGAACTATACTGGTTTTCGGTGGGTGGCAGAGAATTTGGTTAATTCTTCTTCCTCCCAGGAAATAAGAGTGACATGTGCCCGTCCAAATGCTTGACAGCTACTCTCTCATTGGTTCTCCCTATTCCCTTTCATCCTTTGCCAATTTGGCAACCTTTGCGAACCAGGAGGTTAAAGGTGCTGTCTCTCCAAGTTGGGAGATTGATAGTAAAGCAGTTGGAAAGTCAAACTGGAGCACAAGGAGGGGGACTATTCGTTGAGTTTTAGAAACCTTTCATATTCACAGTGTGTCCATTCTCTAGTTTTCCGGTACATGTTATAGCTGTAGTAATATTCCCTTCAACCTGGACATTTGGGACCCAAGAAATGGGTGCCACACATTATTGTTTTAAAGGGTCTGCATTTGCTCACCCAATCTCACAAATCCTCTCAGTCCCAAGTGTCCAGCCTTATGCCACATCCAGCTGTCATTGTACATAGGGTCATTCCAGCATTCATCAGAAACCCTGAAGGAATTGTAAAGAATTTCCCTTTTTTTTTGTTTTTCAAATTCCTTTTTATAGTGGGTTTGAGCTGATTCTCGCTGCCATGTTTATGCCAGTCTAGACATACTTGATTCCCTTACGGAGACATATCAATACATAGCTTTTAAGATTATTATTAGTCAGATATATTCCTCTGCATGAATATGGGTTGTTGCATCCCGTTCCCTGAGGAAGTTGTAGGTCTTGCTATTCCGTATTAGGTTTTTGGAACGGTACTTGTTCTAATATTAAACTCTGGTTTTATGCATCACCCCACCTCTCCTTCCCCCTTAAGCAGGCATAAGAGTGTTTTCTAAATGTGAGACTCTGTTCTCTTTCCTAACTCAGTTCATGTGTAGCCATGTTTACATGATATCTATAAGTGATATCTTATGATAAGCTTATTTTTCTGTGTGACTTATTTCACTTAGAATCATCGTACCTAAATTCAATCATTTTGCTTCTACTGGTCTTATGACATTGATTTCATGGCTGAGGGATATTTCATCGGACGTAAGTACCACAATTTTTTGTACCATTTTTATATTTCAGGGATATTTAAGGTGCACCCAAATGAGCTTCTTGTAAGCATTTCAGCCCTAAATATTGTGGTGGCTCTGTCTTATTGATTTTCAGTTTTCCCAAGGTATATTCCCTAGACTGGAAGTGCCCTTGGCTCTGTACCTCTGTTGTTTACTTGTTTTAGGGAACTCAATGCACCCCTCCAGAGAGGTACTTGACAATTTACATACAGCCCATCAGCATAACAAGGCTCCATGTTCTCCAGGACCTGTCTTGCCTTTCTGGTAATTACCCATTTTGTGGATGTCCCTTTTGAACTTTGGGAAGTGATACTTCTTTGTAGTGCAGATTTGCATTGCCCGCTTGCTTGCTTGGCCAAAAAGAGCTTATGCTTATTCTCCTGAATATATTCAGGAGAAAACGGATATGCACTATTTGGCCAAGTGCATCATTGTCGAAGTTGTTCCCCTCTTCCTGTGCTTTAAAGGTGATTCCAACGTACCTCTTGAAATCTGTTTCCTGCTATTCTGCCTCGCTTACAAGTCCGCATCTTTGCGTTCCCTCAACAGATTTTTGGATGATAGTTGTCCTTTATTACTCTGCCAGTTTCTGAATTGCTGTGACCTTAAGCTCCAATTTTAACTCCTTTTTTGTGATCTGAACGCAAGTCCAATATTTTGGTTCAGCACCTATACTGGTTCCTGGTGTGTGGCTGAGACTTTGGTTAATTCTCCTTCCTCCCGGGATATAAGAGTGACATATGCCCGTCCAAATGCCTAACAGCTACTCTCTCATTGTTTCTCCCTCTTCCCTTTCATCTTCTGCCAAATTGGCAACCTGTTCCAACCAGGAGTTTATAGGTGCTGTCTCTCCAAGTTGGGAGATTGATAGTAAAGCAGTTGGAATGTCAAACCGGAGAACCAGGAGAGGGACTATTCGTTGAGTTTTAGAGAACTTTCGTATTCACAGTGTGTCCATTCTCTAGGTTTCCTGTACATGTTATAGCTGTAGTAATATTCCCTTCAACCTGGAGACATGGGACCCATGGAATGGGTGTCATGCATTATTGCTTTAAAGGGTCTGCATTTTCTCACCCAATCTCACCATTCCTCTCAGTCCCATGTGCCCAGCCTTATGCCACATCCAGCTGTCATTGTAGATAGGGTCATTCCAGCTTTCATCAGAAACCCTGAAGGAATTGTAAAGAATTTCCCATTTTTTTTGTTTTTCAAATTCCTTTTTATAGTGGGTTTGAGCTGATTGTCGCTGCCATGTTTATGCCAGTCTAGGCACACTTGATTCCCTTACGGAGACATATCAATACATAGGTTTTAAGATTCTTATTAGTCAGATATATTCCTCTGCATGGAATATGGGTTGTTGCGTCCCGTTCACTGAGGAAATTGTAGGTCTTGCTATTCCGTATTAGGTTTTTGGAACGGTACTTGTTCTAATATTAAACTCTTGTTTTATGCATCACCCCACCTCTCCTTCCCCCTTATGCAGGCATCAGAGTGTTTTCTAAATGTGAGTCTCTGTTCTCTTTCCAAACTCAGTTCATGTGTAGCCATGTTCACAGGATACCTATAAGTGATATCTTATGATAAGTTTCTTTTTCTGTGTGACTTATTTCACTTAGAATCATCGTAACTGAATCCACTCATTTTGCTGCTACTGGTCTTATGACATTGATTTCATGGCTCAGGGATATTTCATCGGACGTAAGTACCACAATATTTTGTACCATTTTTATCTTTCAGGGATATTTAAGGTGCACCCAAATGAGCTTCTTGTAAGCAGTGTAGCCCTAAATAGTGAGGTGGCTCTGTCTTATTCATTTTCAGTTTTCCCAAGGTATATTCCCTAGACTGGAAGTGCCCTTGGCTCTGTACCTCTGTTGTTTACTTGTTTTAGGGAACTCAATGCACTCCTCCAGAGAGGCAGTTGACAATTTACATCCCGCCCATCAGCATAACAAGGCTCCCTGTTCTCCAGGACCTGTCTTGCCTTTCTGGTAATTACCCATTTTGTGGATGTCCCTTTTGACCGGTGGGAAGTGATACTTCTTTGTAGTGCAGATTTGAATTGCCTGCTTGCTTGCCTGGCCAAAAAGCGTATATGTGTTTTCTCCTGAATATATTCAGGAGAAAACTCATACGCGCTTTTTGGCCTAGTGCATCATTGTCGAAATTGTGCTCCTTTTCCTGTGCTTTAAAGGCGATTCCAACGTACCTCTTGAAATCTGTCTCCTGATCTTCTGCCTCACTTTCAAGTCCGCCTCATTGCCTTTCATTAAACAGATATTTGGACGACAGTTGTCATGTATTTCTCTGCCAGTTTGTGAATTGCTGTGCCCCTGAGCTCTATTTTTCAACTCGTTTTTTGTGAGCTGAATGCAAGTCCAAACTTTGGATCAGGAACTATACTGGTGTCCGGTTGGTGGCTGAGACTTTGGTTAATTCTTCTTCCTCCCGGGAAATAAGAGTGACATGTGCCCGTCCAAATGCCTAACAGCTACTCTCTCATTGGTTCTCCCTCTTCCCTTTCCTCCTCTGCCAAATTGGCAACCTGTGAGAACCAGGAGGTTTAAAGGGGCTATCTCTCCAAGTTGGGAGATTGATAGTAAATCAGTTGGAAAGTCAAACTGGAGAACCAGGAGAGGGACTATTCGTTGAGTTTTAGAGACCTTTCCTATTCACAGTGTGTCCATTCTCTAGGTTTCCCGTACATGTTATAGCTATAGTAATATTCCCTTCAACCTGGAGAGTTGGGACACATGGAATGGGTGCCACTCATTATTGCTTTAAAGGATCTGCATTTGCTCACCCAATATCACCAATCCTCTCTGTCCCAAGTGTCCAGCCTTATGCCACATACAGCTGTCATTGTAGATAGGGTCATTCCAGGTTTCATCAGAGACCCTGAAGGAATTGTAAAGAATTTCCCTTTTTTTTTGTTTTGTTTTTAAAATTCCTTTTTATAGTGGGTTTGAGCTGATTCTCACTGTCATGTTTATGCCAGTCTAGACACACTTGATTCCCTTATTGAGACATATCAATACATAGGTTTTATGATTCATACTAGTAAGATATATTACTTTGCGGTGAATATGGGGTGTTGAGTCCCTTTCCCTGAGGAAGGTGTAGGTCTTGTCTCTTCGTATTTGGTTTTTGGAACGGTACCTGTACTATTATCAAACTCTGGTTTTATGCATCACCCCACCTTTCCTTCCCCCTTAAGCAGGCATAAGGGTGTTTTTTAAATGTGAGTCTCTCTTCTCTTTCCTAACTCAGTTCATGTGTAGCCATGTTTACAGGATCTTCATAAGTGATATATTATGATAAGTTTCTTTTTCTGTGTGACTTATTTCACTTAGATTTATCGTACATGAATCCACTCATTTTGCTGCTACTGGCCTTATGACATTGATTTCATGGCTGAGGGATATTCCATCATATGTAAGTACCACAGTTTTTTGAACCATTTATGTCTTTCCTGGGATATTTCCAGTGTACCCATGTTGAGGTTTTTGTAAGCAGTGCATCCCTGAATTTTGGTGTGGATCTGTCTTATTTATTTTCAGTTTTCCCAAGGTATATTCCCTAGACTGGAAGTGCCCTTGGCTCTGTAGCTCTGTTGTTTACTTGTTTTAGGGAACACAATGCACTCCTCCAGAGAGGCAGTTGGCAGTTTACATCCCGCCCATCAGCATAACCAGGCTCCCTGTTCTCCAGGGCCTGTCTTGCCTTTCTGTTTTTTACACATTTTGTGGATGTCCCTTTTGACCGGTAGAAAGTGATACTTCTTTGTAGTGCTGATTTGCATTGCCCATTTGCTTGCTTGTTCAAAAAGGGCATATGCGTTTTCTCCTGTATATATTCACGTGAAAACCCATATGCCCTTTATGGCCATTTCCATAATTTTCGAAGTTGTAATGCTTTTCCTGTGTTTAAAGGCGATTCCAGTGTACCTCTTGAAATCTGTTTCATGCCATTCTGCCTCATTTTCCCTTCCGCCTCGTGGCTTTCTCTCAACAGAATTTTGGAAGATAGTAGTCCTTTATAACTCTGCAGGTTAGTGAATTGCTGTGGCCCTGAGCTCCATTCTTCAACTCGCGTTTTTGTGAGCTGACCGCAAATCAACAGTTTTGCGTCTGGACTTATAATGATTCTGGGGGGGGGGCAGGCTGAGACGTTGGTTAATTCCTCTTTGTGACGGGAAATTATAGTGACATGTGGCTGTCCAAATGCCTACAGCTACTCTCTCATTGGTTCTCTCTCTTCCCTTTTATCCTCTGCACAATTTGCCAACTGTGCGAACCAGGAGGTTATATGGGCTGACGTTCAAAGGTGGGAGATTGATAGTAAAGCAGTTGGAATGTCAAACTGGAGCACAAGGAGAGAAAAAAAGTAGTAGAGTTTTAGAAACCTTTCACCATCAGATGGCTTCCATTCGCTAGGATCCCATACACGTTTTAACTGTAGTGATATTCCCTTCTACCTGGAGAGTTGGGAACCATGGAATGGGTGGCAGGCATTATTGCTTTAAAGGGTCTGCATTTTTTCACCCAATCTCACCAATGCTCTCAGTCCCAAGTGACCAGCCTTATGCCACATCCAGCTGTCATTGTAGATAGGGTCATTCCAAGTTTCATCAGAACCCCTGAAGTTATTGTGTAAGAATTTTACTGTTTTTATGTTTTGTTTTGAAATTCAGTTTTATATTTGGTTTCAGCTGATTCTCACTGCCATGTTTATGTCGTTCTAGACACACTTGTTTCCCTTACGGAGACATATCAATACATTGGTTTTAAAATTCTTACTAGTCAGATATGTTTCTCGGCAGGGAATAGGTATGTTGAGTTCCATTCACTGAGGAAGGAGTAGGGCTTGTCTCTTCTGTTTTTGGACTATGGAACGGTACCTGTGCTAATATCAATCTTATGTTTTGTGTATCTCCCCACCTCTCTTTCCCCTTAAGCAAGCGTTAGAGTGTTTTCTAAATCTGAGACTCTGTTCTCTTCCCTAATTCAGTTCATATGTAGCCATGTTTACATTCCCTTCATAAGTGATATCTTATGTCAGAATGCACCATGGCCGTTCTCATAATAATGCCCCATGACCCCTGTCATCACAATGCACAATGCCCTGGTTATCACAATGCTCCATGTCCCATGTCATCACAATTATCCACGTCCATGTCATCACAATGCTATATGACACTTCTCGTCAATATGTTACATGCTCTTGTCATCACAATTCTCCATCCACTTGATATTGCAATGCTCCATGCACTTGTCATCACAATGCTCCATGCACTTGTCATCACAATGCTCCATCCCCTTGTCATCACAATGCTCCATGACCCCTGTCATCACAATGCTCCCTGACACCTGTCATCACAATGCTTCATGCCCCTTGTCATTACAGTGCTCCATGATGCTCGACATCACAATTACCCAAGGTCTTCTCATCACAAAGCTCCATGGACAATATCATCACAATGCTCCATGACCACTGTCATCACAACACTCCATGACACCTGACAACACAATGATTCGGGACTCTTGTCATCACAATGTTCCATTTCCTATTCATTACAATGCTCCATAGCCCCTGTCTTCACAATACTCCATGAACATTTTCAGCCCAATGTTCCATGAGACTTGTCATCACAATGATCCATGTCCTTGTCATCCCTATGCTCCATGACCCCTGTATTCACAATGCTCCGTGACGCTTGTCATCACAGTGCTCCATGACACATGTCATCACAATTCTCCATACCTTTGTCAGCAAAATGCTACATGACCTTGTCATTACAATGCTCTATGCGCTTGTCATCACAATACTCCATTTCCATTGTCATCACAATCCTCCATGAACCTTGGGATCACATTGCTTCATGCCCTTGTCCTCACAATGCTCCATGCTCCTTGAAATCAAAATGATCCATGACCTCTGTCATCACAATGCTCCAAACCCTTGTGATCACAGTGTTCCATAACACTTGATATCACAACGCTCCATGATGCCTGTCATCACAATAATGCATGTCCTTTTCATCACAAAGCTCCATGACCTATTTCATCACAATTCTCAATACACTTGTCATCACAATGCTCCCTGACACTTGTCATCAGAATGCTCCTTGAAACCTGTCACGAAAAGGTTCCATGCCTTTTTAATCACAATGCCCCATGCCGTTTTCATCACTATGCTCCATGCCATTGTCATCAAAATAATCCACAAGCTTCTCCGCAGAATGCTCCATGACGCTTTTCATCACAATGCTCCATGCACTTGTCAGCACAATGCTCCCTGACCCTTGTCATCACAATGATCCAAGCCATTGACATCACAATGCTCCATTACCTTTGTCATCAGAATCCTCCATGACACTTGGCATCACAATGCTCCATGCCATTGTCATCACAATGGGCCATTACATATGTCATCACAATGCTCCCTGACAACTCTCTTCACAATACAGCATGACCTGGTCATCACAATGCTCCATGCCCTTGTCATCAAAATGCGCCATTCCAACTGTCATTGCAATAATCCATGAAACTTATGAGACCAATGTTCCATGCCCTTGTCATCACAATGCTACATGCCCTTGTTATCACAATGCTCCATGACCCCTGTCATCACAATGCTCCGTGAATCCAGTCATCGCAATGCTTCATAACCTTTGTCATCTCAGTGGTCCATGCCCTCGTCAACAACAGTCTCTGTGACCTATTTAACCACAATGCTCCATGAAATTTTTATCACAATGCTCTTTGACCCTTGTCATCACTAGGCTCCATGCGCTTGTCAGCACAATGCTCCATGACACATGTCATCACAATGCACCATGCACTTGTCATCACAGTGCTCCCCAATCTTGTCATCACAATGCTCCTTAAAATTTGTCATCACAATGCTCCATGCACTTCTCATCAAAATGCTCTCTCACCACTGATATCAGAATGCTACATCACTATTTGTCAAAATACTCCCTCACCCCTGTCATCACAATGTTCCATGACTCCTGTCATCAGAAAGCTACATGCACTTATCATCACAATGTTCGATGACCCCTGACATCACAGTGTTCCATAACACCTGTCATCAAAATGATCCATGACACTTTTCATCAAATTGCTCCATGACCCTGTCATCAGAATGTTCCCTGCCCTTTTCATCACAATGCACAACGCCCTTGCCATCAAAATGCTCCATGACTTTGTCATCACAAAGATCCATGACCCTTGGCATCACAAAGCTCCATGTCATTGTCTTCACAATGCTCCATGAACGCTCTCGTCACATTGCTCCATGACCTTGTCTTCACAAAGCTCCATGACACATGTCTTCAGAATGCTCCATGGCCTTCTCATCACAATGCTTCATGCCCTTGCCATCACAATGCTCCATTACCCCTGTCATAACAATGCTCCATGACCCCTGCCATCACGATGAGCCATGGCCTTGTCATCACAAAGCTCCATGACACTTCTCATCACAATGCTCCCAGAACACTGTCATCACAATGCACCATGCCCATCATCATAATGCTTCATGCTATTGTCATCACAATGAAGTCAAAATGCTCCATGACCTCTGTCATAACAATGCTCCAAAACGTTGTGATCACAGTATTCCATAACACTTGTCATCACAATGCCCCATGACGCTCATCATCACAGTTATCAATGGTCTTCTCATCACAATGCTCCATGACCTTTGTCATCTCAATGTTCAATACACTTTTCATCAAAATGCTGCCTGACACTTGTTGTCTGTATGCTTCTTGAACCCTGTCATGACAAGGCTCCATGCCTTTTTCATCACAATGATCCATGCTCTTTTAATCACAATGCTCCAAGACCCATGTAATCACAATGCTCCATGCTCTTGTCATCACAAAGTTCAATGACGCATGCCATCAGAATGTTCCTTGGTCTTCTCCTCACAATGCTCCATGCCCTTGTCATGACAATGTTCCAAGACCACTGTAATCACAATGTCCCTGCCCCTTTTCATCAGTATGCTCCATGAGGCGTGTCATCACAAGGCTCCATGGTTTTGTCATCACAATGCTCCAGGACCTTCTCATCACAATGCTTCTCGAACTTGTCATGAAAATTTTCAATGGCCCTTGTCATCATATTGCTCCAAGCCCTAGTCATCACAGTGCTCCATTATATTTGTCATCACAATTCTCCATTACATTTGGCATCACAATGCTCCCTGACACCTATCTTCACAATACTCCATGACCTACTCATCACAAAGCTCCATGCCCTTATCATCACAATGCACCATGCCCATTGTCATCACAATAATCTATGAATCTTGTCAGACCAATGCTCCATGCCACTGTCATAAAAATTCTCCATGCCCTTGTCATCACAATGCTCCATGACCTCTGTCATCACAATGCTCCATGACTCCAGTCATCACAATGTTTCATAACATTTGTCATCACAGTGGTCCATGCCCTCATCATCACAAGGCTCTGTGACATTTGTAACCACAATGCTCCATGAACTTTTCATCACAATTCTTTGTGACACTTGTCATCACAATGCTCCATGTCTTTGTCAGAACAATGCTCCATGACCATTGTCATCACAAAGTGCCACACGCATTTCATCACAACGGTCCACAACCTTTTCATTGCAATGCTGCATAAACCTTGTAATCACAATGGTCCATGCACTTCTCATCAAAATGCTCTCTCACCAGGGATATCACAATGTTCCATCACTAGGCATCACAATACTCCCTCACCTCTGTAATCACAATGATCCATGACCCTGTCATCACAATGCTACATCCCCTTATCATCACAATCTTCCATGACCCCTGACATCTCAATGTTCTATAACCCATCTCATCAAAATGCTCCATGACACTTTTCATCCCAAATGTCCATGACCGCTGACATCACAATGTTCTATAACCACTGCCATCAATGTGTTCCATTACAATTTTTATCAAATTGCTGCATGACCCGGTCATCAAAATGCTCCCTGCCCTTCTCATCACAATGCACCTTGCCCTTGTCATCAAAATGCTCCATTACTTGTAATCACAAACCTCCATGACCCTTGGCATCACAATGCTCCATGTCATTGTCATCACAATGCTCCATGAACCCTCTCATCACATGGCTCCATGCCCTTGTCATCACAAAGCTCCATGACACTTGTCATCACAATGCTTGATGCCCTCCTCATCACAGTGCTCCATGCCCTTGTCATTACAATCCTGCATGACCCATGTTTCACAGTGTTCCGTGCCCTTGTCATCACAATGATCCATGCCCTCTTCATCACAATGCTCCAAAATCTCTGTAATCACAATGCTCTATGTCCTTGTCATCACAAAACTCCATGACGCATGTCATCAGAATGCTCCATGGCCTTCTCATCACAATGTTCCATGCCCTCGTCATTACAATGCACCAAGTCCCCTGTAATCACGATGCTCCATGCCCCTTTTCATCAGAATGCTCCATGACACTTGTCATCACAAGTCTCCATGGTCTTCTCATCACAGTGCTCCAGGACCTTGTCATCACCATGCTCCATTCCCTTGTCATCACAATGCTCCTTGACACCTGTCATCACAATAAACCATGAAATTTTTCAGCCCAATGCTCCACGACCTACTCATCACAATGCTCCATGGCCAATATCATCACAATGCTCCATGACCACTGTCATCACAACACTCCATGACACCTGACAACACAATGATTCGGGACTCTTGTCATCACAATGCTCCATTCCCTAGTCATCACAATGCTCCATGACCCCTGTCATCACAACATTCCACGAACATTTTCAGCCCAGTGCTCCATGACCCTTGTCATCACAATGATCCATGACCTTGTCATCCCAATGCTGCATGACCCCTGTATTCACAATGATCCGTGACTCTTGTCATCACAGTGCTCCATGACACATGTCATCACAATGTTCTATGCCTTTGTCAGCAAAATGCTACATAACATTGTCATTACAATGCTCTATGCGCATGTCATCACAATATTCCATATCCATTGTCATCACAATCCTCCATGAACCTTGGGATCACATTGCTCATGCCCTTGTCATCACAATGCTCCATGCTCCTTGAAATCAAAATGATCCATGACCTCTGTCAACACAATGCTCCAAACCCTTGTGATCACAATGTTCCATAACACTTGTCATCACAATAATCCATGATGCCTGTCAACACAATACTTCATGCCCTTTTCATCACAATGCTCCATGACCTTTGTCATCGCAATTCTCAATACACATGTCATCACAATGCTCCCCGACACTTGTCATCAGAATGCTCCTTAAAACCTGTCACGAAAAGGCTCCATGCCTTTTTCATCACAATGCCCCATGCCGTTTTCATCACAATGCTCCGTGCCATTGTCATCAAAATACTCCACAAGCTTGTCATCAGAATTCTCCATGACACTTGTCATCACAATTCTCCATGCACTTGTCAGCACAATGCTCCCTGACCCTAGTCATCACAATGCTCCAAGCCATTGTGATCACAATGCTCCATTACCTTTGTCATCAGAATCCTCCATGACACTTGGCATCACAATATTCCATGCCATTGTCATCACAATGGGTCATTACATATATCATCACAATGCTCCCTGACACCTGTCTTCACAATACTGCATGACCTGGTCATCACAATGCTCCAAGCACTTGTCATCACAATGCGCCATTCCAAGTGTCATCACAATAATCCATGAAACATATTAGACCAGTGCTCCATGCCCTTGTCATCACAATGCTCCATGCCTTTTTTATCACAATGCTCCATGACCCCTGTCATCACAGTGCTCCGTGATTCCAGTCATCACAATGCTTCATGACCTTTGTCATCACAATTGTCCATGCCCTCGTCATCAACAATCTCTGTGACCATTTTAATCACAATACTCCATGAAATTTTCATGACAATGCTCTTTGACCCTTGTCATCACAATGCTCCATTCGCTTGTCAGCAAAATGCTCCATGACATATGTCATCACAGTGTGCCATGTGCTTGTCATCACAGTGCTCCACAATCTTGTCATCACAATGCTCCTTAAAATTTGTCATCACAATGCTCCATACTCTTCTCATCAAAATGCTCTCTCACCACTGATATCATAATGCTACATCACTATTTGTCACAATACTCCCTCACCCCTGTCATCACAATGTTCCATGATTCCTGTCATCACAATGCTACATGCACTTATCATCACAATGTTCGATGACCCCTGACATCACAGTGTTCCATAACACCTGTCATCAAAATGATCCATGACACTTTTCATCAAAATGCTCCATGACCCTGTCATCAGAATGATCCCTGCCCTTCTCATCACAATGCACAACGTCCTTTCCATCAAAATGCTCCATGACCTTTGTCATCACAAAGATCCATGACCCTTGGCATCACAATGCTCCATGTCATTGTCATCACAATGCTAAATGAACGCTCTCATCACATTGCTCCATGCCCTTGTCTTCACAAAGCTCCATGACACATATCATCAGTATGCTCCATGGCCTTCTCATCACAATGCTCGATGCCCCTGCCATCACAATGCTCCATTACCCCAGTCATAACAATGCTCAATGACCCCTGCCATCACGATGTTCCATGGCCTTGTCATCACAAAGCTCCATGACACTTCTCATCAGAATGCTCCTAGAACCCTGTAATCACAATGCTCTATGCCACTATTCATTTCAATGCTCCATGAACCATTTCGTCACAATGCACCATGCCCATCATCATAATGCTTCAGTCTATTCTCATCACAATGAAAACAATATTCTCCATGACCTCTGTCATCATAATGCTCCAAACACTTGTGATCACAATGTTCCATAACACTTATCATCACAACACCCCATGACGCTCATCATCACAATTATCCATGGTATTCTCATCACAGTGCTCCATGATCTTTGTCATCACATTGCTCAATACACTTGTCATCACAATGCTCCCTGACACTTGTCGTCAGTATGCTCCTTGAACCCTGTCCTGACAAGGCTCCATGCCATTTTCATCACAATGATCCATGCCGTCTTCATTACAATGCTCCAAGATCCCTTTAATCACAATGTTCCATGCCCTTGCCATCACAAAATTCCACGACGCATGTCATCAGAATGCTCCATGGCTTTCTCATCACTATGCTCCATGCCCTCGACATCACAATGCACAAAGACACCTGTAATCACAATGCTCCATGCCCCTTTTCATCAGAATGCTCCATGACACTTGTCATCACAAGTCTCCATGGTCTTCTCATCACAGTGCTCCAGGACCTTGTCATCAACATGCTCCAATCCCTTGTCATCACAGTGCTCCATGACACCTGTCATCACAATGATCCATGAACGTTTTCAGCCCAATGCTCCACGACATACTCATCACAATGCTCCATGGCCAATATCATCACAATCCTCCATGACCACTGTCATCACAACACTCCATGACACCTGACAACACAATGATTCGGGACTCTTTTCATCACAATGCTCCATTCCCTAGTCATCACAATGCTCCATGACCCCTGTCATCACAACACTCCATGAACATTTTCAGCCCAGTTCTCCATGACCCTTGTCATCACAATGATCCATGCCCTTGTCATCCCAGTGTTCCATGACCCCTGTATTCACAATTATCCGTGACGCTTGTCATCACAGTGAGCCATGACACATGTCATCACAATGCTCCATGCCTTTGTCAGCAAAATGCTACATGACCTTGTCATTACAATGCTCTATGTGCTTGTCATCACAATACTCCATTTCCATTGTCATCACAATCCTCCATGAACCTTGGGATCTCATTGCTTCATGCCCTTGTCATCACAATGCTACATGCTCCTTGAAATAAAATGATCCATGACCTCTGTTATCACAATGCTCCAAACCCTTGTGATCACAATGTTCCATAACACTTGTCTTCACAATGCTCCATGATGCCTGTCATCACAATACTCCATGCCCTTTTCATCACAATGCTCCATGAACTTTTTATCACCATGCTCCATTACCCCTGTCATCACAATGCTCCGTGACTGCAGTCATCACAGTTCTTCATTACCTTTGTCATCACAATGGTCCATGCCCTCGTCATCAACAGTCTCTGTGACATTTTTAACAACAATGCTCCATGAACTTTTCATCACAATGCTCTTTGACCCTTGTCTTCACAATGCTCTATGCCCTTCTCAGCACAATGCTCCATGACCCTTGTCATCACAGTGCTCCATGTGCTTGTCAGCACAATGTTCCATGACACATGTCATCACAATTCACCATGCGCTTATCATCACAGTGCTCCACAATCTTGTCATCACAATGCTCCATAAAATTTGTCATCACAGTGCTCCATGCACTTCTCATCAAAATGCTCTCTCAACACTGCTATCACAATGCTACATCACTATTTGTCACAATACTCCCTCACCCCTCTCATCACAATGTTACATGACTCCTGTCATCACAATGCTACATGGATTTATCATCACAATGTTCGATGACCCATGACATCACAATGTTCCATAACACCTGTCATCAAAATGTTCCATGACACTTTTCATCAAATTGCTCCATGACCCTGTCATCACAATGCTCCCTGCCCTCATCATCATAATGCACAACGTCCTTGCCATTAAAATGCTCCATGACCATTGTCATCACAAATATCCATGACCCTTGGCATCACAATCTCCAATGTCATTGTCATCACAATGCTCCATGAACGCTCTCATCACATTGCTCCATGCCCTTGACTTCACATAGCTCCATGACACATGTCATCACAATGCTCCATGCCCTTGCCATCACAATGCTCCATTATCCCTGTCATAACAATGCTCCATGACCCCTGCCATCACGATGTTCCATGGCGTTGTCATCACAAGGCTCCATGACCCTTCTCATCAAAATGCTCCAAGTCCCCTCTAATCACAGTGCTCCATGCCCATTTTCATCTCAATGATCCATGAACCCTGTCATCACAATGCACCATGCCCATCATCATAATGCTTCAGCCTATTGTCACCACAATGAAATCAAAATGCTCCATGACCTCTGTCATAACAATGCTCCAAACCCTTGTGATCACAATATTCCATAACACTTGTTATCACATTGCCCCATGACGCCCGTCATCACTATTATCCATGGTCTTCTCATCACAATGCTCCATGACCTTCGTCATCACAATGCTCAATACACTTGTCATCAAACTGCTCCCTGACACTTGTCGTCAGTATGCTCCTTGAACCCTGTCCTGACAAGGCTCCATGCCATTTTCATCACAATGATCCATGCCGTCTTCATTACAATGCTCCAAGATCCCTTTAATCACAATGTTCCATGCCCTTGCCATCACAAAATTCCACGACGCATGTCATCAGAATGCTCCATGGCTTTCTCATCACTATGCTCCATGCCCTCGACATCACAATGCACAAAGACACCTGTAATCACAATGCTCCATGCCCCTTTTCATCAGAATGCTCCATGACACTTGTCATCACAAGTCTCCATGGTCTTCTCATCACAGTGCTCCAGGACCTTGTCATCAACATGCTCCAATCCCTTGTCATCACAGTGCTCCATGACACCTGTCATCACAATGATCCATGAACGTTTTCAGCCCAATGCTCCACGACATACTCATCACAATGCTCCATGGCCAATATCATCACAATCCTCCATGACCACTGTCATCACAACACTCCATGACACCTGACAACACAATGATTCGGGACTCTTTTCATCACAATGCTCCATTCCCTAGTCATCACAATGCTCCATGACCCCTGTCATCACAACACTCCATGAACATTTTCAGCCCAGTTCTCCATGACCCTTGTCATCACAATGATCCATGCCCTTGTCATCCCAGTGTTCCATGACCCCTGTATTCACAATTATCCGTGACGCTTGTCATCACAGTGAGCCATGACACATGTCATCACAATGCTCCATGCCTTTGTCAGCAAAATGCTACATGACCTTGTCATTACAATGCTCTATGTGCTTGTCATCACAATACTCCATTTCCATTGTCATCACAATCCTCCATGAACCTTGGGATCTCATTGCTTCATGCCCTTGTCATCACAATGCTACATGCTCCTTGAAATAAAATGATCCATGACCTCTGTTATCACAATGCTCCAAACCCTTGTGATCACAATGTTCCATAACACTTGTCTTCACAATGCTCCATGATGCCTGTCATCACAATACTCCATGCCCTTTTCATCACAATGCTCCATGAACTTTTTATCACCATGCTCCATTACCCCTGTCATCACAATGCTCCGTGACTGCAGTCATCACAGTTCTTCATTACCTTTGTCATCACAATGGTCCATGCCCTCGTCATCAACAGTCTCTGTGACATTTTTAACAACAATGCTCCATGAACTTTTCATCACAATGCTCTTTGACCCTTGTCTTCACAATGCTCTATGCCCTTCTCAGCACAATGCTCCATGACCCTTGTCATCACAGTGCTCCATGTGCTTGTCAGCACAATGTTCCATGACACATGTCATCACAATTCACCATGCGCTTATCATCACAGTGCTCCACAATCTTGTCATCACAATGCTCCATAAAATTTGTCATCACAGTGCTCCATGCACTTCTCATCAAAATGCTCTCTCAACACTGCTATCACAATGCTACATCACTATTTGTCACAATACTCCCTCACCCCTCTCATCACAATGTTACATGACTCCTGTCATCACAATGCTACATGGATTTATCATCACAATGTTCGATGACCCATGACATCACAATGTTCCATAACACCTGTCATCAAAATGTTCCATGACACTTTTCATCAAATTGCTCCATGACCCTGTCATCACAATGCTCCCTGCCCTCATCATCATAATGCACAACGTCCTTGCCATTAAAATGCTCCATGACCATTGTCATCACAAATATCCATGACCCTTGGCATCACAATCTCCAATGTCATTGTCATCACAATGCTCCATGAACGCTCTCATCACATTGCTCCATGCCCTTGACTTCACATAGCTCCATGACACATGTCATCACAATGCTCCATGCCCTTGCCATCACAATGCTCCATTATCCCTGTCATAACAATGCTCCATGACCCCTGCCATCACGATGTTCCATGGCGTTGTCATCACAAGGCTCCATGACCCTTCTCATCAAAATGCTCCAAGTCCCCTCTAATCACAGTGCTCCATGCCCATTTTCATCTCAATGATCCATGAACCCTGTCATCACAATGCACCATGCCCATCATCATAATGCTTCAGCCTATTGTCACCACAATGAAATCAAAATGCTCCATGACCTCTGTCATAACAATGCTCCAAACCCTTGTGATCACAATATTCCATAACACTTGTTATCACATTGCCCCATGACGCCCGTCATCACTATTATCCATGGTCTTCTCATCACAATGCTCCATGACCTTCGTCATCACAATGCTCAATACACTTGTCATCAAACTGCTCCCTGACACTTGTTGTCTGTATGCTCCTTTTACCCTGTCATGACAAGGCTCCATGCCTTTTTCATCACAATGATCCATGCCCTTTTCATCACAATGCTTCAATACCCATGTAATCACGATGCTCCATGCCCTTGTCATCACAAAGCTCAATGATGCATGCCATCAGAATGCTCCTTGGACTTCTCCTCACAATTCTCCATGCCCTTGTCATCACAAAGTTCCAAGACCCCTGTAATCACAATGCTCCATGCCCGTTTTAATCAGTATGCTCCATGAGATTTGTCATCACATGGCTCCATGGTTTTGTCATTATAATGCTCCAAGCCCTAGTCATCACAATGCTCCATTATATTTGTCATCACAATCCTCCATTGCATTTGGCATCACAATGCTCCCTGCCATTGTCATCTCAATGGACCATGCCATATGTCATCCCAATGCTCCATGACCCCTGTATTCACAATGCTCCGTGATGCTTGTCATCACAGTGCTCCATGACACCTGTCATCACAATGATCCATGCCCTTGTCATCCCAATGCTCCAAGACCACTGTATTCACAATGCTCCGTGATGCTTGTCATCACAGTGCTCCATTACACCAGTCATCACAATCCTCTATGCCTTTTTCAACAAAATGCTACATGACCTTGTCATTACAATGCTCTATGCGCTTGTCATCACAATACTCCATTATCATTGTCATCACTATCCTCCATGAAACTTGGGATCACATTGCTTCACGCCCTTGTCATCACAATGCTCCATGCTCCTTGAAATCAAAATGATCAATGACCTCTGTCATCGCAATGCTCAAAAACCCTTGTGATCACAATGTTCCATAACACTTGTCATCACAATGCTCCATGATGCCTATCATCACAAAACTCGATGGTCTTTTCATCACAATGCTCCATGACCTTTGTCATCACAATTCTCAATACACTTGTCATCACAATGCTCCCTGACACTTGTCGTCAGAATGCTCCTTGAACCCTGTCACGAAAAGGCTCCATGCCTTTTTCATCACATTGCCCCATGCCGTTTTCATCACAATGCTCCATGCCATTGTCATCAAAATACTCCACAAACTTGTCATCAGAATGCTCCATGACCCTTGTCATCACAAATCTCCATGCACTTGTCAGCACAATGCTCCCTGACCCTTGTCATCACAATGCTCCAAGCCATTGTCATAACAATGCTCCATTACCTTTGTCATCAGAATCTTTCATGAAACTTGGCATCACAATGTTCCATGACATTTTCATCACAATGGGCCATTACATATATCATCACAATGCTCCCTGACACTTCTCTTCACAATACTGCATGAACTGGTCATCACAATGCTCCATGCCCTTGTCATCACAATGCGCCATTCCAAATGTCATCGCAATAATCCATAAAACATATTAGACCAATGCTCCATGCCCTTGTCATCACAATGCTCCATGCCCTTGTTATCACAATGCTCCATGACCCCTGTCATCACCATGCTCCGTGACTCCAGTCATCACAATGCTTCATGACCTTTGTCATCACAATGGTCCATTACCTCATCATCAACAGTCTCTGTGACATTTTTAACCACAATGCTCCATGAACTTTTCATCACAATGCTCTTTGACACTT
Organism: Mesoplodon mirus; assembly: GCF_964341445.2. Taxonomy (NCBI): domain Eukaryota; kingdom Metazoa; phylum Chordata; class Mammalia; order Artiodactyla; family Ziphiidae; genus Mesoplodon; species Mesoplodon mirus. Next base: position 497,699 of record NW_028295646.1, on the reverse strand, counting down.
GTCATAACAATGATCTACGCCTTTCTCAGCACAATGCTCCATGCCCTTGTCATCACAATGCTCCATGACCCTGTCATCACAATGCTCCATGACTCCAGTCATCACAATGCTTCATAACATTTGTCATCACAATGGTCCATGTCCGTGTCATCACAAGGCTTTGTGACATTTTTAACCTCAATGCTTCATGAACTTTTCATCACAATGCTCCGTGATCCTTGTCATCACAGTGCTCCATGCCTTTGTCAGAAAAATGCTCCATGACCCTTGTCATCACAATGTGCCACGCGCTTTTTATCCCAATGGTCCACAGATTTGTCATCACAATGCTCCATAAAACTTGTAATCACAATGCTCCATGTCCTTCAAATCACAATGCTCCATTACCCCTGTCATAACAATGCTCCATGACCCCTGCCATCACAATGTTCCACGGCCTTGTCATCACAAAGCTCCATGACCCTTGCCATCACAATGCTCCAAGACCCCTGTAATCACAATGCTCCATGCCCTTGTCATAACAAAGCACCATGACAAATGTCATCAGTATGGTCCATGTCCTTCTCATCCAAATGCTCCATGCCTTTGTCATCACAATGCTCCAAGACCCCTGTAATCAAAAGGCTCCATTCCACTTTTCATCTCAATACTCCATGAACCCTGTCATCACAATGCATCATGCCCATCATCATAATGCTTCCGGCTATTGTCATCACAATGAAATCAAAATTCTCCATGACCTCTGTCATCACAATGCTCCATGACCCCTGTCATCACAATACTCCATGAACATTTTCAGCCCAATCCTCCATGACACTTGTCATCACAATGATCCATGATCCCTGTATTCAGAATGCTCCGTGACACATGTCATCACAGTGCTCCATGACACCTGTCATCACAGTGCTCCATGCCTTTGTCTGCAGAATTCTCCATGATCTTGTCAATACAATGCTCTATGCGCTTGTCATCACAATGCTACAAGACCTCTGTCATCACAATGCTCCATGCCCCTTTTCATCTCAATGCTCCATGAACCCTGTCATCAGAATGCGCCATGCCCATCATCATAATGCTTCAGGCTATTGTCATCACAATGAAATCAATATTCTCCATGACCTCTGTCATCAAATGCTCCAAACCCTTGTGATCACAATGTTCCATAACACTTATCATCACAATACACCATGACGCTCATCATCACAATTATCCATGGTCTTCTCATCACAATGCTCCATGACCTTTGTCTTCAGTATGCTCCATTAACCCTGTCATGACAAGTCTCCATGACATTTTCATCACAATGATCCGTGCCCTTTTCATCACAATGCTCCAAAACACCTGTAATCACAATGCTCCAAGCCCTTGTCATCACAAAGCTCCATCACCCATGTCATCAGAATGCTGCATGGCCGTCTCTGACAATGCTCCATGCCCTTGTCATCACAATGCTCCAAGACCACTGTAATCACAATGATCCATGCTACTTTTCATCAGAATGCTCCATGAAACTTGTCATCACAAGCCTCCAAGGACTTCTCATCACAATGCTACAATACCTTGTAATCACCATGCTCCATTCCCTTGTCATCACAATGCTCCATGACCGTTGTCATCACAATACTCCATGAATATTATCAGCACAATGCTCCATAACCTTCTCATCACAATGCTCCATGACCAATATCATCACAATGCACCATGACAACTGTCATCACAACACTCCATGACACCTGACAACACAATGATCCGGGACTCTTGTCATCACTATGCTCCATTCCCTAGTCATCACAATGCTGCATGAACCCTGTCATCACAATGCTCCATGACACCAGTCTTCACAATACAGCATGACCTATTTATCACAATGCTCCATGCCCTTGTCACCACAATGCACCATTCCAACAGTCATCACAATAATCCATGAAAATTATGAGACCAATGATACATGCCCTTGTCATCACAATGCTCCATGCCCCTTTTCATCGCAATGCTCCATGACCCCTGTCATCACAGTGCTCCGTGACTCCAGTCATCACAATGCTTCATGACCTTTTTCATCACAATGGTCCATGCCCTCGTCATCAACAGTCTCTGTGACCTTTTTAACCACAATGCTCCATGAACTTTTCATCACAATTCTCTTTGACCCTTGTCATCACAATGCTCTATGCCTTTCTCAGCACAATGCTCCATGACCCTTTTCCTCACAATTCTCCATGACACATGTCATCACAATGCACCATGTGCTTGTCATCACAGTGCTCCACAATCTTGTCATCACAGTGCTCCACAATCTTGTCATCACAATGCTCCATAAATCTTGTCATCACAATGCTCCATGCACTTCTCATCAAAATGCTTTCTCACCACTGATATCACAATGTTACTTCACTATTCGACACAGTACTCCCTCACCTCTGTCATCACAATGTTCCATGACTCCTGTCATCACAATGCTACATGCACTTATCATCACAATGTTCGATGACCCATGACATCACAATGTTCCATAACCCCTGTCACCAAAATGTTCCTTGACACTTTTCATCAAATTTCTCCGTGACCATGTCATCACAAAGCTCCCTGCATTTCTCATTACAATGCACAACGCCCTTGTCATCAAAATGTTCCATGACCTTTGTCATCACAAATATCCATGACCCTTGGCATCACATTGCTCCATGCCCTTGTCATCACTAAGCTCCATGACACATGTCATCAGAATGCTCCATGGTCTTCTCATCACAATGCTCCATGACCTTTGTCATCACAATGCTCAATACACTTGTCATCAATATGCTCCATGACACTTGTTGTCTGTATGCTCCTTGAACCCTGTCATGGCAAGGCTCCATGCATTTTTCATCACAAAATTCCATGCCCTTTTCATCACAATGCTACAAGACCCCTGTAATCACAATGCTCCATGCGCTTGTCATCACAAAGCTCAATGACGCATGTCCTCAGAATGCTCCTTGGCCTTCTCTTCACAATGATCCATGCCCTTGTCATCACAATGTTCCAAGACCCGTGTAATCACAATGGTCCATGCCCCTTTTGATCAGTATGCTATATGAGATTGTCATCACAAGGCTCCATGGATTTCTCATCACAATGCTCCAGGACCTTGTCATCACAATGCTTCACGAACTTGTCATGAAAATTCTCAATGGCCCTTGTCATCATAGTGCTCCAAGCCCTAGTCATCACAATGCTCCATTTTATTTGTCATCCCAATCCTCCATTACATTTGGCATCACAATGCTCAATGCCATTATCATCGCAATGGACCATGACATATGTCATCACAATGCTCCCTGACACCTGTCTTCACAATACTACATGACCTTCTCATCACCATGATCCATAACCTTGTCATCACAATTCACCATGTCCACTGTCATCACAATAATCTATGAAACTTGTCAGACCAATGCTCCATGCCCCTGTCATCACAATGCTCCATGCCCATGTCATCACAATGCTCCATGACCCCTATCATCACAGTGCTCCGTGACTCCAGTCATCACAATGCTTCATAATGTTGTCATCAAAACGGTCCTTGCCCATGTCATCACAAGGCTCTGTGACCTTTATAACCAAAATGCTCCATGAAATTTTCATCACAATGCTCCATGACCCTTGTCATCACAATGCTCCATGCCTTTGTCAGAACAATGCTCCATGACCCTTGTCATCACAATGTGCCACGTGCTTTTCATCACATCGGTCCACAACCTTGTCATCGCTATGCTTCATAAACCTTGTAATCCCAATGCTCCATGCACTTCTCATCCAAATGCTCTCTCACCAGAGATATCACAATGTTCCATCACTAGTCATCACAATACTCCCTCACCCCTGTAATCATAATGTTCCATGACCCCTGTCATCACAGTGCTACATACCCTTATCATCACAATGTTCCATGATCCCTGACATCACAATGTTCCATAACCCCTGTCATCAAAATGCTCCATGACCCTTTTCATCCCAAAGCTCCATGACCCCTGACATCACAATGTTCTATAACCCCTGCCCTCAAAATATTCCATTATATTTTAATCAAATTGCTGCATGAACCGGTAATCAAAATGCACCCTGCCCTTCTCATCACAATGCAGCGCACCATTGTCATCGAAATGCTCCCTGTTATTTGTCATCACAAATTTTCATGACCCTTGGCATCACAATGCTCCATGTCATTGTCATCACAATGCTCCATAAACACTCTCATCACATTGCTCCATGCCCTTGTCATCACAAAGCTCCATGACACTTGTCATCACAATGCTCGATGCCCTTCTCATCGCAATGCTCCATGTCCTGGTCATTACAATCCTCCATGAACCATGTATCACAGTGTTCCGTGCCCTTGTCATCCCAATGCTCCATGCCCACTCTCATTACAATAATCCATGAAATATTTTAGACCAAAGCTCAATGCCCTTCTCATCACAATGCTCCATTACCTCTTCCATAACAATGCTCCATGACACCTGCCATCACATTGTTCAACGGCATGTCATCACAAGGCTCCATGATCCTTGTCATCACAATTCCCCAAAACCCCTGTAATCACAATGCTCCATGCCCTTGTCATCACAGTGCTCCATGATGCATGTCATCAGAATTTTCCATGGCCTTCTCATCACCATGCTCCATGCCCTAGTCATCACAATGCTCCAGGACCCCGGTAATCACAATGCTCCATTCCCCTTTTCATCTCAATGCTCCATGAACCCAGTCATCACAATGCACCATGCCCATCATCATAATGTTTCATGCTATTGTCATCACAATGAAATCTAAATTCTCCATGACATCTGTCATCATAATGCTCCAAACCCTTGTGGTCACAATGTTCCATAAGACTTATCATCACAACACCCCATGACGCTCACCATCACAATTATCCATGGTCTTCTCATCACAATGCTCTATGACCTTTGTCATCAAATGCTCAATACACTTTTCATCACAATGCTACCTGACACTTGTCGAAAGTATGCTTCTTGAACACTGTCATGACAAGGCTCAATGCCTTTTTCTTCACAATGATACATGCCCTTTTCATCACAATGCATCAAGACACCTGTAATCACAATGCTCCACGACCTACTCATTACAATACTCCATGGCCAATATCATCACAATGCTCCATGACCACTGTCATCTCAACACTCCATGACACCTGACAACACAATGATCCGGAAATCTTGTCATCAAAATGCTCCATTCCCAAGTCATCACAATGCTCCATGACCCCTGTCATCACAATACTCCATGAACATTTTCAGCCCAATGCTCCATGACACTTGTCATCACATTGAACCATGCCCTTGTCATCCCAAAGCTCCATAACCACTGTATTCACAATGCTCCGTGACGCTTGTCATCACAGTGCTCCATGACACCTGTCATCACAATGCTCCATGCCTTTGTCAGCAAATGCTACATAACCTTGTCATTACAATGCTCTATGCGCTTGTCATCACAATACTCCATTACAATTGTCATCACAATCCTCCATGAACCTTGGGATCACATTGCTTCATACCCTTGTCATCACAATGCTCCATGCTCCTTGAAATCAAAATGATCCATGACCTCTGTCATCACAATGCTCCATGCTCCTTGAAATCAAAATGATCCATGACGTCTGTCATTACAATGCTCCAAACCCTTGTCATCACGAAGTTCCATAACACTTGTCATCACAACGCTCCATGATGCCTGTCATCACAATACTCCACGGCCTTTTCATCACAATGCTCCATAACCTTTGTCATCACAATTCTAATACACTTGTCATTACAATGTTTCCTGAAACTTGCCGTCAGAATGCTCCTTGAAACCTGTCACGAAAAGGCTCCATGCTTTTCCCATCACAATGCCCCATGCCGTTTTCATCACAATGCTCCATGCCATTGTCATCAAAATACTCCACAAGATTGTCATCAGAATGTTCCATGACCTTTTTCATCACAATTATCCATGCACTTGTCAGCACAATGCTCCCTGAACCTTGTCATCACAATGCTCCAAGCCATTGTCATCACAATGCTAAATTACTTTTGACATCACAATGCTCCGTGACTCCAGTCATCACAATGCTTCATAACGTTTGTCATCACAACGGTCCATGCCCGCGTCATCACAAGGCTCTGTGACTTTTGTAACCACAATGCTCCATGAACTTTTCATCACAATGCTCCGTGACACTTGTCATCACAATGCTCCATGCCTTTGTCAGAACAATGTTCCCTGACCCTTGTCATCACAATGTGCCATGCGCTTTTCATCACAATGATCCACAACATTGTCATCGATATGCTCCATAAACCTTGTAATCACAATGGTCCATGCATTTCTCATCCAAATGCTCCCTCACCTGAGATATCACAATGTTCCATCACTAGTCTTCACAATCCTCCCTCAACCCTGTAATCACAATGTTCCATGACCCGTGACATCACAATATTCCATAACCACTGTCATCACAATGCTCCATGACACATTTCATCCCAAAGCTCCATGACCCATGGCATCACAATGTTCTGTAATCCCTGTCGTCAAAATGTTACATGACACTTTTCATCAAATTGCAGCATGAACCTGTCATCAAAATGCTCCCTTTCCTTCTCATCACAATGCACCACACGCTTGTCATCAAAATGCTCCATGACCGTTGTCATCACAAAGCTCCATGACCATTGGCATCACAATGCTCCATGTCATTGTCATCACAATGCTCCCTGAACGCTCTCATCCCATTGCTCCATGCCCTTGTCATCACAATGGTCCATGACACTTGTCATCACAATGCTCGATGCCCTTCTCATCAAAATGCTCCATGCCATTTTCATCAAAATCCTCCATGACCCATGTATCACAGTGTTCCGTGCCCTTGTCATCACAGTGCTCCATGCCCACTCTCATCACAATAATCCATGAAAACTTTCGGGCCAATGCTCAATGAACTTCTCATCACAATGCTCCATTACATCTGTCATAAAAATGCTCAATGACCCCTGCCATCACAATGTTCCAAGGCTTTGTCATCACAAGGCTCCCTGACCCTTGACATCACAATGCTCCAAGACCCCTGTAATCACAATGCTCCATGCCACTTTGCATCTCAATGCTCCATGAACCCTGTCATCACAATGCACCATGCCCATCATCATAATGCTTCAGGCTATTGTCATCACCATTAAATCAAAATTCTCCATGACCTCTGTCATCATAATGCTCCAAACCCTTGTGATCACAATGTTCCATAACACTTATCATCACAAATCCCCATGACGCTCATCATCACAATTATACATGGTATTCTCATCACAATGCTCCATGACATTTGTCATCACAATGCTCAATACACTTGTCATCACAATGCTCCCTGACACTTGTCGTCAGTATGCTCATTGAACCCTGTCATGACAAGGCTCCATGACATTTTCATCACAATGATCCGTGCCCTTTTCATCACAATGATCCAAGATCACTGTCATCACAATGCTCCATGTGCTTGTCATCACAAAACTCCATGAAGCATGTCATCAGAATGCCCCATGGACTTCTCATCACAATGCTCCATGCCCTAGTCTTCAAAATGCTCCAAGACCCCTGTAATCACAATGCTCCATGCCCCTTTTCATCAGAATGCTCCGTGAGACTTCTCATCACAAGTCTCCATGGTCATCTCATCACAAAGATCCAGGATATTGTCATCACCATTCTCCATTCCCTTGTCATCACAATGCTCCATGACCCCTGTCATCACAATAATCCATTAACATATTCAGCCCAATGCTCCACGACCTACACATCACAATACTCCATGGTCAATATCTTCACAATGCTCCATGACCACTGTCATCACAACACTCCATGACTCCTGACAACACAATGATCCGGGACTCTTGTCATCACAATGCTCCATTCCCTACTCATCACTATGCTCCATGACCCATGTCATCACAACACTCCATGAACATTTTCAGCCCAGTGCTCCATGACACTTGTCATCACAATGATCCATGCCCTTGTCATCCCAATGCTCCATGACCCCTGTATTCACAATGGTCCATGACGCTTGTCATCACAGTGCTCCATGACACTTGTCATCACAATGCTCAATCACTTTGTCAGCAAAATGCTACATGACATTGTCATTACAATGCTCTATGCGCTTGTCATCACAATACTCCATTTCCATTGTCATCACAATCCTCCATGAACCTTGGGATCACATTGCTTCATGCCCTTGTCATCACAATGCTCCGTGATCCTTGAAATCAAAGTGATCCATGACCTCTGTCATCACAATGCTCCAAACCCTTGTGATCACAATCTTCCATAACACTTGTCATCACAACGCTCCATGAGGCCTGTCATCACAATACTCCATGCCCTTTTCATCACAATGCTCCATAACCTTTGTCATCACAATGCTCAATATACATGTCATCACAATGCTCCCTGACATTTTCATCAGAATGCTCCTTGAAACCTGCCACGAAAAGGCTCCAGGCCTCTTTCTTCACAATGCCCCATGCCATTTTCATCACAATGCTCCATGCCATTGTCATCAAAATACTCCACAAGCTTGTCATCAGAATGCTCCATGACCCTTGTCATCACAATTCTCCATGCAATTGTCAGCACAATGCTCCCTGTCCCATGTCATCACAATGCTCCAAGCCATTGTCATCACAATGTTCCATAACATTTGTCATCAGAATCCTCCATGACACTTGGCATCACAATGCTCCATGCCATTGTCATCACAATGGGCCATTACATATGTCATCAAAATGCTCCCTGACACCTCTCTTCACAATACTGCATGACCTGGTTATCACAATTCTCCATGCCATTGTCATCACAATGGGCCATTACATATGTCATCACAATGCTCCCTGACACCTCTCTTCACAATACTGCATGACCTGGTCATCACAATGCTCCATGCCCTTGATATCACAATGCTCCCTGACCCCTGTCATCACAATCCTCCGTGACTCCAGTCATCACAATGCTTCATGACCTTTGTCATCACAATGGTCCTTGCCCTCGTCATCAACAGTCTCTGTGACAATTTTAACCACAATGCCCCATGAACTTTTCATACAATGCTCTTTGACCCTTGTCATCACAATGCTCTATGCCTTTCTCAGCACAATGCTCCATGACCCTTGTCATCACAATGCTCCTTGCGCATGTCAGCACAATGCTCCATGACACATGTCATCACAATGCACCATGCCTATCATCATAATGCTTCATGCTATTGTCATCACAATGAAATCAAAATGCACCATGACCTCTGTCATAACAATGCTCCAAACCCTTGTGATCACAATATTCCATAACACTTGTCATCACAATGCCCCTTGATTCTCGTCATCACAATTATCCTTGGTCTTCTAATCACAATGCTCCTTGACCTGTGTCATCACAATGCTCAATTCACTTGTCATCAAAATGCTCCCTGACACTTGTTGTCTGTATGCTCCTTGAACTCTGTCATGACAAGGCTCCATGCTTTTTTCATCACAATGATCCATGCCCTTTTCATCACAATGCTCCAAGACCCATGTAATCAAAATTCTCCATGCACTTGTCATCACAAATCTCAATGACGCATGCCATCAGAATGCTCCTTTGTCTTCTCCTCACAATGTTCCATGCCCTTGTCATCACAATGTTCCATGACACCTGTAATCACAATGCTCCATGCCCCTTTTCATCAGTATGCTCCATGAGAATTGTCATCACAAGGCTCCATAGCTTTGTCATCACAATGCTCCAGGATCTTGTCATCACAATGCTTCACGACCTTGTCATGAAAATTCTCAATGGCCCTTGTCATCATAATGCTGCAAGCCCTAATCATCACAATGCTCCATTATATTTGTCATCACAATCCTCCATTACAATTGGCATCACAATGCTCCATGCCATTGTCATCGCAATGGACCATGACATATGTCATCACAATGCTCCCTGACATCTCTCTTCACAATATTCCATGACCTTCTCATCAAAATGCTCCATGCCCTTGTCATCACAATCCACCATGCCCATTGTCATCACAATAATCTATGAAATTTTTCAGACCAATGCTCCATTCCCCTCTCATCACAATGCTCCATGCACTTGTCATCACAATGCTCCATGACCCCTGTCATCCCAATGCTCCATGACTCCAGTCATCACAATGCTTCATAACGTTTGTCATCACAATTGTCCATGTCCGCGTCATCACAAGGCTCTGTGACATTTGTAACCACAATGCTCCATGAACATTTCCTCACCATTCTCTGGGACCTTTGTCATCACAATGCTCCATTTCTTTGTCAGAACCATGCTCCATGACCATTGTCATCACAATGTGCCACACGCTTTTCATCACAATGATCCACAACCTTGTCATCGCTATGCTCCATAAAACTTGTAATCACAATGCTCCATGCACTTCTCATCAAAATGCTCTCTCACCATAGATATCACAATGTTCCATCACTAGTCATCACAATACACCCTCACCCCTGGAATCACAATGTTCCATGACCCTGTCATCACAATGCTACATCCCATTATCATCACAATATTGCATGACCCCTGACATAACAATGTTCCATAACCCCTGTCATCAAAATGCTCCATGACACATTTAATCCCAAAGCTCCAAGAACCCTGACATCACAATGTTCTATAACCCATGCCATCAAAATATTCCATTACACTTTTTATCAAATTGCTGCATGACCCGGTCATCAAAATGCTCCCTTCACTTCTCATCACAATGCACAATTCCCTTGTCATCAAAATGCTCCATGACTTGTCATTACAAAGCTCCATGACACATGGCATCACAATGCTCCATGTCATTGTCATCACAATGCTCCATGAACCCTCTCATCACATTGCTCCATGCACTTGTCATCAGAAAGCTCCATGACACTTGTCATCACAATGCTCGATGCATTTCTCATCACAATGCTCCATGCCCTAGTCATTAAAATCCTGCATGACCCATGTATCACAGTGTTCCGTGCCCATGTAATCACAGTGCTCCATGCCCTTCTCATCACAATGCTCCATGACCCCTGCCATCACAATGTTCCACAGACTTGTAATCACAAGGCTCCATGACACTTGTCATCACAATGATCCAAGACCCCTGTAATCACAATGCTACATGCCCTTGTCATCACATAGCTCCATGACACATTTCATCAGAATGTTCCATGGATTTCTCATCACAATGCTCCATGCCCTTGTCATCACAATGCTCAAGACCCCTGTTATCACAATGCTCCATTTCCCTTTTCATCTCAATGCTCCATGAACCCTGTCATCACAATGAATCATGCCCATCATTATAATGCTTCCGGCTATTGTCAGCACAATGAAATCAAAATTCTCCATGACGTATGTCATCACAATTCTCCATGTCCCCTGTCATCAAAATACTTCATGAATATTTTCAGCCCAATGCTCCATGATACTTGTCATCACAATGATGCATGCCCTTTTCAACCCAATGCTCCATGACCCCTGTGTTCACAATCCTCCGTGATGCTTGTCATCACAGTGCTCCATGACACCTGTCATCACAATGCTAGATGACTTTGTCAGCAAAAGCCTAAATGACCTTGTAATTACAATGCTCTATGCGCTTGTCATCACAATACTCCATTACCATTGTCATCACAATCCTCCATGAAACTTGGGATCACATTGCTTTATGCCCTTGTCATCACTATGCCCCATGCTCCTTGAAATCAAAATGATCCATGAAATCTGTCATCAAAATGCTCCAAAGTCTTGTGATCACAATGCTCCATATCACTTGTCATCACAACGCTCCATGATGCCTGTAATCACAATACTCCATGGCCTTTTCATCACAATGCTCCATGACCTTGGTTATCACAATTCTCAATACACTTGTCATCACAATGCTCCCTGACACTTGTCGTCAGAATGCTCCTTGAACTCTGTCATGAAAAGGCTCCATGCCTTTTTCATCACAATGCCCCATGCCGTTTTCATCACAGTGCTCCATGCCATTGTCATCATAATACTCCACAAGTTTGTCATCAGATTGCTCCATGACCCTTGTCATCACAATTCTCCATGCACTGGTCAGCACAATGCTCCTTAACCCTTGTCATCACAATGCTCCAAGCCATTGTCATCACAATGCTCCATTACATTTTTCATCAGAATCATCCATGACACTTGGCATCACAATGCTCCATGCCATTGTCACCACAATGGGCCATTACATATGTCATCACAATGCTCCCTGACAGCTGTCTTCACAATACTGCCTGACCTTCTCATCACAATGATCCATGCCCTTGTCATCACAATGCACCATGTCCACTGTCATCACAATAATCTATGAAACTTGTCAGACCAATGCTCCAAGCCCCTGTCACCAAAATGCTCTATGCCCTTGTCATCACAATGCTCCATGTCCACTGGCACCACAATGCTCCATGACTCCAGTCATCACAATGCTTCATAACATTTGTCATCACAATGGTCCATGACCGCATTATCACAAGGCTCTGTGACCTTTATAACGACAATGCTGCATGAACTTTTCATCACAATGCTTCGTGACCATTGTCATCAAAATGCTCCATGCCTTTGTCAGAAAAATGCTCCATGACCCTTGTCATCACAATATGCTACGCGCTTTTCATCACAACGGTCCACAAATTTGTCATGGTAATGCTCCATAAAACTTGTATTCACAATGCTCCATGTCCTTCTCATCACAATGCTCCATTATCCCTATCATAACAATGTTCCATGACCCCTGCCATCACAATATTCCACGGCCTTGTCATCACAAGGCTCCATGACACTTATCATCACAATGCTCCAAGACCCCTGTAATCACAATGCTCCATACCCTTGTCATCACAAAGCTCCATGACACATGCCATCAGAATGTTCCATGTCCTTCTCATCAAAATGCTCCATGCCCTTGAAATCACAATGCTCCAAGAACCCTGTAATCACAATGCTCCATGCCCTTGTCATCACGAAGCTCAATGACGCATGTCATCAGAATGCTCCATGGCCTTCTCCTCACAATGCTCCATGCCCTTGTCATCACAATGCTCCAAGACGCCTGTAATCACAATGCTCCATGCCCCTTTTCATCTCAATGCTCCATGAACACTGTCATCACAATGCATCAGGCCCATCATCATAATGCTTCAGCCTATTGTCATCACAATGAAATATATATGCTCCATGACCTCTGTCATCACAATGCTCCAATCCCTTGTGATCACAATATTCCATAACACTTATCATCACAACACCCATTGACGCTCATCATCACCATTATCCATGGTCTCCTCATCACAATGCTCCATATCCTTTGTTATCACAATGCTCAATACGCTTGTCATCACAATGCTCCCTGACACTTGTCATCAGTATGCTCCATTAACCCTGTCATGACACGTCTCCATGCCTTTTTCATCACAATGATCCATGCCCTTTTAATCCCAATGCTCCAAGACCCCTGTAATCACAATGCTCCCTGCCCTTGTCATCACAAAGCTCAATGAAGCATGTCATCAGAATGCTCCATGGCCTTCTCCTCACAATGCTCCATGCCCTTGTCATCACAATGCTCCAAGACCCCTGTAATCACAATGCTACATGTCCCTTTTCATCAGAATGCTCCATGGGACTTGTCATCACAAGTCTCCATTGTCTTCTCATCAAAGTGCTACAGGAACTTGTCATCAAAATGCTCCATGATCCCTGTCATCACAATACTCCATGCACATTTTCAGCCCAATGCTCCATGACACTTGTCATCACAAAGATCCATGCCCTTGTCATCCCAATGCTCCATGACCCCTGTATTCACAATGCTCTGTGACGCTTGTCATCACATTGCTCCATGACACCTGTCATCACAATGCTTCATGCCTTTGTCGGCAAAATGCTACCTGACCTTGTCATTGCAATTCTCTATTCGCTTTTCATCACAATACTCCATTACCATTGTCATCACAGTCCTCCATGAACCTTGGGATCACATTGCTTCATGCCCTTGTCATCACAATGCTCCATGCTCCTTGAAATCAAAATGATCCATGACCTCTGTCATCACAATGCTCCAAACACGTGTGATCACAATATTTCATAACACTTGTCATCACAACGCTCCATGATGCCTGTCATCACAATACTCCATGCCCTACTCATCACAATGCTCCATGACATTTGTCATCACAATTCTCAATACACTTGTCATCACAATGCCACATGCCTTTTTCATCACAATGTTCCATGCCATTGTCATCAAAATACTCCACAAGCTTGTCATCAGAATACTTCATGACCGTTTTCATCACAATTCTCCCTGCACCTGTCAGCAAAATTCTTCCTGACCCTTGTCATCACAATGCTCCAAGCCATTGTCATCACAATGCTCCATTACCTTTGTCATCAGAATCCTCCATGACACTTGGCATCACAATGCTCCATGCCATTGTCATCACTATGGGCCATTACATATGTCATCACAATGCTCCTTGACACCTGTCTTCACAATACTGCATAACCTGGTCATCACAATGCGCTATTACAACAGTCATCACAATAATCCATGAAACTTATTAGACCAATGCTCCATTCCCTTGTCATGACAATGCTCCATGTCCTTGTTATCACAATGCTCCATGACGCCTGTCATCACAATGCTCCATGCCTCCATTCATCACAATGCTTCATGACCTTTTTCATCACAGTGGTCCATGCCCTCGTCATCAACAGTCTCTGTGACATATTTAACCACAATGCTCCAATAACTTTTCATCACAATGCTCTTTGACCCTTGTCATCACAATGTTCTATGCCTTTCTCAGCACAATGCTCCATGACCCTTGTCATCACAATGCTCCATGCGCTTGTCAGATCAATGCTCCATGACCCATGTCATCACAATGCACCCTGCGCTTCTCATCACAGTGCTCCACAGTCTTGTCTCCACGATGCTCCATAAAACTTGTCATCACAATTCTCCATGCACTTCTCATCAAAATGCTTTCTTACCAATGATATCACAATGTTACAGCACTATTCATCACAATACTCCCTCACCCCTGTCATCACAATGTTCCATGACTTTTGTCTTTGCAATGCTACATGCACATATCATCAGAAAGTTCGGTGACCCCTGACATCACAATGTTCCATAACCCCTGTCATCATAATGCTCCATAACACATTTCCTCAAAATGCTCAATGACCCCTGACATCACAATGTTCCATAACCCCTGTCATCATAATTCTCCATGATCCTTTTCATCAAAATGCTCCATGAACCCTGACATCACAATGTTCCATAACCCCTGTCATTAAAATATTCCATGACACTTTTCATCAAATTGCTCTATGACCCTGTCATCACAATGCTCCCTGCCCTTCTCATCACAATGTACCACGCCCTTGTCATCAAAATGCTCCATGACATTTGTCATCACAAAGCTCCATGACAATTGGCATCTCAATGCTCCATGCCATTGTCATCACAATGCTCCATGAACCCTCTAATCACAATGCTCCATGCCCCTTTGCATCTCAATGCTCCATGAACCCTGTCATCAAAATGCACCATGACCATCATCATAATGCTTCAGGCTATTGTCATCACAATGAAATCAAAATATTCGATGATCTATCTCATCACAATGCTCCAAAACCTTGTGATCACAATGTTCCATAACACTTATCATCACAACGCCCCATGAAGCTCATCATCACAGTTAACCATGGTCTTCTCATCACAGTGCTCCATGACCTTTGTCATCACAATGCTCTATACACATGTCATCACAATGCTCCCTGACACTTGTCATCAGTATGCTCCTGGAAACCTGTCATGAAAAGGCTCCATACCATTTTCATAACAATGATCCATGCCAATTTCATCACAATGCTCCAAGACACCAGTAATCACAATGCTCCATGCCCTTGTCATCACAATGCTCCAAGACCCCTGTAATCACAATACTCCATGCCTCTTTTCATCAGAATGCTCCATGAGACTTCTTATTACGAGTCTCCATGGTCTCCTCATCACAGTGCTCCAGGAACCTTTCATCTCAGTGCTCCATTCCCTTGTCATCACAATGCTCCATGACCCCTGTCCTCACAATACTTCCTGAACATTTTCACGCCAATTCTCCAGGAACTTCTCATCACAATGCTTCATGATCCCTATCATCACAATGCTCCATGACCACTGTCATCACAACGCTCCATGACCCCTGACAACACGGTGATCAGGGACTCTAGTCATCACAATACTCCATTCCCTAGTCATCACAATGCTCCATTAATATTTTCAGCCCAATTCTCCATGACACTTGTCATCACAATGATCCATGACCTTGCCATCCCAGTGCTCCATGACCCCTGTAATCACAAATATCCGTGATGCTTCTCATCAAAGTGCTCTATGACCCTTATCATCACAATGCTCCATGCCTGTGTCAGCAAAATGCTACATGACTTTGCCATCAAAATGCTCCATTTGCTTGTCATCACAATACTCCCTTAGCATCGTCATCACAATCATCCATGAACTTTGGGATCACATTGCTTCATGCCCTTGTCATCACAATGCTGCATGCTCCTTGAAAACAAAATGATCCATGACTTCTATCATCACAATGCTCCAAACCCTTGTGATCACAATGTTCCATAACACTTGTCATCACAACGCTCCATGATGCCTGTCATCACAATACTCTATGCCCTTTTCGTCAAAATGCTCCATGATCTTTTTCATCACAATTCTCAATACACATGTCATCAAAATGTTCCCTGACACTTGTCATCAGAATGCTCCTTGAAACCTGTCATGAAATGGCTTCATGCCTTTTTCATCACAATGCTCCATGCCCTTTTCATCACAATGCTCCAAGCCATTGTCGTCACAATACTCCACAAGCTTGTCATCAGAATGCTCCATGACACTTGTCATCACATTTCTCCATGGCCACTGTCATCACAATGCTCCATACCCCTTGTCATTACTGTGCTCCATGACGTGCATCATCACAATTATCCATGGCCTTCTCATCACAATGCTCTACGCCATTGTCATCAAAATGCTCCATGACCCATGTAATCACAATGCTCCGTGCCTTTGTCATCACAAAGCTCCATTTCTTTGTCAGAACAATGCTCAATGAACATAGTCATCACAATGTGCCACGCGCATTTCATCACAACGGTCCACAACCTTGTCATTGCTATGCTTCATAAACCTTGTAATCACAATGGTCCATGCACTTCTCATCAAAATGCTCTCTCACCAGAGATATCACAATGTTCCATCTCTAGTCATCACAATACTCCCTCATCCCTGTAATCACAATGTTCCAGGACACTGTCATCACAATGCTACATCCCCTTATCATCACAAAGTTCCATGACCCCTGTCATCAAAATGCTCCATGACCCTTTTCATCCCAAAGCTCCAAGACCCCTGACAACACAATGTTCTATAACCCCTGCCATCAAAATGTTCCTTTACAATTTTTATCAAATTGCTGCATGACCTGGTCATCAAAATGCTCCCTGCATTTCTCAGCACAATGCACCATGCCCTTGTCATCAAAATGCTCCATGACTTGTCATCACAAAGCTCCATGACCCTTGGCATCACAATGCTCCATGTCATTGTCATCACAATGCTCCATGAACACTCTCATCACATTGCTCCATGCCCTTGTCATCACAAAGCTCCATGACACTTGTCATCACAATGCTCGATGCCCTTCTCATCACAATGCTCCATGCCCTTGTCATTACAATCCTGCATGACCCAAGTATCACAGTGTTCCGTGCCCTTGTCATCACAATGCTCCACGCCCACTCTCATCACAAAAATCCATGAAACAATTCAGACCAATGTTCCATGCTCTTCTTATCAAAATGCTCCATTACACCTGTCATAAAAATGCACCAAGACCCTTGCCATCAAAATGTTCCACGGCCTAGTCATCACAAGGTTCCATGATACTTGTCATCACAATGCTCCAGACCCCTGAAAGCACAATGCTCCATGCCCTTGTCATCACAAAGCTCCATGATGCATGTATTCAGAATGATCCATGGCCTTCTCATCACACTGGTCCATGCCCTTGTCATCAGAATGCTCCAAGACCCTTGTAATCACAATGCTCCATGCCCCTTTTCATCTCAATGCTCCATGAACCCTGTCATCACAATGCACCATTCCCATCATCATAATGCTTCAGGCTATTGTCATCACAATGAAATCAATATTCTCCATGACCTCTGTCATCATAATGTTCCAAACCCTTGTGATCACAAGGTTCCATAACACTTATCATCACAACACCCCATGACCCTCATCATCACAATTATCCATGGTCTTCTCATCACAATGTTCCATGTTCATTGTCATCACAATGCTCAATACACTTGTCATCACAATGCTTCCTGACACTTGTCGTCAGAATGCTCCATGAACCCTGTCATGACAAGGCTCCATGCCTTTTTCATAACAATGATCCATGCACTTTTCATCACAATGCTCCAAGATCCCTGTAATCACAAATGCTCCATGCCCTTGTCATCACAAAACTCCATGACGCATGTCATCAGAATGCTCCATGGCCTTCTCATCACAATGCTCCATGCCCTAGTCATCACCATGCTCCAAGACACCTGTAATCAAATGCTCCATGCTCATTTTCATCAGAATGCTCCATGAGACTTCTCATCAGAAGTTTCCATGGTCTTCTCATCACAATGCCCCAGGACCTTGTCATCACAATGTTCCACGGCCTTGTCATCACAAGGCTCCATGACACTTGTCATCACAATGCTCCAAGACCCCTTTAATCACAACACTCCATGCCGTTGTCATCACAAAGCTCCATGACACATGTCATCAGATTTTTCCTTGGGCTTCTCATCAAAAGGCTCCATGCCCTTGTCATCACAATGCTCCATGCCCTTCTTATCACAATGCTTAATGACCCCTGTCATCACAATGCTCCATGACTCCAGTCATCACAATGCTTCATGACCTTTGTCATCACAATGGTCCATGCCCTCATCATCAACAGTCTCTGTGACCTTTTTAACCACAATGCTCCATGAACTTTTATTCACAATGCTCTTTATCCCCTGTCATCACAATGCTCTATGCCTTTCTCAGCACAATGCTGCATGACGTATGTCATTAGAATGCTGCATGGCCTTCTCCTCACAATGCTCCATGCCCTTGTCATCACAATGCTCCAAGACCCCTGTAATCACAATGCTCCATGCCCCTTTTCATCAGAATGCTCCATGAGACTTGTCATCACAAGTCTCCATGGTCATCTCATCAGAATGCTCCAGGACCTTGTCATCTCAATGCTCCATGACACCTGTCATTACAATGCTCTGTGACTCCAGTCATCACAATGCTTCATAATATTTGTCATCACAATGGTCCATGCCCGCGTCATCACAAGGCTCTGTTACCTTTGTATCCACAATGCTCCATTAACATTTCATCACAATGCTCCGTGACCCTTGTCATCACAATGCTCCTTGCCTTTGTCAGTAAAATGCTCCATGACCATTGTCATCACAATGTGCCACGCGCTTTTCATCCCAACGGTCCAAAAATTTGTCAACACAATGCTCCATAAAAATTGTAATCACAATGCTGCATGCCCTTCTCATCACAATGCTCCATTACCCCTGTCATAACAATGCTCCATGACCCCTGCCATCACAATGTTCCACGGCCTTGTCATCACAAGGCTCCATGACACTTGTCATCACAATGCTCCAAGACCCCTTTAATCACAACGCTCCATGCCGTTGTCATCACAAAGCTCCATGACACATGTCATCAGATTTTTCCTTGGGCTTCTCATCAAAAGGCTCCATGCCCTTGTCATCACAATGCTCCAAAACCCCTGTAAACACAGTGCTCCATGCCCCTTTTCATCTCAATGCTCCATGAACCCTGTCATCACAATGCATCATGCCCATCATCATAATGCTTCCGGCTATTGTCAGCACAATGAAATAAAAATTCTCCATGACCTCTGTCATCACAATGCTCCATGACCCCTGTCATCACAACACTCCGTGAACATTTTCAGCCCAATGCTCCATGACACTTGTCATCAAAATGATCCATGCACTTGTCATCCCAATGCTTCATGACCCCTGTATTCACAATGCTCCGTGACACTTGTCATCACAGTTATCCATGACACCTGTCATCACAATGCTCCATGCCTTTGTCAGGAAAATTCTACATGACCTTGTCATTACAATGCTCTATGCGCTTGTCTTCACAATGCTCCAAGAACCCTGTAATCACAGTGCTCCATGCCCCTTTTCATCTCAATGCTCCATGAACTCTGTCATCACAATGCACTGTGCCCATCATCATAATGCTTCAGGCTATTGTCATCACAATGAAATCAAAATTCTCCATGACCTCTGTCATCATAATGCTCCAAAACCTTGTGACCACAATGTTCCATAACACTTATAATCACAACACCCCATGACGATCATCATCACAATTATCCATGGCCTTCTCATCACCATGCTCCATGACCTTTGTCATCACAATTCTCAATACACTTGTCATCACAATGCTCCCTGACACTTGTCGTCAGAATGCTCCTTGAACCCTGCCACAAAAAGGCTCCATGCCTTTTTCATCACATTGCCCCATGCCGTTTTCATCACAATGCTCCATGCTTTGTCATCAAAATACTCCACAAGCTTGTCATCAGAATGCTCCATGACCCTTGTCATCACAATTCTCCATGCACTTGTCAGCACAATGCTCCATGACCCTTGTCTTCACAATGCTCCAAGCCATTGTCATAACAATGCTCCATTACCTTTGTCATCAGAATCTTCCAAGACACTTGGCATCACAATGCTCCATGCCATTTTCATCACAGTGGGCCATTACATATGTCATCACAATGCTCCCTGACACCTCTCTTCACAATATTGCATGAGCTTGTCATCACAATGCTCCATGCCCTTGTCATCACAATGCGCCATTCCAAATGTCATCACAATAATCCATGAAACATATTAGACCAATGCTCCATGCCCTTGTCATCACAATGCTCCATGCCCTTGTTATCAAAGTGCTCCATGACCCCTGTTATCACCATGCTCCGTGACTCCACTCATCACAATGATTCATGACCTTTGTCATCACAATGGTCCATTCCCTCATCATCAACAGTCTCTGTGACCTTTTTAACCACAATGCTCCATGAGCTTTTCATCACAATGCTGTTTGACCATTGTCATCACAGTGATCTACGCCTTTCTCAGCACAATGCTCCATGTCCTTGTCATCACAATGCTCCATGACCCTGTCATCACAATGCTCCTTGACTCCAGTCATCACAATGCTTCATAACATTTGTCAAAACAATGGTCCATTCCCGCGTCATCACAAGGCTTTGTGACCTTTTTAACCACAATGATTCATGAACATTTCATCACAGTGCTCTGTGACAATTGTCATCACAGTGCTCCATGACCCTTGTCATCACAATGTGCCACGTGATTTTTATCCCAACGGTCAACAAATTTGTCATCGCAATGCTCCATAAAACTTGTAATCACAATGCTCCATGCCCTTCTCATCACAGTGCTCCATTACACCTGTCATAACTATGCTCCTTGACCCCTGCCATCACAATGTTCCACGGGCTTGTCATCACAAGGCTCAATGACACTTGTCTTCACAATGCTCCAAGACACCAGTAATCACAATGCTCCATGTCCTTGTCATCACAAAGCTCCATGACACATGTCATCAGAATGTTCCATGGACTTCTCATCAAAATGCTCCATGACCTTGTCATCACAATGCTCCAAGACCCCTGTAATCAAAATGCTCCATGCCCCTTTTCATCTCAATGCTCCATGAACCCTGTCATCACAATGCATCATGCCCATCATCATAATGCTTCCGGCTATTGTCAGCACAATGAAATCAAAATTCTCCATGACCTCTGTCATCACAATGCTCCATGACACCTGTCATCACAATACTCCATGAACATTTTCCGCCCAATGCTCCATGACCCTTGTCATCACAATGATCCATGACCCCTGTATTCACAATGCTCCGTGACACATGTCATCACAGTGCTCCATGACACCTGTCATCACAGTGCTCCATGCATTTGTCTGCAAAATTCTACATGATCTTGTCATTACAATGCTCTATGCGCTTGTCATCACAATGCTACAAGACCCCTGTAATCACAATGCTCCATGCCCCTTTTCATCTCAATGACCCATGAACCCTGTCATCACAATGCACCACGCCCATCATCATAATGCTTCAGGCTATTGTCATTACAATGAAATCAAATGTCTCCATGACCTCTGTCATCATAATGTTCCAAACCCTTGTGATCACAATGTTACATAACATTTATCATCACCACACCCCATGACGATCATCATCACAATTATCCTTGGTCTTCTGATCCCAATGCTCCCTGATCTTTTTCATCACAATGCTCAATACACTTGTCTTCACAATGCTCCCTGACACTTGTCATCAGTATGCTCCTTGAACACTGGCATGACAAGGCTCCATGCATTTTTCATCACAATGATCCATGCCCTTTTCATCACAATGCTCCAAGATCCCTGTAATCACAATGCTCCATGCACTTGTCATCAAAAGCTCCATGACGCATGTCATCAGAATGCTCCATGGCCTTTTCCTCACTATGCTCCATGGCATTGTCATCACAATGCTCCATGTACCCTCTCATCACATTTCTCCATGAAATTGTCATAACAGTCCTCCATGACCCATGTATCACAGTGTTCTGTGCCCTTGTCATCACAATGCTCCAGTCCACTCTCATCACAATAAAATATGAAATATTTCAAACCAATGCTCAATGCCCTTCTCATCACAATGCTCCATTACCTCTGTCATAACAATGCACCACGACCACTGCCATCACAATGTTCCACGGGCTTGTCATCACAAGGCTCCATGACCCTTGTCATCACAATGCTCCAAGAAACATGTAATCAAAATTCTCCATGCCCTTGTCATAACAAAGCTCCATGACGCATGTCATCAGAAGGTTCCATGGCCTTCTCATCACAATGCTCCATGCCCTTGTCATCACAATGTTCAAAGACCCCTGTAATCACAATGCTCCATGCCCCTTTTCATCTCAATGCTCCAAGAACCCTGTCATCAAAATGCACCATGCCCATCTTCATAATGTTTCAGGCTATTGTCACTACAATGAAATCAAAATTCTCCATGACTTCTGTCATCATAATGCTCCAAACCCTTGTGATCACAATATTCCATAACACTTATCATCACAACACCCCATGACGATCATCATCACAGTTGTCCATGGTGTTCTCATCACAATGCTCCATGATCATTGTCATCACAATGCTCAATACACTTGTCATTAAAATACTCCCTGACACCTGTCGTCAGTATGCTCCTTGAACCCTGTGATGACAAGGCTCCATGCCTTTTACATCAAAATGATCCATGCCTTTTCATCACAATGCTCCAAGACCCCTGTTATCACAATGCTCCATGGCCTTGTCAGCACAAAGCTCCATGAGGCATGTCATCAGAATTCTCCATGGCCTTCTCCTCACAATGCTCCATGGCCTTCTCCTCACAATGCTCCAAGACCCCTGTAATCACAATGCTCCATGCCCTTTTTCATCAGAATGCTCCACGAGACTTGTCATCACAAGTCTCCATGGTCATCTCATCACAATGCTTTAGGACCTTGTCATCACCATGTTCTATTCCCTTGTCATCACAATGCTCCATGACCCCTGTCATTACAATAATCCATTAACATTTCCAGCCGAATGCTACATGATATTCTCATCACAATGCTCCATGACCACTGTCATCACAACCATCCATAACACCTGACAACACAATGATCCAGCACTCTTGTCATCACAATGCTCCATTCCCTAGTCATCACGATGCTCCATGACCCCTGTCATCACAATAGTCCATGAACTTTTTCAGCCCAATGCTCCATGAACCTTGTCATCACAATGATCCATGCCCTTGTCATCCCAATGCTCCATGACCCCTGTATTCACAATGCTCCTTGACGCGTGTCATCACAGTGCTACATGACACCTGTCATCAGAATGCTCCATGCCTTTGTCAGCAAAAAGCTACATGACCTTGTCATTACAATGCTCTATGTGCTTGTCATCAAAATACTCCATTACCATTGTCATCACAATCCTTCTTGAACCTTGGGATCACATTGCTTCATACCATTGTCATCACAGTGCTCCATGACACCTGTCATCACAATGCTCCATGTCTTTGTCAGCAAAAAGCTACATGACCTTGTCATTACAATGCTCTATGTGCTTGTCATCAAAATACTCCATTACCATTGTCATCACAATCCTTCTTGAACCTTGGGATCACATTGCTTCATGCCCTTGTCATCACAGTGCTCCATGTGCCTTGAAATCAAAATGGTCCATGACCTCTCTCATCACAATGCTCCAAACCCTTGTGATCACAATGTTCCATAACACTTGTCTTCACAATGCTCCATGATGCCTGTCATCACAATACTCCATGCCCTTTTCATCACAATGCTCCATGAACTTTTTATCACCATGCTCCATGGCCCCTGTCATCACAATGCTCCGTGACTCCAGTCATCACAGTGCTTCATTACCTTTGTCATCACAATGGTCCATGCCCTCGTCATCAACAGTCTCTGTGACATTTTTAACCACAATGCTCCATGAACTTTTCATCACAATGCTCTTTGACCCTTGTCATCACAATGCTCCATACGCTTGTCAGCACAGTGTTCCATGACACATGTCATCACAATTCACCATGCGCTTATCATCACAGTGCTCCACAATCTTGTCATCATAATGCTCCATAAAATTTGTCATCACAATGCTCCATGCACTTCTCATCAAAATGCTCTCTCAACAGTGATATCACAATGCTACATCACTATTTGTCACAATACTCCCTCACCGCTGTCATGACAATGTTCGATGACTCCTGTCATCACAATGCTACATGCATTTATCATCACAATGTTCGATGACCCATGACATCACAATGTTCCATAATACCTGTCATCAAAATGTTCCATGACAATTTTCATCAAATTGTTCCATGACCCAGTCATCACAATGCTCCCTGCCCTCCTCATCACAATGCACAACCCCTTGCCATCAAAATGCTCCATGACCATTGTCATCACAATGATCCATGACCCTTGGCATCACAATGTCCCATGTCATTGTCATCACAATGCTCCATGAACGCTCTCATCACATTGCTCCATGCCCTTGAATTCACATAGCTCCATGACACATGTCATCACAATGCTCCATGCCCTTGCCATCACAATGCTCCATTATCCCTGTCATAACAATGCTCCATGACCCCTGCCATCATGATGTTCCATGGCCTTGTCATCACAAGGCTCCATGACCCTTCTCATCACAATGCTCCAAGTCCCCTCTAATCACAATGCTCCATGCCCCTTTTCATCTCAATGTTCCATTAACCCTGTCATCACAATGCACCATGCCCATCATCATAATGCTTCAGCCTATTGTCATCACAGTGAAATTAAAATGCACCATGACCTCTGTCATAACAATGCTCCAAACCCTTGTGATCACAATATTCCATAACACTTGTCATCACAGTGCCCAATGACGCTCGTCATCACAATTATCCATGTTCTTCTCATCACAATGCTCCATGACTTTCGTCATCACAATGCTCAATACACTTGTCATCAAACTGCTCCCTGACACTTGTTGTCTGTATGCTCCTTTTACCCTGTCATGACAAGGCTCCATGCCTTTTTCATCACAATGATCCATGCCCTTTTCATCACAATGCTCCAAGACCCATGTAATCACGATGCTCCATGCCCTTGTCATCACAAAGCTCAATGATGCATGCCATCAGAATGATCCTTGGACTTCTCCTCACAATGCTCCATGCCCTTGTCATCACAAAGTTCCAAGACCCCTGTAATCACAATGCTGCATGCCCTTTTTCATCAGTATCCTCCATGAGACTTGTCATCACATGGCTCCAAGGTTTTGTCATCATAATGCTCCAAGCCCTAGTCATCATAATGCTCCAAGCCTTAGTCATCACAATGCTCCATTATATTTGTCATCAAAATCCTCCAGTGCATTTGGCATCACAATGCTCCCCGCGATTGTCATCTCAATGGACCATGCCATATGTCATCCCAATGCTCCATGACCCCTGTATTCACAATGCTCCGTGATGCTTGTCATCACAGTGCTCCATGACACCTGTCATCACAATGATCCATGACCTTGTCATCCCAAAGCTCCAGGACCACTGTATTCACAATGTTCCGTGATGCTTGTCATCACAGTGCTCCATGACACCAGTCATCACAATCCTCTATGCCTTTTTCAGCAAAATGCTAAATGACCTTGTCATAACAATGCTCTATGCGCTTGTCATCACAATACTCCCTTACCATTGTCATCACTATCCTCCATGAAACTTGGGATCACATTGCTTCATGCCCTTGTCATCACAATGCTCCATGCTCCTTGAAATCAAAATGATCAATGACCTCTTTCATCGCAATGCTCCAAACCCTTGTGATCACAATGTTCCATAACACTTGTCATCACAATGCTCCATGATGCCTATCATCACAATACTCGATGGTCTTTTCATCACAATGCTCCATGACCTTTTTCATCACAATTCTCAATACACTTGTCATCAAAATGTTCCCTGACAGTTGTCGTCAGAATGCTCCTTGTACCCCGTCACGAAAAGGCTCCATGCCTTTTTCATCACAAAGCCCCTTGCCATTTTCATCACAATACTCCATGCCATTGTCATCAAAATACCCCAAAAACTTGTCATCAGAATGCTCCATGACCCTTGTCATCACAATTCTCAATACACTTTTCATCACAATGTTCCCTGACACTTGTCATCAGAATGCTCCTTGAACCCTGTCACGAAAAGGCTCCATGCCTTTTTCATCACAAAGCCCCATGCCGTTTTCATCACAATGCTCCATGCCATTGTCATCAAAATACTCCACAAGCTTGTCATCAGAATGCTCCATGACCCTTGTCATCACAATTCTCCTTGAACTTGTCAGCACAATGCTCCCTGACCCTTGTCATCACTATGCTCCAAGCCCTTGTCATCACAATGCTCCATTACCTTTGTCATCAGAATCCTCCATGACACTTGGCATCACAATGCTCCATGCCATTGTCATCACAATGGGCCATTACATATGTCATCACAATGCTCCTTGACACCTCTTTTCACAATACTGCATGGCCTGGTCATCACAATGCTCCTTGCCGTTATCATTACAATGCTCCATTACCTCTGTCATAACAATGCTCCATGATCCCTGCCATCACAATGTTCCACTGGCTTGTCATGACAAGGCTCCATGACCCTTGTCATCACAATGGTCCAAGACCCATGTAATCACAGTGCTCCATGCCCTTTTTCATCAGAATGCTCCATGAGACTTGTCACCACAAGTCTCCATTGTCATCTCATCTCAATGCTACAGGACCTTGTCATCACCATGCTTCATTCCCTTGTCATCACAATGCTCCATGACCACTGTCATCACAATACTCCATGAACATTTTCAGCCCAATGCTCCATGACCTTCTCATTACAATGCTCCATGACCAATATCATCACAATGTTCCATGACCACTGTCATCACAACACTCCATGACACCTGACAACACAATGATCTGGAACTCTTGTCATCACAATGCTCCATTCCCTAGTCATCACACTGCACCATAACCCCTGTCATCACAATACTCCATGAACATTTTCAGCCCAATGCTCCATGACCCTTGTCATCACAATGATCCATGCCCTTGTCACCCCAATGCTCCATGACCCCTGTATTCACAATGCTCCGTGACGCTTGTCATCACAGTGCTCCATGTCACCTGTCATCACAATGCTCCATGCCTTTGTCAGCAAAATGATACATGACATTTTCATTACAATGCTCTATGTCCTTGTCATCACAATACTCCATTACCATTTTCATCACAATCCTCCATGAAACTTGGGATCACCTTGCTTCATGCCCTTGTCATCACAATGCACCATGCTCCTTGAAATCAAAATGATCCATGATATCTGTCATCGCAATGCTCCAAACCCTTGTGATCCCAGTGTTCCATAACACTTGTCATCACAACGCTCCATGATGCCTGTCATCACAATACTCCATGCCATTTTCTTCACAATGCTCCATGACCTTTGGCATCACAATTCTCAATACACTTGTCATCACAATGCCCCCTGACACTTGTCATCAGAATGCTCCTTGAAACCTGTCACGAAAAGGCTCCATGCTTTTTTCATCACAAAGCCCCATGCCATTTTCATCACAATGCACCATGCCATTGTCATCAAAATACTCCACAAGCCTTTTATCAGAATTCTCCATGACCCTTGTCATCACAATTCTCCATGCACTTGTCAGCACAATGCTCCCTGACCCTTGTCATCACAATGCTCCAAGCCATTGTGATCACAATGCTCCATTACTTTTGTCCTCAGAATCCTCCATGACACTTGGCATCACAATGCTGCATGCCATTGTCATCACAATGGGCCATTACATATATCATCACAATGCTCCCTGACACCTCTCTTCACAATACTGCATGACCTGGTCATCAAAATGCTTCATGCCCTTGTCATCACAATGCGCCATTTCAAGTGTCATCACAATAATCCATGAAGCTTATTAGACCAATGCTCCATGCCATTGTCATCACAATGGACCATTACATATGTCATCACAATGCTCCCTGACAAGTCTTCACAATACACCATGCCCTTGTCATCACAATGCTCCATGTCCGTGTCATCACAATGCTTCATGCCCACTGTCATCACAATAAACTATGAAACTTGTCAGACCAATTCTGCATGCCGCTTTCATCACAATGCTCCATGCCCTTTTCATCACAATGCTCCATGACCCCTGTCATCACAATGCTCCGTGACTCCAGTCATCACAGTGCTTCATAACGCTTGTCATCACAACGGTCTATGCCCACGTCATCACAAGGCTCTGTGACCTTTGTAACCACATTGTTCCATGAACTTTTCATCACAATGCTCCGTGACACTTGTCATCACAATGCTCCATGCCTTTGTCATAACAATGCTCCATGACCCTTGTCATCACATTGTGCCATGCGCATTTCATCACAATGATACACAACCTTGTCATTGCTATGCTCCATAAACCTTGTAATCACAATTCTCCATGCACTTCTCATCCAAATGCTCTCTCACATGGGATATCACAATGTTCCATCACTAGTCATCACAATCCTCCCTTAACCCTGTTATCACAGTGTTCCATCACTAGTCATCACAATCCTCCCTTAACCCTGTTATCACAATGTTCCATGACCCCTGTCATCACAATGCTACATCCCCTTATCAGCACAATGCTCCATGACCCCTGTCATCAAAATACTCCAAGAAAATTTTCAGCCCAATCCTCCATGACCCTTGTCATCACAATGATCCATGCCCTTGTCATCCCAATGCTCCATGAACCCTGTATTCACAATGTTCCGTGACGCTTGTCATCACAATGCTCCATTACCTCTGTCATAACAATGCTCCATGAACCCTGCCCTCAAAGTGTTCCACGGCCTTTTCATCACAAGGCTCCATGACCCCTGTCATCACAATACTTCATTCCCTTTTCATCACAATGCTCCATGACAAATGTCATCAGAATGCTCCATTGCCTTCTCCTCACAATGCTCTATGCCCTTGTCATCACAATGCTCCATTACTTTTGTCATCAGAATCCTCCATGACACTTGGCATCACAATGCTCCATGCCATTGTCATCTCAATGGGCCATTACATATGTCATCACAATGCTCCCTGACAGCTCTCTTCACAATGCTCCATGCCCTTGTCATCACAATGCTCCATGCCCTTGTCATCACAATGCGCCACTCCAAGTTTCATCACAATAATCCATGAAACTTATTAGACCAATGCTGCATGCCCTTGTCATCACAATGCTCCATGCCCTAGTTATCACAATGTTCCAAAACCCCTGTAATCAGAATGCTCCATGCCCCTTTTCATCAGTATGATCCATGAGATTTGTCATCACAAGTCTCCATGGTTTTCTCATCACAATGCTCCGGGACCTTGTCATCACAATGCTTCACGACATTTTCGTGAAAATCCTAAATGGCCCTTGTCATCATAATGCTCCAAGCCCTTGTCAGCACAATGCTCCATTATATTTGTCATCACAATCCTCCATTACATTTGGCATCACAATGCTCCATCCCATTGTCATCGCAATAGGCCATGATATATGTCATCACAATGCTCCCTGACACCAGTCTTCACAATATTCCATGCCCTTGTCATCACAATGCTCCATGCCCTTTTAATCAAAAGGCACCATGTCCACTGTCATCACAATAGTCTAGGAAACTTGTCAGACCCATGCTCCATGCCCCTGTCATCACAATGCTCCATGCCCTTGTCATCATATTGCTCCATGACCCTTGTCATCACATTGCTCCCTGACTCCAGTCATCACAATGCTTCATAACATTTGTCATCACAACGGTCCATGTCCGCGTCATGACAAGGCTCTGTGACATTTGTAACCACAATGCTCCAGGAACTTTTCATCACAATGCTCCGTGACCCTTGTCATTACAATGTTCCATGCCTTTGTCAGAACAATGCTCCATGACACTTGTCATCACAGTGTGCCATGCGCTTTTCATCACAATGA
This sequence comes from Mesoplodon mirus, assembly GCF_964341445.2. NCBI lineage: Eukaryota > Metazoa > Chordata > Mammalia > Artiodactyla > Ziphiidae > Mesoplodon > Mesoplodon mirus. The sequence continues at coordinate 466,722 of NW_028295646.1, read as the reverse complement.
TCCACAACCTTGTCATCGTTATGCTCCATAAACCTTGTAAGCACAATGCTGCATGCACTTCTCATCCAAATGCTGTCTCACATGAGATATCACAATGTTCCATCACTAGTCAACACAATCTTCCCTCACCCCTGTTATCACAATGTTCCATGAACCCTGTCATCACAATGCTACATCCCCTTATCAGCACAATGTTCTATGACCCCTGACATCACAATGTTCCATAACCACTGTCATCAAAATGCTCCATGAGAGTTTTCATCCCAAAGCTCCATGACCCCTGGCATCACAATGTTCTATAACCCCTGTCATCAAAATATTCCATTACATTTTTCATCAAATTGCTGCATGACCGTGTCATCAAAATGCTCCCTGCCTTTCTCATCACAATGCACCACACCCTTGTCATCAAAATGCTCCATGACCTTTCTCATCACAAAGCTCCATAACCCTTGGCATCACAATGATCCATGCAATTGTCATCACAATGCTCCATGAAACTTCTCATCACATTGCTCCATGCCCTTGTCATCACAAAGCTCCATGACACTTGTCATCACAATGCTCAATGCCCTTCTCATCACAGTAATCCATGAAATATTTCAGACCAATGCTCAATGCCCTTCTCATCACAATGATCCATTACCTCTGTCATAACAATGCTCCATGACCCCTGCCATCACAATATTCCATGGCCTTGTCATCACAAAGCTCCATGATCCTTGTCATCACAATGCTCCAAACCGCTGTAATCATAATGCTCCATGCCCTTGTCATCGCAATGCTCCATGACACATGCCATTAGAATGTTCCATGGCCTTCTCATCACAATGCTACATGCCCTTGTCATGACAGTGCTCCAAGACACCTGTAATCACAATGCTCCATGCTCCTTTTCATCTCAATGCTCCATGAAGCCTGTCATCACAATGCACCATGCCCATCATCATAATGCTTCAGGCTATTGTCATCACAATGAAATCAAAATTATCCATGACCACTGTCATCATAATGCTCCAAACCCTTGTGATCACAAAGTTCCATAACACTTATCATCACAACACCCTATGATGCTCATCATCAAAATTATCCATGGTTTTCTCATCACAATGCTCCATGACCTTTGTCATCACAATTCTCAGTACACTTGTCATCACAATGCTCCCTGACACATGTCGTCAGTATGCTCTTTGAAGCCTGTCATGACAAGGCTTCATGCCTTTTCATCACAATGATCCATGCCCTTTTCATCACAATGCTCCAAGACCCCTGTAATCACAGTGCTCCATGCCCTTGTCATCACAAAACTCCATGACACATGTCATCAGAATGCTCCAAGACACCTGTAATCACAATGCTCCATGCCCCTTTTCATTAGAATGCTCCATGAGACTTGTCATCACAAATCTCCATGCTCTTATCATCACAGTGCTCCAGGACCTTGTCATCACCATGTTCCATTCCCTTGTCCTCAGAATGCTCCATGACCCCTGTCATCACAATACTCCATGAATATTTTCAGCCCAATGCTCCATGAAATTCTCATCACAGTGCTCCATGTCAAATATCATCCAAATGCTCCATGACCACTCTCATCACAGCACTCCATGACACCTGACAACACAATTATCCGGGACTCTTGTCATCACAATGCTCCATTCCCTAGTCATCACAATGCTCCATGAACATTTTCAGCCCAATGCTTCATGACACTTTTCATCAGAGTCATCCATGCCCTGGTCATCCCAATGCTCCATGACCCCTGTATTCACAATGCTCCGTGACGCTTGTCATCACAATGCTCCATGACACCTGTCATCACAATGCTCCATGACTTTGTCAGCAAAATGCTACATGACCTTGTCATTACAATGTTCTATGCGCTTGTCATCACAGTACTCCATTACCATTGTCATTAAAATCCTCCATGAAACTAGGATCACATTGCTTCATGCCCTTGTCATCACGATACTCCATGCTCCTTGAAATCAAAATGATCCATGACCTCTGTCATCACAAGGCTACAAACACTTGTGATCACAATGTTCCATAACAGTTGTCATCACAACGCTCCATGATGCCTGTCATCACAATAATCCATGCCCTTTTCATCACAGTGCTTCATGACCTTTGTCATCACAATTCTCAATACACTTGTCATCACAATGTTCGCGGACACTTGTCGTCATAATGCTCCTTGAAACCTGTCACAAAAAGGCTCCATGCATTTTTCATCACAAAACCCCATGCCATTTTCATCACAATGCTCCATGCCATTGTCATCAAAATACTCCACAAGCTTGTCATCAGAATGCTCCATGACCATTGTCATCACAATTCTCCATGCACTTGTCAGAACAGTGCTTCCTGACCCTTTTCATCACAATGCTTCAAGCCATTTTCATCACAAAGCTCCATTACCTTTGTCATCAGAATCCTCCATGACACTTGGCATCACAATGCTCCATGCCATTTTTATCACAATGGGCCATTACATATGTCATCACAATGCTCCCTGACACCTCTCTTCACAATATTGCATGAGCTGGTCATCACAATGCTCCATGCCCTTGTCATCACAATGCACCATTCCAAATGTCATCGCAATAATCCATGAAACATATTAGACCAATGCTCCATGCCCTTGTCATCACAATGCTCCATGCCCTTGTTATCACAATGCTCCATGACCCCTGTCATCACCATGCTCCGTGACTCCAGTCATCACAATGCTTCATGACCTTTGTCATCACAATGGTCCATTACCTCATCATCAACAGTCTCTGTGAATTTTTAACCACAATGCTCCATGAACTTTTCATCACAATGCTCTTTGACCCTTGTCATCACAATGATCTACGCCTTTCTCAGCACAATGCTCTATGCCCTTGTCATCACAATGCTCCATGACCCTGTCATCACAATGCTCCGTGACTCCAGTCATCACAATGCTTCATAACATTTGTCATCACAATGGTCCATGTCCGTGTCATCACAAGGCTTTCTGACATTTTTAACCACAATGCTTCATGAACTTTTCATCACAATGCTCCGTGACGCTTGTCATCACAGTGCTCCATTCCTTTGTCAGAAAAATGCTCCATGACCCTTGTCATCACAATGTACCACGCGCTTTTTATCCCAACGGTCCACAGATTTGTCATCGCAATGCTCCATAAAACTTGTAATCCCAATGCTCCATGCCGTCCTCATCACAATGCTCCATTACCCCTGTCATAACAATGCTCCTTGAACACTGCCATCACAGTGTTCCACGGCATGTCATCACAAAGCTCCATGACCCTTGTCATCACAATGCTCCAAGCCCCCTGTAATCACAATGCTCCATGCCCTTGTCATCACAAAGCACCATGACACATGTCATCAGAAGGTTCCATGTCCTTCTCATCAAAATGCTCCATGCCCTTGTCATCACAATGCTCCAAGACCCTTGTAATCAAAATGCTCCATGCCACTTTTCATCTCAATGCTCCATGAACCCTGTCATCACAATGCATCATGCCCATCATCATAATGCTTCCGGCTCTTGTCAGCACAATGAAATCAAAATTCTCCATGACCTCTGTCATCACAATGCTCCATGACCCCTGTCATCACAATACTCCATGAACATTTTCAGCTCAATGCTCCATGACCCTTGTCATCACAATGATCCATGACCCCTGTATTCACAATGCTCCGTGACACATGTCATCACAGTGCTCCATGATGCCTGTCATCACAGTGCTCCAGGCATTTGTCTGCAAAATTCTACATGATCTTGTCATTACAATGCTCTGTGCACTTGTCATCACAATGCTACAAGACCCCTGTAATCACAATGCTCCATGCCAATTTTCATCTCAATGCTCCATGAACCCTGTCATCACAATGCACCATGCCCATTATCATAATGCTTCAGGCTATTGTCATTACAATGAAATCAAAAGTCTCCGTGACCTCTGTCATCATAATGCTCCAAACCATTGTGATCACAATGTTCCATAACATTTATCATCACCACACCCCATGACGATCATCATCACATTTATCCTTGGTCTTCTGATCACAATGCTCCCTGATCTTTGTCATCACAATGCTCAATACACTTGTCTTCAAAATGCTCCCTGACACTTGTCGTCAGTATGCTCCTTGAACACTGTCATGACAAGGCTCCATGCATTTTTAATCACAATGTTCCATGCCCTTTTCATCACAATGCTCCAAGACCCCTGTAATCACAATGCTCCATGCCCTTGTCATCAAAAAGCTCAATGACACATGTCATCAGAATGCTCCACGGCCTTTTCCTCACTATGCTCCATGGCATTGTCATCACAATGCTCCATGTACCCTCTCATCAAATTGCTCAATGCACTTGTCATTACAATCCTCCATGATCCATGTATCACAGTGTTCCGTGCCTTGTCATCACAATGCTCCAGTCCACTCTCATCACAATAAAATATGAAATATTTCAAACCAATGCTCAATGCCCTTCTCGTCATAATGCTCCATTACCTCTGTCATAACAATGCACCACGACCACTGCCATCACAATGTTCCACGGCCTTGTCATCACAAGGCTCCATGACCCTTGTCATCACAATGCTCCAAGAAACATGTAATCAAAATTCTCCATGCCCTTGTCATAACAAAGCTCCATGACGCATGTCATCAGAAGGTTCCATGGCCTTCTCATCACAATGCTCCATGCCCTTGTCATCACAATGCTCCAAGACCCCTGTAAACACAAAGCTCCATGCACCTTTTCATCTCAATGCTCCATGAACCCTGTCATCACAATGCACCATGCCCATCTTCATAATGCTTCAGGCTATTGTCACTACAATGAAATCAAAATTCTCCATGACTTCTGTCATCATAAGGCTCCAAAGCCTTGTGATCACAATGTTCCATAACACTTATCATCACAATACCCAATGACGATCATCATCACAATTATCCATGGTGTTCTCATCACAATGCTCCATGATCATTGTCATCACAATGCTCAATACACTTGTCATCACAATACTCCCTGACACCTGTCGTCAGTATGCTCCTTGAACCCTGTGATGACAAGTCTCCATGCCTTTTACATCACAATGATCCATGCCTTTTCATCACAGTGCTCCAAGACCCCTGTTATCACAATGCTCCATGGCCTTGTCAGCACAAAGCTCCATGACGCATGTCATCAGAATTCTCCATGTCTTCTCCTCACAATGCTCCATGCCCTTGTCATCACAATGCTCCAAGACCCTTGTAATCACAATTCTCCATGCCCTTTTTCATCAGAATGCTCCACGAGACTTGTCATCACAAGTCTCCATGGTCATCTCATCACAATGCTCCAGGACATTGTCATCACCATGCTCCATTCCCTTGTCATCACAATGCTCCATGACCCCTGTCATTACAATAATCCATTAACATTTCCAGCCGAATGCTACATGACATTCTCATCACAATGCTCCATGATCAATATCATCACAATGCTCCATGACCCCTGTCATCACAACCATCCATAACAACTGACAACACAATGATCCCTGACTCTTGTCATCACAATGCTCCATTCCCTAGTCATCACGATGCTCCATGACCCCTGTCATCACAATAGTCCATGAACATTTTCAGCCCAATGCTCCATGAACCTTGTCATCACAATGATCCATGCCCTTGTCATCCCAGTGCTCCATGACCCCTGTATTCACAATGCTCCTTGACGCTTGTCATCACAGTGCTCCATGACACCTGTCATCACAATGCTCCATGCCTTTGGTAGCAAAATGCTACATGACCTTTTCATTGCAATGCTCTATGCGCTTGTCATCACAATACTCCATTACCTTTGTCATCACAATCCTCCTTGAACCTTGGGATCACACTGCTTCATGCCCTTGTCATCACAATGCTCCATGTGCCTTGAAATCAAAATGATCCATGACCTCTCTCATCACAATGCTCCAAACCCTTGTGATCACAATGTTCCATAACACTTGTCATCACAATGCTCCATGATGCCTGTCATCACAATACTCCATGCCCTTTTCATCACATTGCTCCATGACCTTTGTCATCACAATTCTCAATACACTTGTCATCACCATGCTCCCTGACACTTGTTGTCAGAATTCTCCTTGAACCCTGTCACAAAAAGGCTCCATGCCTTTTTCATCACAATGCCCCATGCCGTTTTCATCACATTGCTCCATGACATTGTCATTAAAATACTCCACAAGCTTGTCATTAGAATGCTCCATGACCCTTGTCATCACAATTCTCCATGCACTTGTCAGCACAATGCTCCCTGACCCTTGTCATCACAATGCTCCAAGCCATTGTCATCACAATGCTCCATTACCTTTGTCATCAGAATCCTCCATGACACTTGGCATCACAATGCTCCATGCCATTGTCATCACAATGGGCCATTACATATGTCATCACAATGCTCCCTGACACCTGTCTTCACAATACTGCATCACCTGGTCATCACAATGCTCCATGCCCTTGTCATCACAATGTGTCATTCCATCTGTCATCGCAATAATCCATGAAATATATTAGACCAATGCTCAATGCCCTTGTCATCACAATGCTCCATGTCCTTGTTATCACAATGTTCCAAGACCCCTGTAATCAGAATGCTCCATGCCTCTTTTCATCAGTATGCTCCATGAGACTTGTCTTCACAAGGCTCCATGGATTTCTCATCACAAAGCTCCAGGACCTTGTCATCACAATGCTTCACGAACTTGTCATGAAAATCCTCAATGGCCATTGTAATCATAATGCTGCAAGCCCTAGTCATCACAATGCTCCATTATATTTGCCATCACAATGCTCCATTACTTTTGGCATCACAATGCTCCCTGCCATTGTCATCGCAATGGACCAAGACATATGTCATCACAATGCTCCCTGACACTTCTCTTCACAATACTCCATGACCTTCTCATCACAATGCCCCATGCCCTTGTCATCACAATGCACCATGTCCACTGTCATCACAATAATCTATGAAACTTCTCAGACCAATGATCCATGCACCTGTCTTCACAATGCCCCATGCCCTGGTTAGCACAATGCTCCATGACCCCTGTGCTCACAATGCTCCATGACTCCAGTCATCACAATGCTTCATAACGTTTTTCATCACAGCGGTCCATGCCCGCGTCATCACAAGGCCCTGTGTCCTTTGTAACCACAATGCTTCATGAACATTTCATCACACTGCTCCATGACCCTTGTCATCACAGTGCTCCATGCCTTTGTCAGAACAATGCTCCATGACCCTTGTCATCACAATGTGCCACGCGCTTTTCATCACAATGATCCACAACCTTGTCATGTCTATGCTCCATAAACCTTGTAATCACAATGCTCCCTGACTCCTGTCATCACAATGCTCCGTGACTCCAGTCATCACTGTGCTTCATTACCTTTGTCAGCACAATGGTCCATGCCCTCGTCATCAACAGTCTCTGTGACCTATTTAACCACAATGCTCCATGAACTTTTCATCACAATTCTCTTTGACCCTTGTCATCACAATGCTCTATGCATTTCTCAGCACAATGCTCCATGACCCTTGTCTTCACAATGCTCCATGCGCTTGTCAGCACAATGTTCCATGACACATGTCATCACAATGCACCATGCGCTTATCATCACTGTGCTCCACAATCTTGTCATCACAATGCTCCATAAAATTTGTCATCACAATTCTCCATGCACTTCTCATCAAAATGCTCTCTCAACAGTGATATCACAATGCTACATCACTATTTGTCACAATACTCCCTCACCCCTGTCATCACAATGTTCCATGACTCCTGTCATCACAATGCTACATGCACTTATCATCATAATGTTCGATGACCCATGACACAACAATGTTCCATAACACCTGTCATCAAAATGTTCCATGACACTTTTCATCGAATTGCTCCATGACCCTGTCATCACAATGCTCCCTGCCTTTCTCATCACAATGCACAACGCCCTTGACATCAAAATGCTCCATGACCATTGTCATCACAAATATCCATGACACTTGGCATCACAATTTTCCATGTCATTGTCATCACAATGCTCCATGAACGCTCTCATCAAATTGCTCCATGCCCTTGACTTCACATAGCTCCATGACACATGTAATCGGCATGCTCCATGACCTTCTCATCACAATGCTCCATTCCCTTGCCATCACAATGCTCCATTATACCTGTCATAACAATGCTCCATGACCCCTGCCATCACGATGTTCCATGGCCTTGTCATCACAAGGCTCCATGACCCTTCTCATCACAATGCTCCAAGAACACTGTAATCACAATGCTCTATGCCCCTTTTCATCTCAATGATCCATGAAACCTGTCATCACAATGCACCATGCCCATCATCATAATGCTTCATGCTATTGTCATAACAATGAAATCAAATGCTCTATGACCTCTGTCATAACAATGCTCCAAACCCTTGTGATCACAATATTCCATTACACTGGACATCACAGTGCCCCATGACGCTCGTCATCACAATTATCCATGGTCTTCTCATCACAATGCTCCATGACCTTCGTCATCACAATGCTCAATACACTTGTCATCATACTGCTCCCTGACACTTGTTGTCTGTATGCTCCTTTTACCCTGTAATGACAAGGCTCCATGCCATTTTCATCACAATGATCCATGCCCTTTTCATCACAATGCTCCAAGACCCATGTAATCACGATGCTCCATGCCCTTGTCATCACAAAGCTCAATGATGCATGCCATCAGAATGCTCCTTGGACTTCTCCTCACAATGCTTCATGCCCTTGTCATCACAAAGTTCCAAGATCACTGTAATCACAATGCTGCATGCCCTTTTTCATCAGTAAGCTCCATGAGACTTGTGATCACATGGCTCCATGGTTTTGTCATCATAATGCTCCCAGCCCTAGTCATCACAATGCTCCATTATATTTGTCATCACAATCCTCCATTAAATTTGGCATCACAATGCTCCATGCCATTGTCATCGCAATGGACCATGACATATGTCATCACAATGCTCCCTGACACCTGTCTTCACAATATTCCATGCCCTTGTCATCACAATGCTCCATGCCCTTGTCATCAAAATGCACCATGTCCAGTATCATCACAATAGTCTAGGAAACTAGTCAGACCAATGCTTCATGCCCCTGTCATCACAATGCTTCATGCCCTTGTCATAACAATGCTCCATGACCCCTGTCGTAACAAAGCTCCATGACCCCTGCCATCACAATGTTCCACCGCCTTTTCATCACAAGGCTCCATGACGATTGTCATCACAATGCTCCAAGACCCCTGTAATCACAATGCTCCATGCCCTTGTCATCACAAAGCTCCATGACACATGTCATCAGAATGTTCCATGGCCTTCAAATCAAAAGGCACCATGCCCTTGTCATCACAATGCACCATGTCCAATGTCATCACAATAATCTATGAAACTTGTCAGACCAATGCTCCATGCCCCTGTCATCACAATGCTCCATGCCCTTGTCATCACAGTGCTCCCAGACCACTGTCATCACAATGCTCCGTGACTCCAGTCATCACAATGCTTCATAATGTTTGTCATCACAACGGTCCATGCCCGCGTCATGACAAGGCTCTGTGACATTTGTAACCACAGTGCTCCATGAACTATTCATCACAATGCTGTGTGACCCTTGTCATTACAATGCTCCATGCCTTTGTCAGAACAATGCTCCATGACCCTTGTCATCACAGTGTGCCATGCGCTTTTCATCACAATGATACACAACCATGTCATCGCTATGCTCCATAAACATTGTAAGCACAATGCTCCATGCACTTCTCATCCAAATGCTCTCTCACATGAGATATCACAATGTTCCATCACTAGTCATCACAATCTTCCCTCACCCCTGTTATCACAATGTTCCATGAACACTGTCATCACAGTGCTACATCCCCTTATCAGCACAATGTTCTATGACCCCTGACATCACAATGTTCCATAACCACCTTCATCAAAATGTTCCATTACATTTTTCATCAAATTGCTGCATGACCCTGTCATCAAAATGCTCCCTGCTTTTCTCATCACAATGCACCACACACTTGTCATCAAAATGCTCCATGCCCTTGTCATCATAAAGCTCCCTGACACCTGTCTTCACAATACTACTTGACCTTCTCATCACAATGATCCATGCCCTTGTCATCACAATGCACCATGTCCACTGTCATCACAATAATCTGTGAAACTTGTCAGACCAATGCTCCATGCCCCTGTCATCGCAATGCTCCATGCCCTTTTCATCACACTGCTCCATTACACCTGTCATCACAATGCTCCCTGAATCCAGTCATCACAATTTTTCATAACGTTTGTCAACACAACGGTCCATGTTCGCGTCCTCAAAATGCTCTGTGTCCTTTGTAACCTCAATGCTCCATGAAATATTCATCACAATGCTCCGTGACCCTTGTCATCACAATGCTCCATGCCTTTGTCAGAACAATACTCCATGACCCTTGTCATCACAATGTGCCACGCACTTTTCAACACAATGATCCACAACCTTGTCATCGCTATCCGCCATAAAGTTTGTAATCACAATGCTCCATGCACTTCTCATCCAAATGCTCTCTCACCTGAGATATCACAATGTTCCGTCACTAGTTATCACAATCCTCCCTCACCCCGGTAATCACAATGTTCCATGACGCCATTCATCACAATGCTACATCCCCTTATCAGCACAATGTTCCATAACCCCTGACATCACAATCTTCCATAACCCCTGTCATCAAAATGCTCCATGACCCTTTTCATCCCAAAGCTCCATGACCCCTGGCATCAAAATGTTCTATAACCCCTGTCATCAAAATGTTCCATTACACTTTTCATCAAATTGCTGCATGACCCTGTCATCAAAATGCTCCCTGTCCTTCTCATCAAAATGCACCACACCCTTGTCATCAAAATGTTGTATGACCTTTGTCATCACAAAGCTCCATGACCCTTGGCATCACAGTGCTCCATGTTATTGTCATCACAGTGCTCCATAAACCCTCTCATAACATTGCTCCATGCCCTTGTCATTACAAAGCTCCATGACACTTGTCATCACAATGCTCGATGCCCTTCTCATCACAATGCCCCATGCCCTTGTCATTACAATCCTCCATGACAGATGTATCACAGTGTTCCGTGTCCTTGTCATCACAATGCTCCATGCCCACTCTCATCACAATAATCCTTGAAACATTTCAGACCAATGTTCAATGCCCTTCTCATCAAAATGCTCCATTACCTCTGTCATAACAATGCTCCATGACCACTGCCATCACAACATTCCATTACACTTTTCATCAAAATGCTGCATGACCAGGTCATCAAAATGCTTCCTGCCCTTCTCATCACAATGCACCATGCCCTTGTCATCAAAATGCTCCATGACTTGTCATCACAATGCTCCATGCATTTGTCAGCAAAATTCTACATGACCTTGTCATTAGAAAGCTCTATGCGCTTGTCATTACAATGCTCCAAGAACCCTGTAATCACAATGTTCCATGCCCTTTTTCATCTCAATGCTCCATGAACCGTGTCATCACAATGCACCATGCCCATCATCATAATGCTTCAGGCTATTGTCATCACAATGAAATCAAAATTCTCCATGAACTCTGTCATCATAATGCTCCAAACCCTTGTGATCACAATGTTTCATAACACTTATCATCACAACACCGCATGACGATCATCATCACAATTATCCATGGTCTTCTCATCACAATGCTCCATGATCTTTGTCATCACAATGCTCAAAACACTTGTCATCACAATGCTCCCTGACACTTGTCGTCAGTATGCTCCTTGAACCCTGTCATGACAAGGCTCCATGCCTTTTTCATCACAGTGATCCATTCCCTTTTCATCACAATGCTCCAAGACCCCTTTAATCACAAAGCTCTATGCACTTGTCATCACAAAGCTCCATGACCCAAGACATCAGAATGCTCCATGGCCTTCTCCTCACAACGCTAGATGTCATTGTCATCACAGTGCTCCATGAACCCTCTCATCACATTGCTTCTTGCCCTTGACATTACAATCCACCATGACCCATGTATCACAGTGTTCCGTGCCCTTTTCATCACAATGCTCCATGCCCAATCTCATCACAATAATCCATGAAATATTTCAGACCAATGCTCAATTCCCTTCTCATAACAATGCTCCATTACCTCTGTCATAACAATGCTCCATGACCATTGCCATCTCAATGTTCCACGGCCTTGTTATCACAAGGCTCCATTACCCATGTCTTCGCAATGCTCCAAGACACCTGTAATCAAAATGCTCCATGATCTTGTCATAAGAAAGCTCCATGACGCATGTCATCAGTAGGTTCCATGGCCTTCTCTTCACAATGTTCCATGCCCTTGTCATCACAGTGTTCCAAGACCCCTGTAATCACAATGCTCCATGCCCTTGTCATCACAAAGCTCCTTGACACATGCCATCAGAATGTTCCATGTCCTTCTCATCAAAATGCTCCATGCCCTTTTCATTACAGTGCTCCAAGACCCCAGTAATCACAATGCTCCATGCCCCTTTGCATCTCAATTCTCCATGAAACCTGTCATCACAATGCACCAAGCCCATCATCATAATGCTTCTGGCTATTGTCAGCACAATGAAATCACTATTCTCCATGACCTCTGTCATCACAATGCTTCATGACCGCTGTCATCACAATAATCCATGAACATTTTCAGCCCAATGCTCCATGACGCTTGTCATCACAATGATCCATGCCCTTGTCATCCCAATGCTCCATGACCCCTGTATTCACAATGCTCCATGACGCTTTTCATCACAGTGCTCCATGACACCTGTCATGACAGTGTTCAATGCCTTTGTCAGCAAAATGCTACATGACTTTGTCATTACCATGCTCTATGCGCTTGTCATCACAATACTGCATTACCATTGTCATCACAATCCTCCATGAATCTTGGGATCACATTGCTACATGCCCTTGTCATCAGAATGCTCCATGCTCCTTGAAATCAAAATGATCCATGACCTCTGTCATCACAATGCTCCAAACACTTGTGATCACAATGTTCCATAAAACTTGTCATCCCAACGCTCCATGATGCCTGTCATCACAATACTCCATGCACTTTTCATCACAATGCTCCATGACCTTTGTCATCACAATTCTCAATACACTTGTCATCAAAATGCTCAATGACACTTGTCGTCAGAATGCTCCTTGAACCCTGTCACGAAAAGGCTCCATGCCTTTTTCAACACAATGCCCCATGCCGTTTTCATCACAATGCTCCACGCCACTGTCAGCAAAAAACTCCACAAGCTTATCATGAGAATGTTCCATGACCCTTGTCATCACAATTCTCCATGCACTTTTCAGCACAATGCTCCCTGACCTTGTCATCTCAATGCTCCAAGCCACTGTCATCACAATGCACCATTACCTTAGTCATCAGAATCCTCCATGACACCTGGCATTACAATGCTCCATGCGATTGTCATCACAATGGGCCATTACATATGTTATCACAATGCTCCCTGACACCTCTCTTCACAATACTGCATGACCTGGTCATCACAATGCTCCATGCCCTTGTCACCACGAGGCACCATTCCAACAGTCATCGCAATAATCCATGAAACTTATTAGACCAATGCTCCATGCCCTTGTCATCACAATGCTCCATGACCCTTGTAATCACAATGATCCATGAACTTTTCATCACAATGCTCTTTGTTCCTTATCATCACAATGCTCTACGCCTTTCTCAGCGCATTGCTCCGTGACCCTTGTCATCACAATGCTCCATGCGCTTGTCAGCACGATGCTCCATGACACATGTCATCATAATGCACCATGCGCTTGTCATCACAGTGCTCCACAAGCTTGTCATCACAATGCTCCATGCACTTCTCATCAAAATGCTCTCTCACCACAGATATCACAATGTTACATCACTATTCGTCACAATACTCACTCACCCCTGTTATCCCAATGTTCCATGACACCTGTCATCACAATGCTACATGCACTTATCATCACAATGTTCGATGACCCCTGACATCACAATGCTCCATAACCCCTGTCATCAAAATGCTCCTTGAACCTTTTCATCATAATGCTCCATGACCTCTGACATCACAATGTTCCATAACCCCTGTCATCAAAATGTTCCATGAGCCTTTTCATCAAATTGCTCCATGACCCTGTCATCACAATGCTCCCTGCCCTTCTCATCACAATGCACAACGCCCTTGTCATCAAAATCCTCCATGACCTTTGTCATCACAAAGATCCATGACCATTGGCATCACAGTGCTCCATGTCATTGTCATCACAATCCTCCATGAACACTCTCATCACATTGCTCCATGCCCTTGTCATCACAAACCTCCATGACAGATGTCATCAGAATGCTCCATGGCCTTCTCATCACAATGCTCCATGCCCTTGCCGTCATAATGCTCCATTACCCCTGTCATAACAATGCTCCATGACCCCTGCCATCACGATGTTCCGTGGCCTTGTCATCACAGTGCTCCATGACACCTGTCATCACAATGCTCCATGACTTTGTCAGCAAAATGCTACATGACCTTGTCATTACAATGCTCTATGCGCTTGTCATCACAATACTCCATTTCCATTGTCATCACAAACCTCCATGAACCTTGAGAGCACATTGCTTCATGCCCTTGTCATCACAATGCTCCATGCTCCTTGAAATCAAAATGATCCATGTCCCCTGTCATCACAATGCTCCAAACCCTTGTGATCCCAGTGTTCCATAACACTTGTCATCACAATGCTCCATGATGCCTGTCATCACAAAATTCCATGCCCTTTTCATCACAGTGCTCCATGACATTTGGCATCAAAATGCTCAGTACACTTGTCATCACAATGCTCCCTGACACTTGTCATCAGAATGCTCTTTGAACCCTGTCACAAAAAGGATCCATGCCTTTTTCATCACAATGCCCCATTCCGTTTTCATCACAATGCTCCGTGACCATTGTCATCAAAATGCTCCATGATTTTGTATGAAAAATGTTCCATGACCCTTGTCATCACAATGTGCCATTCGCTTTTCATCACAACGGTCCAGAAAATTTTCATTGCAATGCTCTATAAACCTTGTAATCACAATGCTCCATACACTTCTCATCAAAATGCTCTCTCACCAGAGATATCACAGTGTTCCAACACTAGTTGTCACAATACTCCCTCACTACTGTAATCACAATATCCCATGACCCCTGTCATCACAATGCTACATCCCTTTATCATCACAAAGTTCCATGACCCCTGACATCACAATATTCTATAACCCCTGTCATCAAAATATTCCAATACACTTTCCATCATATTGCTGAATGACCCTGTCATCAAAATACTCCCTGCCCTTATCATCACAATGCACCATGCACTTGTCATCAAAATGCTCCATGACATTTGTCATCACAAAGCGCCATGACACTTGGCATCACAATGCTCCATGAACCCTCTCATCACATTGCTCCATGCCCTTGTCATCACAAAGCTCCATGACACTTGTCATCAAAATGCTCGATGCCCTTCTCATCACAATGTCCCATGACCTTGTCATTACAATCCTTCATGACCCATGTATCACAGTGTTCCATGCCCTTATCATCACAATGCTCTATGCCCACTCTCATCACAATAATCCATGAAACTTATTAGACCAATGCTCCATTCCCTTGTCATCACAATGCTCCATGCCCTGGTCATCACAATGCTCCATGTCCCCTGTCATCACAATTCTCCTCGTTCTTGGCATCACTATGCTCCATGACACTTCTCATCACCGTGTTACATGATTTGTCATCACAATTCTGTATGCACTTTTCATCACAATGCTCCATCACCCCGTCATAGGAAGCTCCATGTGCTTCTCATCACAATGCTTCATGAACTTGTCATCAAAATTCTCAATGGCCCTTGTCATCACAATGCTCCATGCCCTTGTCATCACAATGCTCCATGTCCATTGTCATCATAATGCTCCAAGCCCTTGTCATCAAAAAGCTCCATTACATTTGTCATCACAATCCTCCATGACACTTGGCATCACAATGTTCCATTCCATTGTCATCGCAATGGACCATGACATATGTCATCACAATGCTCCCTGAGACCTGTCTTCAAAATACTCCATGAGCTTCTCATCACAATGCTCCATGCCTTTGTCATCACATTGCACCATGCCCACTGTCATCACAATAATCCATGAAACATGTCAGGCCAATGCTCCATGCCCCTGTCATCACAATGCTCATTGCCTTTTCATCACAAAGCTCTATGACCCCTGTCATCACAATGCTCTGTGACTCCAGTCATCACAATGCTTCATGACCTTTGTCATCACAATGGTCCATGCCCTCGTCATCACAAGGCTCTGTGACCTTTGTCACCAAAATGCTCCATGAAATTTTCATCACAATGCTCGGTGACCCTTGTCATCACATTGCTCTATGCCTTTGTCAGCACAGTGCTCCATGACCCATGTCATCACAATGCACCATGTGCTTGTCATCACAGTGCTCCACAATCTTGTCATCACAATGCTCCATAAAACTTCTCCTCACAATGCTCCATGCACTTCTTATCAAAATGCTCTCTCACGAATGATATCAAAATGTTCCCTCACTATTCATCACAATACACCTACTCCCCTGTCATCACAATGGTCCACAACACCGTCATGAAAAAGTTCCATGACTCCTGACATCACAATGTTCCATAAGCCGTCATCAAAATGTTCCATGACACTTTTCATCAAATTGCTCCATAACCCTTTCATCACAATGCTCCCTGCCCATCACAAGAGAATGCACCACACCCTTGTCATCAAAGGCTCCATGACCTTTGTCATCACAAAACTCCATGACCCTTGGCATCACAATTCTCCATGCCATTGTCATCACAATGCTCCAAAAACCTCTCATCACATTGTTCCAAGCCCTTGTCATCACAGGATCCATGATGCTTTTCATCACAATGCTCGATGCCATTCTTCTCACAATGCTCCAAGTGCTTCTCATTACAATCCTCCATGAACCATGTATCACAGTGTTCCGTGCCATTGTTATCACAATGATCCTTGCCCCCTCTCATCACAATAATCCATGAAACATTTCAGACCAATGTTCCATGCCCTTTTCATCACAATGATCCAAGACTCCTGTAATCATAATGCTCCATGCCCCTTTTCATCTCAATGCTCCATGAACGCTGTCATCACAATGCACCAAATGCGCATCATCATAATGCTTCATGCTATTGTCATCACAATGAAATCAAAATGCTCTATGACCTCTGTCATCACAATGCTCCAAATCCTTGTGATCACAATATTCCATAACACCTATCATCACAACGCCCCATAACGCTCATCATCACAAGTATCCATGGTCTTCTAATCACAATGCTCCATGACATTTGTCATCACAGTGTTCAATACCCTTGTCATCACAATGGTCCGTGACACTTGTCATCAGTATGCTCCTTGAACCCTGTCATGACAAGGCTCCATGCCTTTTTCATCACAATGTTACATGCCCTTTCCCTCACAGTGCTCCAAGACCCCTGTAATCACAATGCTCCATGCCCTTGTCATCACAAAGCTCCATGATGCATGTCATCAGAACGCTCCATGACATTCTCATCCCATTGTTCACTGCCCTTGTCATCACAATGCTCCAAGAGCCCTGTAATCACAATGTTCCATGCCCTTGTCATCACAAAGCTCCATGATGCATGTCATCAGAACGCTCCATGATATTCTCATACCAATGTTCCATGCCCTTGTCATCACAATGCTCCAAGACCCCTGTAATCACAATGCTCCATGACCCTTTTCATCAGAATGCTCCATGAGACTTGTCATCACATGGCTCCATGGTCTTCTCATCACAATGCTCCAGTACCTTGTCATCACAATGCTCCTTGACCCCTGTCATCACAATACTCCATGAACATTTTCAGCCCAATGCTCCGTGAAGTTCTCATCACAATGCTCCATGACCTCTGTCATCACAATGCTCCATGACCACTGTCATGACAATGCTCCATGAACCCTGACAACACAATGATCCGGGAATCTTGTCATCAAAATGCTCCAGGCCGTTGTCATCCCAATGCTCCATGAACCCTCTAAACACAATGCTCCATGACACTTGTCATCACAGTGCTCCATGAACCTTGTCATCACAATGCCTTTGACAGCAAAATGATACATAATCTTGTCATCACAATGCTCCATGTGCTTGTCATCACAATCCTCCATGACCCTTGGGATCATATTGCTTTATGCCCTTGTCATCTCTATCTTGCCTTTCTGATTTTTACAGATTTTCGGATGTCCTTTTTGACCGGTGGGAAGTGACAATTCTTTGTAGTGTGTATTTGCATTGCGCGCTTGCTTGATTGGCCAAAAAGGGCCTATGCCTTTTCTCCTGAATATATTCAGGAGAAAATTCATATGCTGTTTTTGGCCAAGTGCATCATTCTCGAAGTTGTGATGCCTTTCCTGTGCTTTAAAGGTGATTCCAAGTTACCTCTTGATATATGTTTTGTGCAGTTCCGCCTCATTTTCAAGTCCGCTTTGTTGCCTTCCCTCAACAGATTTTTGGAAGAGAGTAGTCCTTTATAACTCTGCAGGTTTTTGATTTGCTTTGCCCCTGAGCTCCAATTTTCAAATCCCATTTTTGGGAGCTGACCGCAAATCCACAATTTTGCTTCAGGAACTATACTGGTTCCAGGGGTGGCTATACTGGTTCCCTGTGGGTGGCTGAGGCTTTGGTTAATTCTTCTTCCTGACGGGAATTTAGAGTGACATGTGTCCGTCCAAAGGCCTACATCTACTCTCTGATTGGTTCTCCCTCTTCCCTTTCATCCTCTGCACAATTAGCAAACTGTGCGAACCAGGAGGTTATAGGGGATGACTCTCCTAAGTTGGGAGATTGATAGTAAAGTAGTTGGAATGCCAAACTGTAGCACAAGGAGAGGAAAAAGTAGGAGACTTTCAGAAACCTTTCGCCATCACAGGGTGTCCATTCTCTAGGTTTCCCATACATGTTATAACTGTAGTGATATTCCCTTCTACCTGGAAGTTTGGGACGCATGGAATGGTGGCATGCATTACTACTTTAAAGGGTCTGCATTTTCTCTCCCAATCTCACCAGTCCTCTCAGTCCCAAGTGTCCAGCCTTATGTCTCATCCAGCTGTCTTTGCAGATAGGGTCATTCTAGGTTTCATCAGAACCCCTGAAGGAATTGTGTAAGAATTTCGCTGTTTTCTGTTTTGTTTTTGACATTCATTTTTATAATGGGGTTGAGCTGATTTTCACTGACGTGTTTATGCCGGTCTAGACACACTTGATTCCCTTACAGAGGCATATCAGTACATAGGTTTTAAGATTCTTACTAATCAGATATATTCCTCTGTGGGGAATAGGGGTTTTGAGGCCCGTTCACTGAGGAAGGTGTAGGTCTTGTCTATTCTGTATTTGGTTTATGGAATGGTACCTGTGCTAATATCAAACTCTGGCTTTATGCATCACCCCACCTCTCCTTTCCCCTTAAGGAGGCATAAGAGTGTTTTCTAAATGTGAGACGCTGCTCTCTTCCCTAATTCAGTTCATGTGTTGTGATGTTGACATTCCCTCTGTAAGTGATATCTTATGATAAGATTCTTTTTCTGTGTGACTAATTTCCCTTAGAATCATCATACCTAAATCCTCTCATTATGCTGCTACTGGCCTTATGACATTGATTTCACGTCTGAGTGATATTCCGTTGTACAAAATTACCACAAGTTCTTTATGCATTTCTCTTTTTCCTGGGATACTTTAGGTGTACCGAAGTTGAGGTTCTTGTATGCAGAGCAGCCCTAAACTTTGGGGTGCCTGTGTCTTGTTGATATTTAGTCTTCCCAAGTTATATGTCCATGAGTTGAAGTCCCCTTTGCTCGGGGGCTTTGTATTTTAGATGTTTTAGGAAACAGCATACACTTCTTCAGAGTAGCTCTTGGATATTTATACCCCACCCATCAGCGTGACTAGTCTCCCTGTTTTCCATGGCCTCTCCTGCATTTTTGATTTGTACACATTTTTTGGATGGCCTTTCTGAGCAGTGGAAATTGAGACTTCTTTATTGTGCGGATTTGCATTTCCCTCTTGCTTGGTTGGCCAAAATCTCTGTATGTGTTTTTTTCCTGAAGATATTCACGAAAAAGATGCATACACCCTTTTGCCCAACTGCATCATTTTAGAAATTCTGCTGCTTTTCATATGCTTTAAATGTGAGTACAATCTACCTTTTGAAATCTGTTTCCTGCAATTCTGCCTCTCATACAGAAACTCTTCGTTGCCTTACCTGAATATATTTTTGGACGTTGGTTATCATTTATATCTTTGCAGGTCTTTGAATTGTCTGCTCCTGAGCTCCATTTTGCAACTCGCTTTTTTTGTGAGCTGGCCGCCAAACCATTGGATTGATTCCGGCCCTATTCTGGTTCTGGGGAGGCAGGCTGAGCCTTTGGTTAATTCTTCTTCCTAAAGGGATATTAGAGTGACATGTGCCTGTCAAAACTCCTACAGCTAATCTCTCATTGGTTCCTCCTCTTCCCATTTATCCTCTTCAAAAATTGCAAACTGTGTGAAACAGGAGGTTAAAGGTGCTGATTCTCCAAGTGGGGAGATTGTTAGTAATGTGGCTGGAATGGTGAACCCCAGCACCAGGAGATCAAAAATGAGGTGCATTTTAGACACCTTTCCTGAGCACACGGTATACATTCATCTCGGTTTCTCAGGCATGTTTTTGCTGTCAGAAGATTCCCTTGAAAGTGCAGATTTGGGACCCATGGAATGGGTACCAGGCAGTATTACTTTAAAAGGTCTGCATTTCCTCACCCAGCCTCTCTAACATCTCTTAGCGTGCATAGCTTCCAGCCTTATATATCATCCTGCTGTGGGTCTACATGTGTTCAATCCATGTTACATCGTAGCCCTTCAACAAAAGTTGTAAGAATTTTTGTCTGTCTCACTGTTTTTATAAATATTTTTAAATTTACTTTTATATTGGTTACAGCTGATTTTCAAAGCTCTGTTTTTTGCTGCTGTACATCCACTTGATTCATGTACTGTGTGACAACAATAAATTATTTCTCAGATGCTTACGAGTCATATGTATTATTTTCCAGTGACTTGAGTGGACTGAGTGCAGTTCTTTGAGGTACCGTGTAGGCCTTGCCAGTTATTCAATTCGGTACTTGGAATGGTATCTTTGCTAATTTCAACCTCCTGGATAATACCTCACCATTCCCCACCTTTCCCATTTAGCAGCCTTATGTCTCTTTTCTACGTATTTGACTATGTTTCTGTTTTGTAGTTTATTTCATGTGTAGCCATTTTTGATTCCACCTTTAAGTGGCATCTTATGATATGTGTCTTTTTCTTTCTGACATGTGTCACTTAGAATGATCGTATGTAACTCCTCCAGAGTTGTTACAACTGGCCTTATTTCATTGATTTCTGGATGAGTAATATTCCACTCTACATAAGTACCCCATCTCTTTTATCCATTTTATCCTTCCAGGGACATTTAGGTTATATCCAAGTGGAGGCCCTTTTTAACAGAGAGGTGGTAAACGTTGGAGTGCCTGTTTTCTGTCATTTTTTGTTTTTCCCAAGGCATACGCCCATGAGTGCAAGTGCCCTATGCTCTGTAGCTCAGTTTTCAGATGTTTTAGCAAACACAATACACTTCTCCAGAGTGGCCGTTGGCACATTGCATTTCCACTATCAGCCTCACAGGGCTCCCTTTTCTCCTCACCCGGTCCGGCATTTCTGGTGTTTACACGTTATGTGGATGGCCCTTCTGACTGATGTGAAGTGATACATTTTGTAGTATTGATTTCCAGTGCCCACCTGTTTGGTTGGATAAAAAGTGTGTATGGCCTTTACTTGAATATATTCAGAAAAAAATGCATACGCCCTTTTGGGTCAAGTGCATCATTGGCGATGTTCAGCCCCTTTTCTTGTGCTTTAATGGGGAGTCCTTTCTACCTCTTCAAATCTGTTTCCTGCCACTCTCCCTTGCTTACAAGGCCTTTTCTATGACTTACCTCAAGACATTTTTTGACAATAGATATTTTCAACTCTGCAGTTTCATGAATTTTATTGCCCCCGAGTTCCATTTTTCAACTTCTGTTTTTGGAAACTGGACACAAAACAGCGGGATTTCCTCTAGCCTATTCTGTTTCCATGGGCAATTCTAGCCTTTGATGAATTTGTCTTCCAGATAGGAAATTAGAGTGGCATTTGCCTGTCTGAACAACTAAGACTTGTCTCTAAATTTTTCTCATCCTTCCGCTTCATCCTCTGGACAAATTCCAAACTGTGTGCAACAGGATGTTGACGGTGCTGATATCCCCAAGTAAGGAGATTGTCAGGAAAGATGCTGGAGGGTTGAACCCATGCACCAGGCGATGAGGAGATGAGGTGCCTTTTCCAAAATCTTTCCGATCAAACGGTGTACCATCGTCTAGGTGTGACAGGTATGTTTTAGCTGTAGGAAGGGTCCCGTGCATGTAAGGAGAACACCAGGGATTTTTCCAAATCAGTGCCTCCCCGAACCCCAAACTGGGGAATTTTTAAGCTACGGCTACACGTATTTCCATTAAGGGCCTTGGGAAATAGGCAGAGCCCAAATTTTAGATGATTGAAATCTTCAGGTTCAGAAGCGCTCACCATCGGCCTTGCTTAGGTTACATTTTATCTGTCATTGATAGATGATGTCAATAAAAATATCAATTCATTTTCAGATTATTTCCCCTTATAGGTTATTGCAAAATATTCAGTGTAGTTCCCTGTGCTATACAGTAGTTCCTTGTTGATGATCTATTTTATACATAGCAGTGTGTATGTGTTAATCCCAAACTGTTAATTTATCCCTTTTCCTACCTTTCCCCTTTGGTAATAATAAATTATAAGATTTTATACTTCTCAGGAATGGGGGAGCTGAAAGAGAGGTATCCTTTTCAATGGAAAAGCATTCAAAACAAGATTGAAGCTTCAGCGAAGAGTATTCGATGTACAACCATGGAAATAAATCACTTCATTTCTCTAATGTTGACCTGACAAATAAGACAGACGTCTTCACTGAACTTGCTTATAGTAAAGTGATGGAATTATCAAATGTAAGTCTTAGAAAAATCTTATTTTACCCGAGCATTATACACTGCTCTATGTTAACTACAGTTTGGCTCACACATCTGTTCATTGAAGTTACAATGTTCTCAATTTCTGTTACTGATCCTCCAGAGTGTACCCCAACAGGAGTCCCCGAGCCCAGTGTCATTGGAGCCAACAGATCAAGACTGAGTTTGGTTCAGAAGCAAAGGAAACATTATTTTGACAACAGAATGGAGAGGTGAGAGCGTGCACTCCCCCACAGGCTGTGGGCTGGGCTGCTGTGTAGGGATCCCGGCAGCGTCAGTGGGAGTTAGGGGATGGAGCTCTCGAGGGCTGGGTTGGCTGCAGCCCAGGCTCTATGCCGTGGAGTCTGCATGTGACTCCACTAGCTGAGGTGTCGACCCAGCCATTCTGCACTAGGAAATCGGGTCTGAAGTGCTGGGTGTGGGACCTCTGCATGCGGAACCCTAGGAGCACGTGAAATTAGACAAAGCACAAAGGAAAAACAGGTTAGACTTTATTTTATTGCCCAGATTCTCTTTTTATCTCCCAGGAATTTTTAATGAACGTTGCCAGGGACGAACACCTCCTCTGCTTTTTGTTCCGTTCCTCATTCTTGGGGTGTTGAGGGTGCAGACCCCTGTTTTGTAACTGCTTCATGCTGTGGTGGCAGCCCTGATACCTGGGGGGAGGGGCAAAACGTCTCCCCACCAGCCTCCAGGTGAGGTTGATTGTTCCAAAGCCTCCTGCCTCACTTCTCGTCCGCCTGAGCACCAGCATTGGAAGTGTTATAGATTCTAATGACCTTTGAGGGTCCAGGAAAGAGATGCACAAAGATGCTGTGGTGGCAGGTTTCACCCCACCCCACATTTGTTCGGTGACCTTAGGCTGACGGTTTTTGCCAGTCTAGATGCTCTGACCAATAGTCTGTGCTTTCTTTAATTAGGTCCCTGAATTAATGTACAAACAGCACCATGTGTCAGAGCCCTGCCCGCGCAACTCCCAGACAGTCCAGGGTCAGTGGTGATCCAGG
Organism: Mesoplodon mirus; assembly: GCF_964341445.2. Classification (NCBI taxonomy): domain Eukaryota; kingdom Metazoa; phylum Chordata; class Mammalia; order Artiodactyla; family Ziphiidae; genus Mesoplodon; species Mesoplodon mirus. The sequence continues at coordinate 442,382 of NW_028295646.1, read as the reverse complement.
ACCATGACGTCCACTGAGTCAACGGCCTTTAGAAGTAGCCAGCAGTCCAGCTGGTCATATTGGCCACCATCACCGTGGTGTCTGTAGGGTTTTCTATGGTGAAAGTGTGATATACGTTTCCCCCGCCAAGCTTATTATCTCCCTTCTGGGTGCAGTAAGTCCTGCAAGCAGTAGTCTGCTCTTTCGGGGCACAGTCTTCTTGTTTTCTGAGAGAAACTCCAGGTCAAGTGATGGTCACACGAGTCATCTTGGGGGCCCGTTGCCCCCATTTGCCTCTCTGGAGGTTGGAGTTGGAGGGCCTCCTCACTCGAGGTCAGTGTGTCCACAGAGCGACCCCTGCAACTTCAGGGCATGATGGGTGGTTAGGATCAACACGTGGGGTCCTTTTCCCTTAGGAGGGAGCTGGCCTTGCGGGCTGCTGATTTCTAGCTTTTTAGATACCCCAGTATCCTGGCCTGATGAGTCGGTGGGCAAAGCCCTTGGTGGCCATAGTTTATCATACCTGAAGGGCATTCTTGTGTTGCTCCATTTCAAGTGGTCCCAGTTTGTGCACTAAGTCTCCAAGGGCGATTAACCTTTGACCGGGTATGTAAAGGTCAAAGGGTTTAGCTAAATTAGTGAGTTCCTGGGCAAGGATCTGAATTGACTGCTCTTTCCATTCTTGAAAGGCTGCTTCTGGATTCTATTCAAAAAGATCATCATCTTTTCATGTCAGTGTTTCATGTAGAGGCCCAGCTATTAGACTGTAGTTAGGGATCCAGATGCAGAAAACCTTGGCCTCCCCAGGAACCCCTAAGCTGTCTTCTAGTTTTAGAAGAGGTAAGGCTGCAAATGGCTTCTTCCCTATCCTGGGATGCGTTTCTCCGAATATCTGTGAGAATGAAGCCCAGGCATGTCACCTGAGCCTGGGATATTTGAGCCTTTTCCTTGGACACCTTCTATCCTTTCTTGGCTAGGTAGTTCAGAGGCGTCTTTAGTAGGCCTGGCGATCAGAATGTCATCTGCATATTGAAGGAGGGTTCCCATTTACAGAGGTAGAACGTTTAGGTCTTTAGAGGACATTTCCCCAATGATGGTGTGGGGATTTTTGAACCATTCGTGCAGGACGGCCCAGCATTATTGCTTGTGTTGCATGTTGTGTCCTGCCACTCACAAGCCAAAAATTCTTGTGACTCTGAGATGAATGGAATACAGAAGAAGGCATCATTGAAGTCTAATACAGAATGCCATGGCCTGGTGGATGGTAGAATGAGCAGCAGGGTGTAGGAAATAGGAGCTACTGGATGTATATCCTCGGTGGCTTCACTGACTGTCCTGATATCCTTTACCAGGTCTCCAGCAGCCCATGGGGCTCTCGTGGTCAGGCCAGTCCCAGGATATGGAGCTCACCTGGGCTGCATCCCGCACCCCACAGCCCACGGGGCTCTCGTGTTCAAGTCCCTCCCAGGGTACGGAGCTCACCTGTGCAGCTACCCAGCAGCCCATGGGGCTCTCATAGTCAGGCCCTTCCCAGGATACGGAACTCCCCTGGGCAGGTACCCCAGCAGGGCTCGACACACAGGAACTGTGCACATAGCCCACCTTGCAGAGAACCCCCAGCTCACCTGTCGCTCACAGCTGACACAGAACACCTCAGAGCAGGACTTGAACTAACAAACAGCAGCTCTGACAGGTCTGTGACCCTGGCTATCACTCTGTGCAGCCTCTCTCTGCCTGGTCTTCCAGACACTTCCACTGCAGCCAGGGCACCAGGCCTCTGTCTCCACCCACCATCACTCCTCTCCCTGACTCCTGGGTTCCTCTCATTAGGATAGGGTTTTCTTGAAGTTGTTTTCCACTCATGGACCAGATAAAATGATAAGAAAACAAGCCGCAGCTGCAGCCCCTTGTCTAGCCTGACTCTCAAGAGCCCACTCCTGTTCCTTGGGACTGACCCGTTTAGCAAGGTTCATTTTCTGCAACTGTGAGCCCCTGAGGGGTGAGGATTGGCTGATTTGGGCAGCCTGACACTGCCTGCCAGCCCCCCACCCACAGGTGTGCCTGGGTTGAGGTCAGTATAAACACCTCTCCAGTCAGCAAGAGCCCCTGTAGCTGTGCCTGACGGCATATTCTCTGCCCCGTCAGCAGTTTCGAGTCTGGGGTGGAGGGAGGGATTGAGGGGCCGTGGCTTTGTGGGTGGCCCAGTGTGAGTGGGGCTCTGCTGGACTTTCTGCAGGAGTTGCCAGGCTGCCACCTGCTAAAGAAGAGGATGTGTCACCCATACCTGCCACTGGAATTTCTCCCCAGGCAGAGGTGACGAAGTAAAAAAGCAGTGAGGGCCGTGGCAGGAGGGGTATCTCAGGCAGGGAAATGGAAAGATTCCAGAAGAGCATCTGGAGCCAGGACCATCCTGGCTTGCCTGCAGGCACCAAGTCGGCCTGCGTGCTGTCGCTGGTGTGGCTCCACAGCCCTTCCTCTAGGCTTGCAAGTGCTTGTACTTATTCAGGTGTTTTACCTGGAAAGGGTGGGAAGAGTTCAGCTGCAGCAGGACTGGGGCTCAGCTCACATTTACTCACAGACGCCTCGACACATTCCCCCAGCTTTGCAATGAGGATGCTCCTTGTGGGGGGGAGCACTGCTGACTGCATGGGAGACGATTTCCCACCTCTGACCAACTTAAGAATTTTTTACCACTGGAGCAAGTGCCCTGATACGATTATCCTCTCTATAACTGGTGAGTTCTGTTTGTTTGTTTTTTTTTTTTCTTTTTTTCTTTTTGGTTAAAGTTAGATTTTATTTATTCCTCTTTTTTTTTAATTTGGAGATATATACATGGAAATAATGCATTAATATAAAGACGTCTATGTGAAGGGAAAAACTTTTTTTCTGTTTTATTTTATTAAATGTTATTTATTTAGTTTTTTTTTAAATTTATTTCTTTTATACAGCAAGTTCTTATTGGATATCTATTTCATACATATAAGTGTGCACATGTGAATCCCAGTCTCCCAATTCATCCCACCACCACCCTCACATGGCGTTCCCTCCTTGGTGTCCATATGTTTGTTCTTTACATTTGTGTCTCTATCTCTGCCCTGCACACCGGTTCATCTGTACCATTTTTCTAGGTTCCACATATGTGCATTAATATACAATATTTGTTTTTCTCTTTCTGACTTACTTCACTCTGTATGACAGTCTCTAAATCCATCAAGGTCTCTACAAATGACCCAATTTCATTCCTATGTATGGCTGAGTAATATTCCGTTGTATATATGTACCACGTCTTTATCCATTCGTCTGTCTTGGGCACTTAGGTTGCTTTCATTACCTGTCTATTGTAAATAGTGCTTCAGTGAACATTGTGGTGAATTTGTCTTTTTGATTTATGGTTTTCTCTGGGTATATGCCCAGTAGTGGGATTGCTGGATTATATGGTAATTCTATTTTTAGTTTTTTAAGGAACCTCCATACTGTTCTCCATAGAGACTGTATCGATTTACATTCCCACCAATAGTGGAAGAAGGTTCCTTTTCTCCACACCCTCTCCAGCATTTGTTGTTTGTAGATTTTCTGATGATGCCCATTCTAACAGGTGTGACGTGATACCTCATTGTAGTTTCGATTTCCATTTCTCTAATAATTAGTGATGTTGAGCAGATTTTCATGTGCGTACTGGCCATCTCTATGTCTTCTTGGAAGAAATGTCTATTTAGATCTTCCATTTTTGTATTGGGTTGTTTGTTTTATTAATATTGAGCTGCATGAGCTGTTTATATATATTGGAGATTAATCATTTGTCCATTGATTCGTTTGCAAATATTTTCTGCCATTCTGAGGGTTGTCTTTTCGTCTTGTTTGTAGTTTCCTTTGTTTTGCAAAAGCTTTTATGTTTCATTAGGTCCGATCTGTTTAGTTTTCTTTTTTATTTCATTACTATAGGAGGTGGATCAAAAGATCTTGCTGTGATTTACGTCAGAGTATCCTTCGTAAGTTTTCCTCTCAGAGTTTTATACTGTCCGGTCTTACATTAAGGTCTTTAATCCATTTTGAATATATTTTTATGTATGGTTTTGGGGAGTGTTCTAATTTCATTCTTTTACATGTAGCTCTCCATATTTCCCAGCACCAATGATTGAAGACACTGTCTTATCTCCATTGTATAGTCTTGCCTCCTTTGTCATAGATTAGTTGACCATAGGTGTGTAGGTTTATCCTTGTGCTTTCTTTCTTTTTTTTTTCTTTTACACGTTTATTGGAGTATAATTGCTTTACAATGGAGTGTTCGTTTCTTCTGTATAACAAAGTGAATCAGCTATACATATACAAATATCACCAGATCCCCTCCCTCTTGCATCTCCCTCCCACACTCCATATCCCACCCCTTTATGTGGTCACAAAGCACCGAGCTGATCTCCCTGTTCTATGTGGCTGCTTCCCAGTAACTATCGGTGTTACATTTGGTAATGTATTTATGTCCATGCCACTCTCTCACTTCCTCCGAGCTTATCCATCCCCCTTCCGGTGTCCTCAAGTCCTTTCTCTATGTCTGTGTCCTTAATCCTGTCCTGCCACTAGGTTCTTCAAAATCTTTTTTTTTTCTTCATTAGATTCCATATATCTCTGTTAACATACAGTATTTGTTTTTCCCTTTCTGACTTACTTCACTGTGTAGGACAGATTCTAAATCCATCCACCTCAGTGCAAATAACTCAGTTTTGCTTCTTTTTATGGTTGAGTAACATTTGATTGTATATATGTGCCAGATCTTCTTTATCCATTCATCTGTCGATGGACACTTAGGTTGCTTCCATGTCCTGGCTAATGCAAATAGAGCTGCAATGAACATTTTTGTACATAACTCTTTTTGAATTATGGTTTTCGCAAGGCAAATGCCCAGTACTTGGATTATTGTGTCGTATGGTACTTCTATTGTTAGTTATTTAAAGGAACTTCTGTACTGTTCTCCCTAGTTCCCATATCAATTTACATTCCCAACCACAGTGTAAGTGTGTTCCATTTTCTCCAATAAAGGCCTCTCCAGCATTTATTGTTTTGTAGATTTTTTTGATTATTGCCACTCTGACTGCTGTGAGGTGATACCTCAGGGTAGTTTTGATTTGCATTTCTCTAATGATTAGTGATGTTCAGCATCCTTTCATGTGTTTCTTGGTAATCTGTATATCTTCTTTGGAGAAATGTCTATTTAGGTCTTCTGCCCGTTTTTGGATTGGGTTGTTTGTTTTTGTGATATTGAGCTACATACGGTGCTTGTAAAGTTAGGAGATTAATCCTTTGTCAATTGCTTCATTTGAAAATATTTTCTCCCATTCTGAGGGTTGTTTTTGCATCTTGTTTATGTTTTCCTGTACTGTGTAAAAGCTTTTAAGTTTCATTAGGTCCCATTTGTTGATTTCTGTTTTTATTTCCATTACTCTAGGAGGTGGGTCCAAAAGGATCTTGCTGTGATTTATGTCATAGAGTGTTCTGCCTATGGTTTCCTCTAAGTGTTTTATAGTGTCTGGTCTTATATTTAGATCTCTAATCAATTTAGAGTTTATTTTTGTGTATGGTGTTATGGAGTGTTCTAATTTCATTCTTTTATGTGTAGGGGTCCAGTCTTCCCAGCACCAATTACTGAAGAGACTGTCTTTTCTCCATTGTATATCCTTAGCTCCTTTGTCATAGATGAGATAGCCATAGGTATGTAGGTTTATCTCTGGGCTTTCTGTCCTGTTCCATTGATCTGTGTTTATGCCAATCTACATACACTTGATTCCATTATGGAGACATATAAATACATAGGTTTCAAGGTTATTACCAGTCAGATATATTCCTCTTCAGTGAATAGGGTGTTTTGTGTCCAGTTCATTGAGAAAGGAGTAGGTCTTGTCTATTACATATTTGGTATATGGAATGGGATCTGTGCTAATTTCAAACTCTGCTTTTACACATCACCCCACGTCACCTTTCCCCTTAAGGAGGCATAAGTGTGTTTTCTAAATGTGTAACTCTGTTCTCTTTTGAAATTCAGTTCATGTGTAGCCATGTTTACATTTCCTCTATAAGTGATATATTACAATAAGTTTCTTTTTCTTTGTGGCTCATTTCACTTAGCATCATCGTATCTAAAGCCACTCATTAAGCTGCTATTGGCCTTATGACATTGATTTTATGTCTGAGTGACATTCCATTGTATATAAGTACCACAACATCTATATCCATTTTTTTTTTCTTTTCCTGGGATATATAAAGTGTACCGAAGTCGAGGTTCTTGTAAACAGAGCAGCCCTAAAGTTTGGGCTGGCTGTGTGTTGTGGATTTTTAGTTTTCCCAAAACACACGCCCATGACTGGAAGTGTGCTATGCTCTGTAGCTCTGTTTTAGAAAACAACATACAGTTCTCCAGAGAGTCTGTTGGCAATTTACATCCTGTCCATCGGCGTAACCAGGCTCCCTTTTCTCCATGGCCTGTCCTGCATTTGTGGCTTTTACACTATATGTGGATGGTCCTTTTGACTGGAGGTAAGGGACACTCCTATGTAGTGTGGATTTGCAATGCCTGATGGCTTGCTTGGCCAAAAAGGGCATATGCATTTTTTCCCGAATATATTCAGGAAAATACACATATTCCCTTTACAGCCAAGGGCAACATTGTCGAAATTCTGTCGCTTTTCATGTGCTTTAAAGACGACTCAAATCTACCTCTTGAAATCTGTTTCTTTCAATTCTGCCTTGCATTCAAATCCTCTTCACTGCCTTTCCTCAATATATTTCTGGATGATAGTTGTCCTTTATAACTCTGCAAGTTTGTGAATTGCTGTGCCCCTGATTTCCATTTTTCAACTCGCCTCTTTGTGAGCTGGCTGCAATACCGCAGGATGGCTTTAGGCCCTACTCTGGTTCCAGGGCTTCAGGCTGAGCTTTTGGTTAATTCTTCTTCCTGATGGGAAACTAGAGTGACATGTGCCCATCCAAACACCTACAGCTAATCTCTCATTTATTTCCCCTCTTCCTGTTCATCCTCTGCACAATTTGCAAACTGTGCATAACGGGAGGGTAAAGGCGCTGACACTCCAAGTGGGGAGATTTTGAGTAATGCAGATGGAATGGCGAAGCCGAGCACGACAAAAGGAAAAATGAGGTACCTTTTAGAAAACTTTCCCAATTACACAGTGTACCATCCACTGGGTTTCCCATGCATGTTTTAACTGTAGGAAGATTCCCTTAAACCTGGAGAGTTGGGACCACTAGAATGGGTAGCACACAGTATTGCTCTAAGTGGTGTTCTTTTGTTCACACAACCTCAGCTATCTTGTCAGCCCCAAGTGTCCAGTCTTATGTCTCATCCAGCTGTGGGTGTAAAGGTGGTCAATCTAGCTTGCATCACAGGCCCTGAACGTAGTTTTTAAGACTTTCTCTCTGTTTTTGCATTTTGCTTTTGAAATTTATTTTTATAAGTGGGTTTAACTGAATTTCAGTGCTGTGTTCATGCCGTTATACACACACATGATTCCTTTATGGAGACATGAGAATACATATGTTTTAAAATACTTAGAGTCAGACATATTCCTCTGCAATGAATAGGGTGTGTTGAGTCCAGTTCATTGTGCCAGGAGTAGGTGTTGTCTATTACATACATGGTTTATATAATGGTATCTGTGCTAATTTAAAACTGTGGTTTTATGCATCACCCCGCCTCGGCTTTCCTCTTAAGCAGGCAAAAGATGTTTCCTAAATGTGTGACGCTGTTGTGTTTGTCATTCAGTTCATGTGTAGTCATGTGTACATTCCCACTTTGAGTGATACCTTATGATATGATTAGTTACTCTGTAATCTTTACTTACTCCGTTCATGTGTAGCCATGTTTACAGGACCTTCATAAGTGATATCTTATGATAAGTTTCTTTTTCTGTGTGACTTATTTCACTTAGAATCATCGTACCTGAATCCACTCATTTTGTTGCTACTGTTCTTATGACATTGATTTCATGGCTGAGGGATATTCCATCGTACGTAAGTACCACTATTTTTTGAACAATTTTTGACTTTCCTGGGATATTTACGGTGTACCCAAGTTGAGGTTCTTGTAAGCAGTGCATCCCTAAATTTTGGGGTGGGACTGTCTTACTGATTTTCAGTTTTCCCAATGTATATTCCCTAGACTGGAAGTGCCCTCGGCTATGTAGCTCTGTTGTTTACATGTTTTAGGGAACACAATACACTCCTCCAGAGAGGCAGTTGCCAACTTACATCCCGCCCAACAGCATAACAAGCCTCCCTGTTCTCCAGGGCCTCTCTTGCCTTTCTGGTTTTTACACATTTTGCCTATGTCCCCTTTGACCGGTGGGAAGGGATATTTCCTTGTACTGCAGATTTGCCTTGCCGGCTTGCTTGCTTCGCCAAAAAGGGCGTATGCATTTTCTCCTGAATATATTCAGGAGAAAACGAATACACCATTTTTGGACAAGTGCATCATTGTCGAAGTTTTGCCCCTCTTCCTGTGCTTGAAAGGTGATTCCAACGTACCTCTTGAAATCTGTTTACTGCGATTCTGCCTCGCTTTCAAGTCCACCTCGTTGCCTTCCTTCAAACAATTTTTGGACGATAGCTGTCCTTTATTACTCTGCCAGTTTGTGAACTGCTGTGTCTCTGAGCTCCATTTATCAAATCGTTTTTTGTGAGCTGAGCGCAAGTCCAAAATTTCGGTTCAGGACCTATACTGGTTTCCGGCAGCGGGATGAGGCTTTGGTTAATTCTTCTTCCTGCCGGGCAATTAGAGTCACATGTGCCCGTCCAAATGCCTAACAGCTACTCTCTCATTGGTTCTCCCTGGTCCCTTTCATCCTCTGCCAAATTGGCAACCTGTGTTATCCAGGAGGTTAAGCGGGCTGTCTGTCTAAGTTGGGAGATTTATAGTCAAGCGGTTGGAAAGTCAAATTGGAACACCAGTAGAGGGACTATTCCTTGAGTTTTAGAAAGTTTTCGTATTCACAGTGTGTCCATTCTCTAGGTTTCCAGTACATGTTATAGCTGTATTAATATTCCCTTCAACCTGGAGAGTTTGGAACCATGGAATGGAGGCCACGCATTATTGCTTTAAATGGTCTGTGTTTGCTCACACAGTCTCACCAAGCCTCTCAGTCCCAAGTGTCCAGCCTTATGCCTCATCGAGCTGTAGTTGTAGATAGATTCAGTCCAGGTTTCATCAGAGACCCTGAAGGAATTGTAAAGAATTTCCCTGTTTTTTTGTTTTGTTTTTGAAATTCCTTTTAATAGTGGTTTTGAGCTGATTCTCACTGCCATGTTTATGCCAGTCTAGACACACTTGATTCCCTTATGGAGACATATCAATACATAGGTTTTAAGATTCTTACTAGTCAGATATATTCCTCTGTGGAAAATACGGTGTTTTGAGTCCCTTTCCCCGAGGAAGGTGTAGGTTTAACTATTCCATAGTTGGTTTTTGGAACAGTACCTGTGTTATATCAAACTCTGGTTTTATGCATCACCCCACCTCTCCTTCCCCCTTAAGCAGGCATAAGAGTGTATTCTAAATGTGAGACTCTGTTCTCTTTCCTAACTCAGTTCATGTGTAGCCATGTTTACAGGATCTTCATAAGTCATATCCTATGATAAGCTTCTTTTCCTGTGTGACTTATTTCACTTAGAATCATCGTACCTGAATCCACTCATTTTGCTGCTGCGGGTCTTAGGACATTGATTTCATGGCTGAGGGATATTCCATCCTACGTATGTACCACAATTTTTTGAATCATTTTTAACTTTCTTGTGATAATTAATATGTACACAATTTGAGGTTCTTGTAAGCAGTGCATCCCTAAATTTTGGGGTGGCTCTGTCTTATTGATTTTCAGTTTTCCCAAGGTATATTCCCTAGACTTGAAGTGCCCTTGGCTCTGTAGCTCAGTTGTTTACTTGTTTTAGGGAACACAATGCACTCCTCCAGAGTGGCAGTTGGCAACTTACATTCCGCCCATCAGCATAAAAAGGCTCCCGGTTCTCCAAGTCCTCTTTTGCCTTTCTGGTTTTTACACATTTTGTGGATGTCCCTATTGACTGGTGGGAAGTGATACTTCTTTGTACTGCAGATTTGCATTGCCCGCTTGCTTGCTTGGCCAAAAAGGGCGTATGCGTTTTCCCCTGAATATATTCAGGAGAAAACACATACACACTTTTTGGCCAAGTGCATCATTGTCGAAGTTGTGCCCCTCTTCCTGTGCTTTACAGGTGATTCCAACGTACCGCTTGAAATCTGTTTCCTGCTATTCTGCCTTGCTTTCAAGTCCGCCTCTTTGCCTTCCTTCAAAATATTTTTGGAAGATAGCTGTCCTTTATTACTCTGCCAGTTTTTGAATTGCTGTGCACCTGAGCTCCATTTATCAAATCGTTTTTTGTGAGCTGACCGCAAGTCCAAAATTTCGGTTCAGGACCTATACTGGTTCCCGGCAGGGGGAAGAGTCTTTGGTTAATTCTTCTTCCTGCCAGGCAATTAGAGTGACATGTGCCCGTCCAAATGCCTAACAGCTACTCTCTCATTGGTTCTCCCTCTTCCCTTTCATCTTCTGCCAAATTGGCAACTTGTGTTATCCAGGCGGTTAAAGGGGCTGTCTCTCCAAGTTGGGAAATTGATAGTAAAACAGTTGGAAAGTCACACTGGAGCACAAGGAGAGGGACAATTAGTTGAGTTTTAGAAACCTTTCGTATACACAGTGTGTCCATTCTCTAGGTTTCCCGTACATGTTATAACTGTAGTAATATTCCCTTCAACCTTGAGAGTTTGGAACCATGGAATGGAGGCCACGCATTATTGCTTTAAATGGTCTGTGTTTGACTTCCGGGTAAGATGGCGGAAGAGTAAGACGCGGAGATCACCTTCCTCCCCACGGATACACCAGAAATACAGCTACACGTGGAACAACTCCTACAGAACACCTACTGAACGCTGGCAGAAGACCCCAGACCTCCCAAAAGGCAAGAAACTCCCCACATACCTGGGTAGGGCAAAGCGGAGAGATCCCCACACAGAGGATCAGTGCCGAGCGGCACTCAGCAGCCCGAGAGGCTTGTCTGCTCGCCCGCCGGGGCGCGCAGCGCTGGAAGCTGAGGCTCGGGCTTCGTTCAGAGCGCAGGGAGAGGACTGGGGCTGGCCGCGAGAACTCAGCCTGAAGGGGGCTAATGTGCCACAGCTAGCCGGGAGGGAGTCCGGGAAAACTCTGGAGCTGCCGAAGAGGCAAGAGACTTTTTCTTCCCTCTTGGTTTCCTGGTGCGCGAGGAGAGGGGATTAAGAGCGCTGCTTAAAAGGGCTCCGCAGACGGGCGCGAGTCGCGACTGAAAGCGCGGAGCCCAGAGACGGGCGTGGGACGCTGGGGCTGCTGCTGCCGCCGCCAAGAAGCCTGTGTGCGACCGCAGGTCACTGCCCACACCGCCCTTCCGGGAGCCTGTGCAGCCCGCCACTGCCGGGGTCCCGGGATCCAGGGGCGGCTTCCCTGGGAGAACGCACGGCGCGCCTCGGGCTGGTGCAACGTCACGCCGACCTTTGCCGCTGCAGGCTCGCCCCGCACTCCGTGCCCCTCCCTCCCGCCCGGCCTGAGTGAGCCAGAGTCCCCGAAGAGGCTGCTCCTTTAACCCTGTCCTGCCTGAGCGAAGAACAGACGCCCTCCGGCGACCTACATGCAGAGGCGGGGCCAAATCCAAAGCTGAGACCCAGGAGCTGTGAGAACAAAGAAGAGAAAGGGAAACCTCTCCCAGCAGCCTCAGAAGCAGCGGATTAAAGCTCCACAATCAACTTGATGTACCCTGCATCTGTGGAATACATGAATAGACAACACATCATCCCAAATTGAGGAGCCAGGAGTCAGTGCTGTGCCTCTGAGGTGGGAGAGCCAACTTCAGGACACTGGTCCACAAGAGACCTCCCAGCTCCACATAATATCAAACGGCAAAAATCTTCCAGAGATCTCCATCTCAACACCAGCACCCAGCTTCACTCAACGACCAGCAGGCTACAGTGCTGGACACCCTAAGCCAAACAACTAGCAAGACAGGAACACAACGCCACCCATTAGCAGAGAGGTGGCCTAAACTCATAAAAAGTCTGCAGACACCCCAAAACACACCACCAGACGTGGACCTGCCCACCAGAAAGACAAGATCCAGCCTCATCCACCAGAACACAGGCACTAGTCCCCTCCACCAGGAAGCCTACACAACCCACTAAACCAACCTTAGCCACTGGGGTCAGACACCAAAAACAACGGGAACTTTGAACCTGCAGCCTGCAAAAAGGAGACCCCAAACACAGTAACATAAGCAAAATGAGAAGACAGAAAAACACACAGCAGGAGAAGGAGCAAGATAAAAACCCACCAGATCTAACAAATGAAGAGGTAATAGGCAGTCTACCTGAAAAAGAATTCAGAATAATGATGGTAAAGATGATCCAAGATTCTATTTCCCAGATCCAAAATCTTGGAAATAGAATAGACAAAATGCAAGAAACAGTTAACAAGGACCTAGAAGAACTAAAGATGAATCAAGCATCGATTAAAAACACAATACATGAAATAAAAAATACTCTAGATGGGATCAATAGTAGAATAACTGAGGCAGAAGAACGGATAAGTGAGGTGGAAGATAAAATAGTGGAAATAACTGCTGCAGAGCAAAATAAGGAAAAAAGAATGAAACGAACAGAGGACAGTCTCAGAGACCTCTGGGACAACATTAAACGCACCAACATTCGAATTATAGGGGTTCCAGAAGAAGAAGAGAAAAAGAAAGGGACTGAGAAAATATTTGAAGAGATTATAGTTGAAAACTTCCCTAATATGGGAAAGGAAATAGTTAATCAAGTCCAGGAGGCACAGAGAGTCCCATACAGAATAAATCCAAGGAGAAATACGCCAAGACACATATTAATCAAACTGTCAAAAATTAAACACAAAGAAATCATATTAAAAGCAGCAAGGCAAAAACAACAAATAACACACAAGGGAATCCCCATCAGGATAACAGCTGATCTCTCAGCAGAAACTCTACAAGCCAGAAGGGAGTGGCAGGACATAATTAAAGTGATGAAGGAGAAAAACCTGCAACCAAGATTACTCTACCCAGCAAGGATCTCATTCAGATTTGATGGAGAAATTAAAACGTTTACAGACAAGCAAAAGCTGAGAGAATTCAGCACCACCAAACCAGCTTTACAACAAATGCTAAAGGAACTTCTCTAGGCAAGAAACACAACAGAAGTAAAAGACCTACAATAATGAACCCAAAACAATTAAGAAAATGGGAACAGGAACATACATATCAATAATTACCTTAAATGTAAATGGACTAAATGCTCCCACCAAAAGACACAGATTGGCTGAATGGATACAAAAACAAGACCCATATATATGCTGTCTACAAGAGACCCACTTCAGACCTAGAGACACATACAGACTGAAAGTAAGGGGATGGAAAAAGATATTCCATGCAAATGGAAACCAAAAGAAAGCTGGAGTAGCAATTCTCATATCAGACAAAATAGACTTTAAAATAAAGACTACTAGAAGAGACAAAGAAGGACACTACCTAATGATCAAGGGATCGATCCAAGAAGAAGATATAACAATTGTAAATATTTATGCACCCAACATAGGAGCACCTCAATACATAAGGCAAATACTAACAGCCATAAAAGGAGAAATTGACAGTAACACACTCATAGTAGGGGACTTTAACACCCCACTTTCACCAATGGACAGATCATCCAAAATGAAAATAAATAAGGAAACACAAGCTTTAAATGATACATTAAACAAGATGGACTTAATTGATATTTATAGGACATTCCATCCAAAAACAACAGAATACACATTTTTCTCAAGTGCTCATGGAACATTCTCCAGGATAGATCATATCTTGGGTCACAAATCAAGCCTTGGTAAATTTAAGAAAATTGAAATTGTATCAAGTATCTTTTCCGACCACAATGCTATGAGACTAGATATCAATTACAGGAAAAGATCTGTAAAAAATACAAACACATGGAGGCTAAACAATACACTACTTAATAACGAAGTGATCACTGAAGAAATCAAAGAGGAAATTAAAAAATACCTAGAAACAAATGACAATGGAGACACGACGACCCAAAACCTATGGGATGCAGCAAAAGCAGTTCTAAGAGGGAAGTTTATAGCAATACAAGCCCACCTTAAGAAACAGGAAACATCTCGAATAAACAACCTAACCTTGCACCTAAAGCAATTAGAGAAAGAAGAACAAAAACATCCCAAAGCTAGCAGAAGGAAAGAAATCATAAAAATCAGATCAGAAATAAATGAAAAAGAAATGAAGGAAACGATAGCAAAGATCAATAAAACTAAAAGCTGGTTCTTTGAGAAGATAAACAAAATTGATAAACCATTAGCCAGACTCATCAAGAAAAAAAGGGAGAAGACTCAAATCAATAGAATTAGAAATGAAAAAGGAGAAGTAACAACTGACACTGCAGAAATACAAAAGATCATGAGAGAGTACTATAAGCAACTCTATGCCAATAAAATGGACAACCTGGAAGAAATGGACAAATTCTTAGAAATGCACAACCTGCCAAGACTGAATCAGGAAGAAATAGAAAATATGAACAGACCAATCACAAGCACAGAAATTGAAACTGTGATAAAAAATCTTCCAACAAACAAAAGCCCAGGACCAGATGGCTTCACAGGCGAATTCTATCAAGCATTTAGAGAAGAGCTAACACCTATCCTTCTCAAACTCTTCCAAAATATAGCAGAGGGAGGAACACTCCCAAACTCATTCTACGAGGCCACCATCACCTTGATACCAAAACCAGACAAGGATGTCACAAAGAAAGAAAACTACAGGCCAATATCACTGATGAACATAGATGCAAAAATCCTCAACAAAATACTAGCAAACAGAATCCAACAGCACATTAAAAGGATCATACACCATGATCAAGTGGGGTTTATTCCAGGAATGCAAGGATTCTTCAATATACGCAAATCAATCAACGTGATACACCATATTAACAAATTGAAGGAGAAAAACCATATGATCATCTCAATAGATGCAGAGAAAGCTTTCGACAAAATTCAACACCCATTTATGATAAAAACCCTGCAGAAAGTAGGCATAGAGGGAACTTTCCTCAACATAATAAAGGCCATATATGACAAACCCACGGCCAGCATCGTCCTCAATGGTGAAAAACTGAAACCATTTCCACTAAGATCAGGAACAAGACAAGGTTGCCCACTCTCACCACTCTTATTCAACCTAGTTTTGGAAGTTTTAGCCACAGCAATCAGAGAAGAAAAGGAAATAAAAGGAATCCAAATCGGAAAAGAAGAAGTAAAGCTGTCACTGTTTGCAGATGACATGATACTATACATAGAGAATCCTAAAGATGCTACCAGAAAACTACTAGAGCTAATCAATGAATTTGGTAAAGTTGCAGGATACAAAATTAATGCACAGAAATCTCTGGCATTCCTATATACTAATGATGAAAAATCTGAAAGTGAAATCAAGGAAACACTCCCATTTACCATTGCAACAAAAAGAATAAAATATCTAGGAATAAACCTACCTAAGGAGACAAAAGACCTGTATGCAGAAAATTATAAGACACTGATGAAAGAAATTAAAGATGATACAAATAGATGGAGAGATGTACCATGTTCTTGGATTGGAAGAATCAACATTGTGAAAATGACTCTACTACCCAAAGCCATCTACAGATTCAATGCAATCCCTATCAAACTACCACTGGCATTTTTCACAGAACTAGAACAAAAAATTTCACAATTTGTATGGAAACACAAAAGACCCCGAATAGCCAAAGCAATCTTGAGAACGAAAAATGGAGCTGGAGGAATCAGGCTCCCTGACTTCAGACTATACTACAAAGCTACAGTAATCAAGACAGTATGGTACTGGCACAAAAACAGAAAGATAGATCAATGGAACAGGATAGAAAGCCCAGAGATAAACCCACGGACATATGGTCACCTTATCTTTGATAAAGGAGGCAGGAATGTACAGTGGAGAAAGGACAGTCTCTTCAATAAGTGGTGTTGGGAAAACTGGACAGGTACATGTAAAAGTATGAGATTCGATCACTCCCTAACACCATACACAAAAATAAGCTCAAAATGGATTAAAGACCTAAATGTAAGGCCAAAAACTATCAAACTCTTAGAGGAAAACATAGGCAGAACACTCTATGACATAAATCACAGCAAGATCCTTTTGGACCCACCTCCTAGAGAAATGGAAATAAAGACAAAAATAAACACATGGGACCTAATGAAACTTAAAAGCTTTTGCACAGCAAAGGAAACCATAAACAAGACCAAAAGACAACCCTCAGAATGGGAGAAAATATTTGCAAATGAAGCAACTGACAAAGGATTAATCTCCAAAATTTATAAGCAGCTCATGCAGCTCAATAACAAAAAAACAAACAACCCAATCCAAAAATGGGCAGAAGACCTAAATAGACATTTCTCCACAGAAGATATACAGACTGCCAACAAACACATGAAAGGATGCTCAACATCTTTACTCATTAGAGAAATGCAAATCAAAACTACAATGAGATATCATCTCACACCAGTCAGAATGGCCATCATCAAAAAATCTAGAAACAATAAATGCTGGAGAGGGTGTGGAAAAAAGGGAACACTCTTGCACTGCTGGTGGGAATGTGAATTGGTACAGCCGCTATGGAGAACGGTATGGAGGTTCCTTAAAAAACTACAAATAGAACTACCATATGACCCAGCAATCCCACTACTGGGCATATACCCCGAGAAAACCATAATTCAAAAAGAGACATGTACCAAAATGTTCATAGCAGCCCTATTTACAATAGCCCGGAGATGGAAACAACCTAAGTGTCCATCATCGGATGAATGGATAAAGAAGATGTGGCACATATATACAATGGAATATTACTCAGCCATAAAAAGAAATGAAATTGAGCTATTTGTAATGAGGTGGATAGACCTAGAGTCTGTCATACAGAGTGAAGTAAGTCAGAAAGAGAAAGACAAATACTGTATGCTAACACATATATATGGAATTTAAGAAAAAAAAATGTCATGAAGAACCTAGGGGTAAAACAGGAATAAAGACACAGACCTACTAGAGAATGGACTTGAGGATATGGGGAGGGGGAAGGGTAAGCTGTGACAAAGTGAAAGAGCGGCATGGACATATATACACTACCAAACGTAAGATAGATAGCTAGTGGGAAGCAGCCGCAGAGCACAGGGAGATCAGCTCGGTGCTTTGTGACCGCCTGGAGGGGTGGGATAGGGAGGGTGGGAGGGAGACGCAAAAGGGAGGGGATATGGAAACATATGTATATGTATAACTGATTAAATTTGTTATAAGGCAAAAAAAAAAAAAATGGTCTGTGTTTGCTCACCCAGTCTCACCAATCCTCCCATTCCCAAGTGTCCAGACTTATGCCACATCCAGCTGTCATTGTAGACATGGTCATTCCAGGTTTCATCAGAGACCCTGAAGGAATTGTAAAGAATTTCCCTGTTTTTTTGTTTTGTTTTTGAATTTTTTTTATATTGGATTTGAGCTGATTCTCGCTGCCATGTTTATGCCAGTCTAGACACAGTTGATTCCCTTACGGAGACATATCAGTACATAGGTTTTAAGATTCTTATTAGTCAGATATATTCCTCTGCACGGAATATGGGTTGTTGCGTCCCGTTCACTGAGGAAGTTGTAGGTCTTGCTATTACGTATTAGGTTTTTGGAATGGTACTTGTTCTAATATTAAACTCTTGTTTTATGCATCACCCCACCTCTCCTTCCCCCTTATGCAGGCATCAGAGTGTTTTCTAAATGTGAAACTCTGTTCTCTTTCCTAACTCAGTTCATGTGTAGCCATGTTTACAGGATACCTATAAGTGATATCTTATGATAAGTTTCTTTTTCTGTGTGACTTATTTTACTTAGAATCATCGTACCTGAATCCACTCATTTTGCTGCTACTGGTCTTATGACATTGATTTCATGGCTGAGGGATATTTCATCGGACGTAAGTACCACAATTTTTTGTACCATTTTTATCTTTCAGGGATATTTAAGGTGCACCCAAATGAGCTTCTTGTAAGCAGTGCAGCCCTAAATAGTGGGGTGGCTCTGTCTTATTGATTTTCAGTTTTCCCAAGGCATATTCCCTAGACTTGAACTGCCCTTGGCTCTGTACCTCTGTTGTTTACTTGTTTTAGGGAACTCAGTGCACTCCTCCAGAGAGGCAGTTGACAATTTACATCCCGCCCGTCAGCATAACAAGGCTCCCTGTTCTCCAGGACCTGTCTTGCCTTTCTGGTAATTACCCATTTTGTGGATGACCCTTTTGACCGGTGGGAAGTGATACTTCTTTGTAGTGCAGATTTGAATTGCCTGCTTGCTTGCCTGGCCAAAAAGCGTATATGTGTTTTCTCCTGAATATATTCAGGAGAAAACACATACGCCCTTTTTGGCCTAGTGCATCATTGTCGAAGTTGTTCCCCTCTTCCTGTGCTTTAAAGGTGATTCCAACGTACCTCTTGAAATCTGTCACCTGCTATTCTGCCTCACTTTCAAGTCCGCCTCCTTGCCTACATTAAACAGATATTTGGACGATAGTTGTCCTGTATTTCTCTGCCAGTTTGTGAATTGCTGTGCCCCTGAGCTCCATTTTACAACTCGTATTTTGTGAGCTGAATGCAAGTCCAAACTTTGGATCAGGACCTATACTGGTGTCCGTTGGGTGGCTGAGACTTTTGTTAATTCTTCTTCCTCCCGGGAAAGAAGAGTGACATGTGCCCGTCCAAATGCCTAACAGCTACTCTCTCATTGGTTCTCCCTCTTCCGTTTCATCCTCTGCCAAATTGGCAACCTGTGAGAACCACGAGGTTAAAGGGGCTATCTCTCCAAGTTGGGAGATTTATAGTAAAGCAGTTGGAAAGTCAAACAGGAGCACCAGGAAAGGGACTATTCGTTGAGTTTTAGAGACATTTCCTATTCACAGTGTGTCCATTCTCTAGGTTTCCCGTACATGTTATACCTATAGTAATATTCCCTTCAACCTGGAGAGTTGGGAAACATGGAATGGGTGCCACTCATTATTGCTTTAAAGTGTCTGCATTTGCTCACCCAACCTCACCAGTGCTCTCAGTCCCAAGTGTCCAGCCTTATGCCACATCCAGCTGTCATTGTAGATAGGCTCATTCCAGGTTTCGTCAGAGACCCTGAAGGAATTGTAAATAATTTCCCTTTTTTTTTGTTTTGTTTTTGAAATTCCTTTTTATAGTGGGTTTGAGCTGATTCTCGCTGCCATGTTTATGCCAGTCTAGACACACTTGATTCCCTTATGGAGACATATCTATACATAGGTTTTATGATTCATACTAGTAAGATATATTACTCTGCGGTGAATATGGGGTGTTGAGTCCCTTTCACTGAGGAAGGTGTAGGTCTTGTCTCTTCCATATTTGGTTTTTGGAACGGTACCTGTACTAATATCAAACTCTGGTTTTATGCATCACCCCACCTCTCCTTCCCCCGTAAGCAGGCATAAGGGTGTTTTTTAAATGTGAGTCTCTCTTCTCTTACCTAACTCAGTTCATGTGTAGCCATGTTTACAGGATCTTCATAAGTGATATATTATGATAAGTTTCTTTTTCTGTGTGACTTATTTCACTTAGAATTATCGTACATGAATCCACTCATTTTGCTGCTACTGGCCTTATGACATTGATTTCATGGCTGAGGGATATTCCATCATATGTAAGTACCACAGTTTCTTGAACCATTTATGTCTTTCCTGGGATATTTCCAGTGTACCCATGTTGAGGTTTTGGTAAGCAGTTCATCCCTGAATTTTGGTGTGGATCTGTCTTATTTATTTTCAGTTTTCCCAAGGTATATTCCCTAGACTGGAAGTGCCCTTGGCTCTGTAGCTCTGTTGTTTACTTGTTTTAGGGAACACAATTCACTCCTCCAGAGAGGCAGTTGGCAATTTACATCCCTCCCATCAGCATAACCAAGCTCCCTGTTCTCCAGGGCCTGTCTTGCCTTTCTGTTTTTTACAAATTTTGTGGATGTCCCTTTTGACCGGTAGGAAGTGATACTTCTTTTTAGTGCTGATTTGCATTGCCCACTTGCTTGCTTGTCCAAAAAGGGCATATGCGTTTTCTCCTGTATATATTCACGTGAAAACCCATATGCCCTTTATGGCCATTTCCATAATTTTCGAAGTTGTAATGCTTTTCCCGTGTTTAAAGACGATTCCAGTGTACCTCTTGAAATCTGTTTCATGCCATTCTGCCTCATTTTCCCTTCCGCCTCGTGGCTTTCTCTCAACAGATTTTTGGAAGAGAGTAGTCATTTATAACTCTGCATGTTAATGAATTGCTGTGGCCCTGAGCTCCATTTTTCAACTCGCGTTTTTGTGAGCTGACCACAAATCAACAGTTTTGCTTCTGGACTTATAATGATTCTGGGGGGGCAGGCTGAGACGTTGGTTAATTCCTCTTTGTGACGGGAAATTATAGTGACATGTGGCTGTCCAAATGCCTAAAGCTACTCTCTCATTGGTTCTCTCTCTTCCCTTATATCCTCTGCACAATTTGCCAACTGTGAGACCCAGGAGTTTATAGGGGCTGACTTTCAAAGTTGGGAGATTGATAGTAAAGCAGTTGGAATGTCAAACTGGAGCACAAGGAGAGAAAAAAACTAGTAGAGTTTTAGAAACCTTTCACCATCAGATGGTTTCCATTCTCTAGGTTCCCATACACGTTATAAATGTAGTGATATTCCCTTCTACCTGGAGAGTTGGGAACCATGGAATGGGTGGCAGGCATTATTGCTTTAAAGGGTCTGCATTTTTTTACCCAATCTCACCAATGCTCTCAGTCCCAAGTGACCAGCCTTATGCCACATCCAGCTGTCATTGTAGATAGGGTCATTCCAAGTTTCATCAGAACCCATGAAGGTATTGTGTAAGAATTTTACTGTTTTTATGTTTTGTTTTGAAATTCAGTTTTATATTGGGTTTGAGCTGATTCTCACTGCCATGTTTATGTCGTTCTAGACACACTTGTTTCCCTTCCGGAGACATATCAATACATAGGTATTAAAATTCTTACTAGTCAGATATGTTTCTCGGCGGGGAATAGGGATGTTGAGTTCCATTCACTGAGGAAGGAGTAGGGCTTGTCTCTTCTGTTTTTGGACTATGGAACGGTACCTGTGCTAATATCAATCTTATGTTTTGTGCATCTCCCCACCTCTCTTTCCCCTTAAGCAAGTGTTAGAGTGTTTTCTAAATCTGAGACTCTGTTCTCTTCCCTAATTCAGTTCATATGTAGCCATGTTTACATTCCCTTCATAAGTGATATCTTATGTCAGAATGCACCATGGCCGTTCTCATAATAATGCTCCATGACCCCTGTCATAACAATGCACAATGCCCTGGTTATCACAATGCTCCATGTTCCTTGTCATTACAATTCTCCACGTCCATGTCATCACAGTGCTACATGACACTTCTCGTCAATATGTTACATGCTCTTGTCATCACAATTCTCCATCCACTTGACATTGCAATGCTCCATGCACTTGTCATCACAATGCTCCATGCACTTGTCATCACAATGCTCCATCCCCTTGTCATCACAATGCTCCATGACCCCGTCATCACAATGCTCCCTGACACCTGTCATCACAATGCTTCATGCCCCTTGTCATTACAGTGCTCCATGATGCTCGACATCACAATTACCCAAGGTCTTCTCATCACAAAGCTCCATGGCCAATATCATCCCAATGCTCCATGACCACTGTCAACACAACACTCCATGACACCTGACAACACAATGATACGGCACTCTTGTCATCACAATGTTCCATTCCCTAGTCATCACAATGCTCCATAGCCCCTGTCTTCACAATACTCCATGAACATTTTCAGCCCAATATTCCATGACACTTCTCATCACAATGATCTATGTCCTTGACATCCCTATGCTCCATGACCCCTGTATTCACAATGCTCCGTGACGCTTGTCATCACAGTGCTCCATGACACATGTCATCACAATGCTCCATGCCTTTGTCAGCAAAATGCTACATGACCTTGTCATTACAATGCTCTATGCGCTTGTCATCACAATACTCTATTTCCATTGTCATCACAATCCTCCATGAAACTTGGGATCACATTGCTTCATGCCCTTGTCAACAGAATGCTCCATGCTCCTTGAAATCAAAATGATCCATGACCTCGGTCATCACAATGCTCCAAACCCTTGTGATCACAATGTTCCATAACACTTGTCATCACAACGCTCCATGATGCCTGTCATCACAATACTCCATGCCCTTTTCATCACAAAGCTCCATGACCTTTGTCATCACAATTCTCAATACACTCGTCATCACAATGCTCCCTGACACTTGTCATCAGAATGCTCTTTGAATTCTGTCACGAAAAGGCTCCATGCCTTTTTAATCACAATGTCCCATGCCGTTTTCATCACAATGCTCCATGCCATTGTCATCAAAATAATCCACAAGCTTCTCCTCAGAATTCTCCATGACCCTTGTCATCACAATGCTCCATGCACTTGTCAGCACAATGCTCCCTGACCCTTGTCATCACAATGCTCCAAGCCATTCACTTCACAATGCTCCATTACTTTTGTCATCAGAATCCTCCATGACACTTGGCATCACAATGCTCCATGTCATTGTCATCACAATGGGCCATTACATATGTCATCGCAATGCTCCCTGACGCCTCTCTTCACAATAATGCATGACCTGGTCATCACAATGCTCCATGCCCTTGTCATCAAAATGCGCCATTCCAACTGTCATTGCAATAATCCATGAAACTTATGAGACCAATGTTCCATGCCCTTGTCATCACAATGCTACATGCCCTTGTTATCACAATGCTCCATGACCCCTGTCATCACAATGCTCCTTGAATCCAGTCATCACAATGCTTCATGACCTTTGTCATCACAATGGTCCATGCCCTCGTCATCAACAGTCTCTGTGACCTTTTTAACCACAATGCTCCATGAAATATTTATCACAATGCTCTTTGACCCTTGTCATCACTATGCTCCATGCGCTTGACAGCACAATGCTCCATGACACATGTCATCACAATGCACCATGCACATGTCATCACAGTGCTCCACAATCTTGTCATCACAATGCTCCTTATAATTTGTCATCACAATGCTCCATGCACTTCTCATCAAAATGCTCTCCCACCACTAATATCACAATGATACATCACTATTTGTCACAATACTCCCTCACACCTGTCATCACAATGTTCCATGACTCCTGTCATCAGAAAGCTACATGCACTTATCATCACAATGTTCGATGACCCATGACATCACAGTGTTCCATAACACCTGTCATCAAAATGTTCCATGACACTTTTCATCACATTGCTCCATGACCCTGTCATCAGAATGCTCCCTGCCCTTCTCATCACAATGCACAACGCCCTTGCCATCAAAATGCTCCATGACCTTTGTCATCACAAAGATCCATGACCCTTGGCATCACAAAGCTCCATGTCATTGTCATCACATTGCTCCAAGAACTTGTCTTCACAAAGCTCCATGACACATGTCTTCAGAATGCTCCATGGCCTTCTCATCACAATGCTCCATGCCCTTGCCATAACAATGCTCCATTACCCCTGTCATAACAATGCTCCATGACCCCTGCCATCACGATGAACCATGGCCTTGTCATCACAAAGCGCCATGACACTTCTCATCACAATGCTCTAAGAACGCTGTCATCACAATGCACCATGCCCATCATCATAATGCTTCATGCTATTGTCATCACAATGAAGTCAAAATGCTCCATGACCTCTGTCATAACAATGCACCAAACCCTTTTGATCACAATATTCCATAACACTTGTCATCACAATGCCCCATGACGTTCGTCATCACAATTATCAATGGTCTTCTCATCACAATGCTCCATGACCTTTGTCATCTCAATGCTCAATACACTTTTCATCAAAATGCTCCCTGACACTTGTTTTCTGTATGCTCCTTGAACCCTGTCATGACAAGGCTCCATGCATATTTCATCACAATGATCCATGCTCTTTTAATCACAATGCTCCAAGACCCATGTAATCACAATGCTCCATGCCCTTGCCATCACAAAGTTCAATGACGCATGCCGTCAGATTGTTCCTTGGTCTTCTCCTCACAATGCTCCATGCCCTTGTCATCACAATGTTCCAAGACCCCTGTAGTCACAATGCTCCATGCCCCTTTTCATCAGTATGCTCCATGAGACTTGTCATCACAAGGCTCCATTGTTTTGTCATCACAATGCTCCAGGACCTTCTCATCACAATGCTTCTCGACCTTGACATGAAAATTTTCAATGGCCCTTGTCATCATAATCCTCCAAGCCCTAATCATCACAATGCTCCATTATATTTGTCATCACAATTCTCCATTACATTTGGCATCTCAATGCTCCCTGACACCTGTCTTCACAATACTCCATGACCTTCTCATCACAAAGCTCCATGCCCTTGTCATCACAATGCACCATGCCCACTTTCATCACAATAATCTATGAAACTTGTCAGACGAATGCTCCATGTCACAGTCATCACAATGCTCCATGCCCTTGTCATCACAATGCTCCATGACCTCTGTCATCACAATGCTCCGTGACTCCAGTTATCACAATGTTTCATAACATGTGTCATCACAGTGGTCCATGCCCGCGTCATCACAAGGCTCTGTGACATTTGTAACCGCAATGCTCCATGAACTTTTCATCAAAATTCTTTGTGACCCTTGTCATCACAATGCTCCATGTCTTTGTCAGAACAATGCTCCATGACCATTGTCATCACAAAGTGCCACGCGCATTTCATCACAACGGTCCACAAACTTGTCATTGCAATGCTCCATAAACCTTGTAATCACAATGGTCCATGCACTTCTCATCAAAATGCTCTCTCACCAGAGATATCAAAATGTTCCATCACTAGGCATCACAATACTCCCTCACCTCTGTAATCACAATGATCCATGACACCGTCATCACAATGCTACATCCCCTTATCATCACAATGTTCCGTAACCCCTGACATCTCAATGTTCTATAACCCCTCTCATCAAAATGCTCCATGACACTTTTCATCCCAAAGCTCCAAGACCCCTGTCATCACAATGTTCTCTAACCACTGCCATCAATGTGTTCCATTACAATTTTATCAAATTGCTGCATGACCCGGTCATCAAAATGCTCCCTGCCCTTCTCATCACAATGCACCATGCCCTTGTCATCAAAATGCTCCATGACTTGTCATCACAAAGCTCCATGACCCTTGGCATCACAATGCTCCATGTCATTGTCATCACAATGCTCCATGAACCCTCTCATCACATGGCTCCATGCCCTTGTCATCACAAAGCTCCATGACACTTGTCATCACAATGCTTGATGCCCTCCTCATCACAGAGCTCCATGTACTTCTCATTACAATCCTGCATGACCCATGTATCACAGTGTTCCGTGCCCTTGTCATCACAATGATCCATGCCCTCTTCATCACAATGCTCCAAAATCCCTGTAATCACAATGCTCTATGTCCTTGTCATCACAAAACTCCATGACGCATGTCATCAGAATGCTCCATGGCCTTCTAATCACAATGTTCCATGCCCTCCTCATCACAATGCACCAAGGCCCCTGTAATCACGATGCTCCATGCCCCTTTTCATCAGAATGCTCCTTGAGACTTGTCATCACAAGTCTCCATGGTCTTCTCATCACAGTGCTCCAGGACCTTGTCATCACCATGCTCCATTCCCTTGTCATCACAATGCACCTTGACACCAGTCATCACAATAAACCATGAAAGTTTTCAGCCCAATGCTCCACGACCTACTCATCACAAAGCTCCATGGCCAATATCATCACAATGCTCCATGACCACTGTCATCAAAACACTCCATGACACCTGACAACACAATGATCCGGGACACTTGCCATCACAATGCTCCATTCCCTAGTCATCACAATGCTCCATGACCCCTGTCATCACAACACTCCATGAACATTTTCAGCCCAGTGCTCCATGAACCTTGTCATCACAATGATCCATGACCTTGTCATCCCAATGATCCATGACCCCTGTATTCACAATGCTCCGTGACGCTTGTCATCACAGTGCTCCATGACACATGTCATCACAATGCTCCATGCCTTTGTCAGCAAAATGCTACATGACATTGTCATTACAATGCTCTATGCGCTTGTCATCACAATACTCCATTTCCATTGTCATCACAATCCTCCATGAACCTTGGGATCTCATTGCTTCATGCCCTTGTCATCACAATGCTCCATGCGCCTTGAAATCAAAATGATCCATGACCTCTGTCATCACAATGCTCCAAACCCTTGTGATCACAATGTACCATAACACTTGTCATCACAATGCTCCATGATGCCTGTCATCACAATACTCCATGCCCTTTTCATCACAATGCTCCATGACCTTTGTCATCACAATTCTCACTACACTTGTCATCACAATGCTCCCTGACACTTGTCATCAGAATGCTCCTTAAACCCTGTCACGAAGAGGCTCCCTGCCTTTTTCATCACAATGCCCCATGCCGTTTTCATCACAATGCTCCATGCCACTGTCATCAATATACTCCAAAAGCTTGTCATCAGAATGCTCCATGACCCTTGTCATCACAATTCTCCATGCACTTGTCAGCACAATGCTCCCTGACCCTTGTCATCACAATGTTCCAAGCCATTGTCATCACAACACTCCATTACCTTTGTCATCAGAATCCTCCATGACACTTGGCATCACAATGCTCCATGCCATTGTCATCCCAATGGGCCATTACATATGTCATCACAATGCTCCCTGACACCTTTCTTCACAATATTGCATGACCAGGTCATCACAATTCTCCATGCCCTTGTCATCACAATGCACCATTCCAACTCTCATCGCAATAATCCATGAAATTTATTAGACCAATGCTCCACGCCCTGGTCATCACAATGCTCCATGCCCTTGTTATCACAAAGGTCCATGACACCTGTCATCACAATGCTCCGTGACTCCAGTCATCACAATGCTTCATGACCTTTGTCATCACAGTTGTCCATGCCCTCGTCATCAACAGTCTCTGTGACCTTTTTAACCACAATGTTCCATGAAATTTTCATCACAATGCTCTTTGACCCTTGTCATCACAATGCTCTATACCTTTCTCAGCACAATGCTCCATGACCCTTGTCATCACAATGCTCCATTTGCTTGTCAGCACAATGCTCCATGACACATGTCATTACAATGCTCCATGACCCCTGTCATCACAATGCTCCGTGACTCCAGTCATCTCAATGCTTCATAACGTTTGTCATCACAATGGTCCATGCCCGCGTCATCACAAAGCTCTGTGACCTTTGTAACCACAATGCTCCATGAACTTTTCATCACAATTCTCTGTGACACTTGCCATCACAATCCTCCATGTCTTTGTCAGAAAAATGCTCCATGACCATTGTCTTCACAATATGCCACGCGCATTTCATCACAACGGTCCACAACCTTGTCATTGCAATGCTCCATAAATCTTGTAATCACAATGCTCCATGCCCTTCTCATAAAAATGCTCTCTCAGAAGTGATATCACAGTGTTCCATCACTAGTCATCACAATACTCCCTCACCCTTGTAATCACAATGATCCATGACCCTGTCATCACACTGCTACATCCCCTTATCATCACAATGTTCCATGACACCTGCCATCAAAATCCTCCATGATCCGTTTCATCCCAAAGCTGCAAGACCCCTGACATCACAATGTTCTATAACCCCTGGCATCAAAATGTTCCATTACACTTTTCATCAAATTGCTGCATGACCCGGTCATCAAAATTCTCCCTGAACTTCTCATCACAATGCACCATGCCTTTGTCATCAAAATGCTCCATGACTTGTCATCACAATGCTCCATGAGCTTTGTCATCACAATTCTCAATACACTTGTCATTACAATGCTCCCTGACACTTTTCAGAAGAATGCTCCTTGAACCCTGTCACGAAAAGGCTCCATGCCTCTTTCAACACAAAGCCCCAGGCCGTTTTCTTCACAATGCTCCATGCCATTGTCATCAAAATACTCCACAAGCTTGTCATCAGAATGCTCCATGACCCTTGTCATCACAATTCTCCATTCACTTGTTAGCACAATGCTCCCTGACCCTTGTCATCAGAATGCTCCATTACCTTTGTCAACAGAATCCTCCATGACACTTGGCATCACAATGCTCCATGCCATTGTCATCACAATGGGCCATTACATATGTCATCACAATGCTCCCTGATACCTGTCTTCACAATACTGCATGACCTGGTCATCACTATGCTCCATGCCCTTGTCATCACAATGTGCCATTCCAAATGTCATCACAATAATCCATGAAACTTATTAGACCAATGTTCCATGCCCTTGTCATCACAGTGCTCCATGCCCTTGTTATCACAATCCTACATGACCCCTGTCATCACAATGCTCCGTGACTCCAGTTATCACAATGCTTCATGACCTTTGTCATCACAATGGTCCATGCCCTCGTCATCAACAGTCTCTGTGACCTTCTTAACCACAATGCTCCATGAACTTTTCATCTCAATGCTCCATGAACCCTGTCATCACAATGCACCATGCCCATCATCACAATGCTTCAGGCTATTGTCATCACAATGAAATCAATATTCTCCATGACCTCTGCCATCATAATGCTCCAAACCCTTGTGATCACAATGTTCTATAACACTTATCATCACAACACCCCATGACGCTCATCATCACAATTATCCATGGTCTTCTCATCACAATGCTCCATGACCTTCGTCATCACAATGCTCAATACACTTGTCATCACAATGCTAACTGACACCTGTCGTCAGGATGCTCCTTGAACCCTGTCATGACAAGGCTCCCTGCCTTTCTCATCACAATAATCCGTACCATTTTCATCACAATGCTCCAAGATCCCTGTAATCACAATGCTCCATGCCCTTCTCATTAAAAAGCTCCATGACACATGTCATCGGAATGCTCCATGGCCTTCTCATCACAATGCTCCAAGGACCCTGTAATCACAATGCTCCATGCCACTTTTCATCTCAATGCTCCATGAACCCTGTCATCACAATGCACCATGCCCATCATCACAATGCTTCAGGCTATTGTCATCACAATGAAATCAAAATTCTCCATGACCTCTGTCATCATAATGCTCCAAAACCTTGTGATCACAATGTTCCATAACACTTATCATCACAACACCTCATGACGATCAACATCACAATTATCCATTGTTTTCTCATCACAATGCTCCATGACCTTTGTCATCACAATGCTCAATACACTTGTCATCACAATGCTCCCTGACACTTGTCATCAGTATGCTCCATTGTCATCAGAATGCTCCTATAACCCTGTCATGACACGTCTCCATGCCATTTTCATCCCAATGATCCATGCCCTTTTCATCACAATGCTCCAAGACCCGTGTAATCACAATAATCCATGAAATATTTCAGACCAATGAACAAAGCCCTTCTCATCACAATGCTCCATTACCTCTGGCATAACAATGCTCCATGACCACTGCAATCACAATGTTCCACGGCCTTATCATCACAAGGCTCCATGACCATTTTCATCACAATGCTGAAGACCCCTGTAATAACAATGCTCCATGCCCTTGTCATCACAAAACTCCATGAAGCATGTCATCAGAATGCTTCATGGCCTTCTCATCACAATGCTCCCTGCCCTTCTCATCACAATGCTCTAAGACCACTGTAATCACAATACTCCATGCCCAATTTCATCAGAATGCCCCATGTGAGTTGTCGTCACAAGTCTCCATGGTCTTCTCATCACAGTGCTCCAAGACCTTGTCATCACCATGCTCCATTCCCTTGTCATCACAATGCTCCATGACCTCTGTCATCACAATAATCCATGAGCATTTTCAGCCCAATGCTCCACGACCTAATCATCACAATGCTTCATGACCATTGTCATCACAACACTCCATGACACCTGACAACACAATGATCCGGGACTCTTGTCATCCCATTGCTCCATTCCTTTGTCATCACAATGCTCCATGACCCCTGTCATCACAAAACTCCATGAACATTTTCAGCTCAGTGCTCCATGACCCTTGTCATCACAATGATCCATGCTATTGTCATCCCAATGCTCCATGACCCTTGTATTCACAATGCTCCGTGACGCTTGTCATCACAGTGCTCCATGACACCTGTCATCACAATGCTCCATGCCTTTGTCAGCAAAATGCTACATGACCTTGTCATTACAATGCTCTATGCGCTTGTCATCACTATACTCCATTTCCAATGTCATCACAATACTCCATGAAACTTGGGATCACATTGCTTCGTGCTCTTGTCATCAAAATGCTCCCAGCTCCTTGAAATCAAAATGATCCATGACATTTGTCATCAAAATTCTCCAAACACTTGTGATCACAATGTTCCATAACACTTGTCATCACAACGCTCCATGATGGCTGTCATCACAATACTCCATGCCCTTTTCATCACAATGCTCCATGACCTTTGTCATCACAATTCTCAATACACTTGTCATCACAGTGATCCCATCCCTGACACTTGTCATCAGAATGCTCCTTGAACACTGTCACGAAAAGGCTCCATGCCTTTTACAACACAATGCCCCATGCTGTTTTCATCACAATGCTCCATGCCATTGTCATCAAAATACTCCACAATCTTGTCATCAGAATGCTTCATGACACTTGTCATCACAATTTTCCATGCACTTTTCAGCACAATGCTCCCTGACCCTTGTCATCAGAATGCTCCAAGCCATTTTCATCAGAATGCTCCATTACCTTTGTCATCAGAATCCTCCATGACACTTGGCATCACAATGCTCCATGCCATTGTCATCACAATGGGCCATTACATATGTCATCACAATGCTCCCTGACACCTGTCTTCACAATACGGCATGACCTGGTCTTCACAATGCTCCATGCCCTTGTCATCACAATACGCCATTCCATCTGTCATCACAATAATCCATGAAACGTATTAGACCAATGCTCCATGCCCTTGTCTTCACAATGCTCCATGCACTTGTTATCACAAAGTTGCAAGACCCCTGTAATCAGAATGTTCCATGACCCTTTTCATCAGTATGCTCCATGAGACTTGTCTTCAAAAGGCTCCATGGATTTCTAATCACAAAGCTCCAGGACCTTGTCATCACAATGCTCCTCGAACTTGTCATGAAAATTCTCAATGGCCCTTGTCATCATAATGCTCCAAGCCCTAGTCATCACAATGCTCCATTATATTTGTCATCACAATCCTCCATTACATTTGGCATCTCAATGCTCCCTGACATTGTCATCGCAATGGACCATGACATATGTCATCACAGTGCTCCCTGACACCTGTCTTTACAATACTCCATGACTTTCTCATCACAATGATCCATGCCCTTGTCATCCCAATGCTCCATGACCCCTGTATTCACAATGCTCCGTGACCCTTGTCATCACAGTTCTCCATGACATCTGTCTTCAGAATACTCCATGACCTTCTCATCACAATGCTCCATACCCTTTTCATCACAATGCACCATGTCCACTGTCATCACAATAATCTGTGAAACTTGTCAGACCAATGCTCCATGCCCCTGTCATCGCAATGCTCCATGCCCTTGTCATCACACTGCTCCATTACACCTGTCATCACAATGCTCCCTGAATCCAGTCATCACAATTCTTCATAACGTTTGTCAACACAACGGTCCATGTTCGCGTCCTCAAAAGGCTCTGTGTCCTTTGTAACCTCAATGCTCCATGAAATATTCATCACAATGCTCTGTGACCCTTGTCATCACAATGCTCCATGCCTTTGTCAGAACAATACTCCATGACCCTTGTCATCACAATGTGCCACACACTTTTCAACACAATGATCCACAACCTTGTCATCGCTATGCTCCATAAACCTTGTAATCACAATGCTCCATGCATTTCTCATCCAAATGCTCTCTCACCTGAGATATCACAATGTTCCGTCACTAGTTATCACAATCCTCCCTCACCCCGGTAATCACAATGTTCCATGACCCCATTCATCACAATGCTACATCCCCTTACCAGCACAATGTTCCATAACCCCTGACATCACAATCTTCCATAACCCCTGTCATCAAAATGCTCCATGACCCTTTTCATCCCAAAGCTCCATGACCCCTGGCATCAAAATGTTCTATAACCCCTGTCATCAAAATGTTCCATTACACTTTTCATCAAATTGCTGCATGACCCTGTCATCAAAATGCTCCCTGCCCTTCTCATCACAATGCACCACACACTTGTCATCAAAATGTTGTATTACCTTTGTCATCACAAAGCTCCATGACACTTGGCATCACAGTGCTCCATGTCATTGTCATCACAGTGCTCCATAAACGCTCTCATCACATTGCTCCATGCCCTTGTCATTACAAAGCTCCATGACACTTGTCATCACAATGCTCGATGCCCTTCTCATCACAATGCCCCATGCCCTTGTCATAACAATCCTCCATGACTGATGTATCACAGTGTTCCGTGCCCTTGTCATCACAATGCTCCATGCCCACTCTCATCACAATAATCCTTGAAACATTTCAGACCAATGTTCAATGCCCTTCTCATCAAAATGCTCCATTACCTCTGTCATAACAATGCTCCATGACCACTGCCATCACAACGTTCCATTACACTTTTCATCAAAATGCTGCATGACCAGGTCATCAAAATGCTTCCTGCCCTTCTCATCACAATGCACCATGCCCTTGTCATCAAAATGCTCCATGACTTGTCATCACAATGCTCCATGCATTTGTCAGCAAAATTCTACATGACCTTGTCATTAGAAAGCTCTATGCGCTTGTCATTACAATGCTCCAAGAACCCTGTAATCACAATGTTCCATGCCCTTTTTCATCTCAACGCTACATGAACCGTGTCATCACAATGCACCATGCCCATCATCATAATGCTTCAGGCTATTGTCATCACAATGAAATCAAAATTCTCCATGAACTCTGTCATCATAATGCTCCAAACCCTTGTGATCACAATGTTTCATAACACTTATCATCACAACACCGCATGACGATCACCATCACAATTATCCATGGTCTTCTCATCACAATGCTCCATGATCTTTGTCATCACAATGCTCAAAACGCTTGTCATCACAATGCTCCCTGACACTTGTCGTCAGTATGCTCCTTGAACCCTGTCATGACAAGGCTCCATGCCTTTTTCATCACAGTGATCCATTCCCTTTTCATCACAATGCTCCAAGACCCCGTTAATCACAAAGCTCTATGCACTTGTCATCACAAAGCTCCATGACACAAGACATCAGAATGCTCCATGGCCTTCTCCTCACAACGCTCGATGTCATTGTCATCACAGTGCTCCATGAACCCTCTCATCACATTGCTTCTTGCCCTTGACATTACAATCATCCATGACCCATGTATCACAGTGTTCCTTGCCCTTTTCATCACAATGCTCCATGCCCTATCTCATCACAATAATCCATGAAATATTTCAGACCAATGCTCAATTCCCTTCTCATAACAATGCTCCATTACCTCTGTCATAACAATGCTCCGTGACCATTGCCATCACAATGTTCCACGGCCTTGTCATCACAAGGCTCCATTACCCATGTCTTCGCAATGCTCCAAGACACCTGTAATCAAAATGCTCCATGATTTTGTCATAAGAAAGCTCCATGACGCATGTCATCAGTAGGTTCCATGGCCTTCTCTTCACAATGTTCCATGCCCTTGTCATCACAATATTCCAAGACCCCTGTAATCACAATGCTCCATGTCCCTTTTCATCTCAATGATCCATGAACCGTGTCATCACAATGCACCATGCCCATCATCATAATGCTTCATGCTATTGTCATCACAATGAAATCAAAATGTTCCATGACCTCTGTCATAACAATGCTCCAAACCCTTGTGATCACAATATTCCATAACACTCGTCATCACAATTATCCATGGTCTTCTCATCACAATGCTCCATGACCTTTGTCATCACAGTGCTCAATACACTTGTCATCAAAATGCTCCCTGACACTTGTTGTCTGTATGCTCCTTGTACCCTGTCATGACAAGGCTCCATGCCTTTTTCATCACAATGATCCATGCCCTTTTCCTCACAATGCTCCAAGACCCCTTTAAACACAATGCTCCATGCCCTTTTCATCACAAAGCTCACTGAAACATGTCTTCAGAGTGCTCCTTGGCCTTCTCCTCACAATGCTCCATGCCCATTTCATCACAATGTTCCAAGACCCCTGTAATCACAATGGTCCATGGCCCTTTTCAGCAGTATGCTCCATGAGATTTGTCATCACAAGTCTCTATGGATTTCTCATCACAATGCTCCAGGACCTTGTCATCACAATGCTTCACGACCTTGTTCTGAACATTCTCAATGGCCCTTGTCATCATAATGCTCCAAGCCCTAGTCATCACAATGCTCCATTATATTTGTCATCAAAATCCTCCATTACATTTGGCATCACAATGCTCCCTGCCATTGTCATTGCAATGGACCATGACATATGTCATCACAATGCTCCCTGACAAATGTCTTCACAATACTCCATGACCTTCTCATCACAATGATCCATGCCCTTGTCATCACAATGCATAATGTCCAATGTCATCAAATTAATCTATGAAACTTGTCAGACCAATGCTCCATGCCCCTGTCACCACAATGCTCCATGCCCTTGTCATCACAATGCTCCATGACCACTGTCATCACAATGCTCCGTGACTCCAGTCATCACAATGCTTCATAACATTTGTCATGACAATGTTCCATGCCCGCGTCATCACAAGGCTCTGTGACCTTTATAACCACCATGCTCTATGAACTTTTCATCACAATGCTCCGTGACCCTTGTCATCAAAATGCTCAATGCGTTTGTCAGAAAAATGCTCCATGACCCTTGTCATCACAATGTGCTACGTGATTTTCATCACAACGATCCACAAATTTGTCATGGTAATGCTCCATAAACCTTGTAATCACAATGCTCCATGCCCTTCTCATCACAATGCTCCATTACTCCTGTCATTACAATGCTCCATGACCCCTGCCATCACAATATTCCACGGCCTTGTCATCACAAGGCTCCATGACACTTGTCATCACAATGCTCCAAGACCCCTGTAATCACAATGCTCCATGCCCTTGTCATCACAAAGCTCCATGACACATGCCATCAGAATGTTCCATGTCCTTCTCATCAAAATGCTCCATGCCCTTTTCATTACAATGCTCCAAGACCCCTGTAATCACAATGCTCCATGCCCCTTTTCATCTCAATTCTCCATGAAACCTGTCATCACAATGCACCAAGCCCATCATCATAATGCTTCCGGCTATTGTCAGCACAATGAAATCACTATTCTCCATGACCTCTGTCATCGCAATGCTTCATGACCCCTGTCATCACAATAATCCATGAACATTTTCAGCCCAATGCTCCATGACCCTTGTCATCACAATGATCCATGCCCTTGTCATCCCAATGCTCCATGACCCCTGTATTCACAATGCCCCATGACGCTTTTCATCACAGTGCTCCATAACACCTGTCATGACAGTGTTCAATGCCTTTGTCAGCAAAATGCTACATGACTTTGTCATTACCATGCTCTATGCACTTGTCATCACAATACTGCATTACCATTGTCATCACAATCCTCCATGAATCTTGGGATCACATTGCTACATGCCCTTGTCATCAGAATGCTCCATGCTCCTTGAAATCAAAATGATCCATGACCTCTGTCATCACAATGCTCCAAACACTTGTGATCACAATGTTCCATAAAATTTGTCATCCCAACGCTCCATGATGCCTGTCATCACAATACTCCATGCACTTTTCATCACAATGCTCCATGACCTTTGTCATCACAATTCTCAATACACTTGTCATCAAAATGCTCCCTGACACTTGTCGTCAGAATGCTCCTTGAACCCTGTCACGAAAAGGCTCCATGCCTTTTTCAACACAATGCCCCATGCCTTTTTCATCACAATGCTCCACGCCACTGTCAGCAAGAAACTCCACAAGCTTATCATGAGAATGTTCCATGACCCTTGTCATCACAATTCTCCACGCACCTTTCAGCACAATGCTCCCTGAACTTGTCATCTCAATGCTCCAAGCCACTGTCATCACAATGCACCATTACCTTAGTCATCAGAATCCTCCATGACACCTGGCATTACAATGCTCCATGCGATTGTCATCACAATGGGCCATTACATATGTTATCACAATGCTCCCTGACACCTCTCTTCACAATACTGCATGACCTGGTCATCACAATGCTCCATGCCCTTGTCACCACGAGGCACCATTCCAACAGTCATTGCAATAATCCATGAAACTTATTAGACCAATGCTCCATGCCCTTGTCATCACAATGCTCCATGACCCTTGTAATCACAATGCTCCATGAACTTTTCATCACAATGCTCTTTGTTCCTTGTCATCACAATGCTCTACGCCTTTCTCAGCGCATTGCTCCGTGACCCTTGTCATCACAATGCTCCATGCGCTTGTCAGCACGATGCTCCATGACACATGTCATCATAATGCACCATGCGCTTGTCATCACAGTGCTCCACAAGCTTGTCATCACAATGCTCCATGCACTTCTCATCAAAATGCTCTCTCACCGCAGATATCACAATGTTACATCACTATTCGTCACAATACTCACTCACCCCTGTTATCCCAATGTTCCATGACCCCTGTCATCACAATGCTACATGCACTTATCATCACAATGTTCGATGAACCCTGACATCACAATGCTCCATAACCCCTGTCATCAAAATGCTCCTTGACCCTTTTCATCATAATGCTCCATGACTTCTGACATCACAATGTTCCATAACCCCTGTCATCAAAATGTTCCATGAGCCTTTTCATCAAATTGCTCCATGACCCTGTCATCACAATGCTCCCTGCCCTTCTCATCACAATGCACAACGCCCTTGTCATCATAATCCTCCATGACCTTTGTCATCACAAAGATCCATGACCCTTGGCATCACAATGCTCCATGTCATTTTCATCACAATCCTCCATGAACACTCTCATCACATTGCTCCATGCCCTTGTCATCACAAAGCTCCATGACAGATGTCATCAGAATGCTCCATGGCCTTCTCATCACAATGCTCCATGCCCTTGCCATCACAATGCTCCATTACCCCTGTCATAACAATGCTCCATGACCCCTGCCATCACGATGTTCCGTGGCCTTGTCATCACAGTGCTCCATGACACTTGTCATCACAATGCTCCATGACTTTGTCAGCAAAATGCTACATGACCTTTTCATTACAATGCTCTATGCGCTTGTCATCACAATACTCCATTTCCATTGTCATCACAATCCTCCATGAACCTTGAGAGCACATTGCTTCATGCCCTTGTCATCACAATGCTCCATGCTCCTTGAAATCAAAACAATCCATGACCACTGTCATCACAATGCTCCAAACCCTTGTGATCACAGTGTTCCATAACACTTGTCATCACAATGCTCCATGATGCCTGTCATCACAATATTCCATGCCCTTTTCATCACAGTGCTCCATGACATTTGGCATCAAAATGCTCAGTACACTTGTCATCACAATGCTCCCTGACACTTGTCATCAGAATGCTCTTTGAACCCTGTCACGAAAAGGCTCCATGCCTTTTTCATCACAATGCCCCATTCCGTTTTCATCACAATGCTCCATGACCATTGTCATCAAAATGCTCCATGATTTTGTCTGATAAATGTTCCATGACCCTTGTCATCACAATGTGCCATTCGCTTTTCATCACAACGGTCCAGAAAATTTTCATTGCAATGCTCCATAAACCTTGTAATCACAATGCTCCCTACACTTCTCATCAAAATGCTCTCTCACCAGAGATATCACAGTGTTCCAACACTAGTTGTCACAATACTCCCTCACTACTGTAATCACAATGTCCCATGACCCCTGTCATCACAATGCTACATCCCTTTATCATCACAATGTTCCATGACCCCTGACATCACAATATTCTATAACCCCTGTCATCAAAATGTTCCAATACACTTTCCATCATATTGCTGAATGACCCTGTCATCAAAATACTCCCTGCCCTTATCATCACAATGCACCATGCACTTGTCATCAAAATGCTCCATGACATTTGTCATCACAAAGCGCCATGGCACTTGGCATCACAATGCTCCATGAACCCTCTCATCACATTGCTCCATGCCCTTGTCATCACAAAGCTCCATGACACTTGTCATAAAAATGCTCGATGCCCTTCTCATCACAATTCCCCATGACCTT
This sequence comes from Mesoplodon mirus, assembly GCF_964341445.2. Lineage (NCBI taxonomy): Eukaryota > Metazoa > Chordata > Mammalia > Artiodactyla > Ziphiidae > Mesoplodon > Mesoplodon mirus. Next base: position 403,758 of record NW_028295646.1, on the reverse strand, counting down.
GTCATTACAATCCTTCATGACCCATGTATCACAGTGTTCCATGCCCTTATCATCACAATGCTCTATGCCCACTCTCATCACAATAATCCATGAAACTTATTAGACCAATGCTCCATTCCCTTGTCATCACAAGGCTCCATGCCCTTGTTATCACAATGTCCCATGACCCCTGTCATCACAATGCTCCATGCATCCATTCATCACAATGCTTCATGACCTTTTTCATCACAATGGTCCATGCCCTCGTCATCAGCAGTCTGTGTGACCTTTTTAACCACAATGCTCCATGAACATTTTCAGCCCCATGCTCCATAACCGTTGTCATCACAATGATCCATGACCTTGTCATCCCAATGCTCCATGACCCCTGTAATCACAATGATCCATGATGCTTCTCATCACAGTGCTCTATGACCCTTATCATCACAATGCTCCATGCCTGTGTCAGCAAAATGCTACATGACCTTGTCATCAAAATGCTGCATTTGCTTGTCATCACAATACTCCCTTACCATTGTCATCACAATCCTCCATGAATCTTGGGATCACATTGCTTAATGCCCTTGTCATCCCAATGCTCCATGCTCCTTGAAAACAAAATGATCCATGACTTCTATCATCACAATGCTCCAAACCCTTGTTATCACAAAGTTCCATAACACTTGTCATCACTACGCTCCATGATGCCTGTCATCACAATACTCCATGTACTTTTCGTTAAAATGCTCCATGAACTTTTTCATCACTATTCTCAATACACTTGTCATCACAATGTTCCGTGACACTTGTCGTCAGAATGCTCCTTGAAACCTGTCATGAAATGGCTTCATGCCTTTTTCATCAAAATGCTCCATGCCCTTTTCATCACAATGCTCCATGCCATTGTCGTCACAATACTCCACAAGCTTGTAATCAGAATGCTCCATGACACTTGTCATCACAATGCTCCATGGCCACTGTCATCACAATGCTCCATACCCCTTGTCATTACTGTGCTCCATGACGCTCGTCATCACAATTATCCATGGTCTTCTCATCACAATACTCTACGCCCTTGTCATCAAAATGCTCCATGACCCTTGTCATCACAATGCTCCATGGCCACTGTCATCACAATGCTCCTTTCCCCTTGTCATTACAGTGCTCCATGACGCTCATCATCACAATGCTCCACGGTCTTGCCATCACAATGCTCCATTCCCTGGTCATCACAATGCTCCATGCCCTGGTCATCACAATGCTCCATGTCCCCTGTCATCACAATTCTCCTCGTTCTTGGCATCACTATGCTCCATGACAGTTCTCATCACCGTGTTACATGATTTGTCATCACAATTCTCTATGCACTTGTCATCGCAATGCTCCATGACCCCTGTCATAAGAAGCTCCATGTGCTTCTCATCACAATGTTTCATGAAATTTTCATCAAAATTCTCAATGGCCCTTGTCATCACAGTGCTCCATGCCCTTGTCATCACAATGCTCCATGTCCCTTGTCATCACAATGCTCCAAGCCCTTGTCATCAAAATGCTCCATTACATTTGTCATCACAATCCTCCATGACACTTGGCATCACAATGTTCCATTCCATTGTCATCGCAATGGACCATGACATATGTCATCACAATGCTCCCTGAGACCTGTCTTCAAAATACTACATGACCTTCTCATCACAGTGCTCCATGCCTTGTCATCACATTGCACCATGCCCACTGTCATCACAATAATCCATGAAACATGTCAGGTCAATGCTCCATGCCCCTGTCATCACAATGATCATTGCCTTTTCATCACAATGCTCTATGAACCCTGTCATCACAATGCTCCATGACTCCAGTCATCACAATGCTTCATGACCTTTGTCATCACAATGGTCCATGCCCTCGTCATCACAAGGCTCTGTGACCTTTGTCACCAAAATGCTCCATGAAAATTTCATCACAATGCTCGTTGACCCTTCTCATCACAGTGCCCCATGCCTTTGTCAGCACAGGGCTCCATGACCCATGTCATCACATTGCGCCATGTGCTTCTCATAACAATGCTCCACAACCTTGTCATCACAATGCTCCATAAAACTTGTCATCACAATGCTCCATGCACTTCTTATCAAAATGCTCTCTCACGAATGATATCAAAATGTTCCCTCACTAGTCATCACAATACACCCACTCCCCTGTCATCACAATGGTCCACAACACCGTCATGAAAATGTTCCATGACTCCTGACATCACAATGTTCCATAACCACTGTCATCAAAATGTTCCATGACACTTTTCATCAAATTGCTCCCTGACCCTGTCATCACAATGCTCCCTGCCCTTCACAAGAGAATACACCACACACTTGTCATCAAAATGCTCCATGACCTTTGTCATCACAAAACTCCCTGACCTTTGGCATCACAATGCTCCATGCCATTGTCATCACAATGCTCCAGAAACCTCTCATCACATCGTTCCAAGCCCTTGTCATCCCAGTATACATGATGCTTTTCATCTCAATGCTCGATGCCATTCTTCTCACAATGCTCCATGTGCTTGTCATTACAATCCTCCATGAACTATGTATCACAGTGTTCCGTGCCATTGTTATCACAATGCTCCTTGCCCGCTCTCATCACAATAATCCATGAAACATCTCAGACCAATATTCCATGCCCTTTTCATCACAGTGATCCAAGACACTTCTAATCATAATGCTCCATGCCCCTTTTCATTTCAATGCTCCATGAACGCTGTCATCACAATGCACCAATGTGCATCATCATAATGCTTCATGCTATTGTCATCACAATGAAATCAAAATGCTCTATGACCTCTGCCATCACAATGCTCCAAATCCTTGTGATCACAATATTCCCTAACACTTATCATCACAGCTCCCCATAACGCTCATCATCACAATTATCCATGGTCTTCTAATCACAATGCTCCATGACATTTGTCATCACAATGCTCAATACCCTTGTCATCACAATGGTCCCTGACACTTGTCATCAGTATGCTCCTTGAAACCTGTCATGACAAGGCTACATGCCTTTTTCATCACAGTGTTACATGCCATTTTCCTCACAGTGCTCCAAGACCCCTGTAATCACAATGCTCCATGCCCTTGTCATCACAAAGCTCCATGATGCATGTCATCAGAACGCTCCATGACATTCTCATCCCAATGTTCCATGCCCTTGTCATCACAATGCTCCAAGACCCCTGTAATCACAATGCTCCATGACCCTTTTCATCAGAATGCTCCATGAGACTTGTCATCACATGGCTCCATGGTCTTCTCATCACAGTGCTCCAATACCTTGTCATCACAATGCTCCTTGACCCCTGTCATCACAATACTCCATGAATATTTTCAGCCCAATGTTCCATGACGTTCTCATCACAATGCTCCATGACCTCTGTCATAACAATGCTCCATTACCACGGGCATCACAACGCTCCATGAACCCTGACAACGCAATGATCCGGGACGCTTGTCATCAAAATGCTCCATGCCCTTGTCATCCCAATTCTCCATGAACCCTTTAATCACAATGCTCCATGACGCTTGTCATCACAGTGCTCCATGAACCTTGTCATCACAATGCCTTTGTCAGCAAAATGATACATAATCTTGTCATCACAATGCTCCATGTGCTTGTCATCACAATCCTCCATGACCCTTGGGATCATATTGCTTTATGCCCTTGTCATCTCTATCTTGCCTTTCTGGTTTTTACAGATTTTCGGATGCCCTTTTTGACTGGTGGGAAGCGACAATACTTTGTAGTGTGGATTTGCGTTGTGTGCTTGCTTGATTGGCCAAAAAGGGCCTATGCCTTTTCTCCTGAATATATTCAGGAGAAAAGTCATACACTGTTTTTGGCCAAGTGCATCATTCTCGAAGTTGTGATGCCTTTCCTGTGCTTTAAAGGCGATTCCAATTTACCTCTTGAAATATGTTTTGTGCAATTCTGCCTCATTTTCAAGTCCGCTTTGTTGCCTTCCCTCAACAGATTTTTGGAAGAGAGTAGTCCTTTATAACTCTGCAGGTTTTTGATTTGCCTTGCCCCTGAGCTCCAATTTTCAAATCCCATTATTGGGAGCTGACCGCAAATCCACAATTTTGCTTCAGGACCTATACTGGTTCCAGGGGTGGCTATAATGGTTCCCTGTGGGTGGCTGAGGCTTTGGTTAATTCTTCTTCCTAATGGGAATTTAGAGTGACATGTGTCCGTCCAAATGCCTACATCTACTCTCTAATTGGTTCTCCCTCTTCCCTTTCATCCTCTGCAAAATTAGCAAACTGTGCGAACCAGGAGGTTATAGGGGATGACTCTCCTAAGTTGGGAGATTGATAGTAAAGTAGTTGGAATGCCAAACTGTAGCACAAGGAGAGGAAAAAGTAGGAGACTTTCAGAAACCTTTCGCCATCACAGGGTGTCCATTCTCTAGGTTTCCCATACATGTTATAACTGTAGTGATATTCCCTTCTACCTGGAAATTTGGGACCCATGGAATGGTGGGTGGCATGCATTACTACTTTAAAGGGTCTGCATTTTCTCTCCCAATCTCACCAGTCCTCTCAGTCCCAAGTGTCCAGCCTTATGTCTCATCCAGCTGTCTTTGCAGATAGGGTCATTCTAGGTTTCATCAGAACCCCTGAAGGAATTGTGTAAGAATTTCGCTGTTTTTTTGTTTTGTTTTTGAAATTCATTTTTATAATGGGGTTGAGCTGATTTTCCCTGACGTGTTTATGACGGTCTAGACACACTTGTTTCCCTTACAGAGGCATATCAGTACATAGGTTTTAAGATTCTTACTAATCAGATATATTCCTCTGTGGGGAATAGGGGTTTTGAGTCCCGTTCACTGAGGAAGGTGTAGGTCTTGTCTATTCTGTATTTGGTTTATGGAATGGTACCTGTGCTAATATCAAACTCTGGCTTTATGCATCACCCCACCTCTCCTTTCCCCTTAAGGAGGCATAAGAGTGTTTTCTAAATGTGAGACGCTGCTCTCTTTCCTAATTCAGTTCATGTGTTGTGATGTTGACATTCCCTCTGTAAGTGATATCTTATGATAAGATTCTTTTTCTGTGTGACTAATTTCCCTAAGAATCATCATACCTAAATCCTCTCATTATTCTTCTACTTGGCCTTATGACATTGATTTCACGTCTGAGTGATATTCCGTTGTACAAAATTACCACAAATTCTTTATGCATTTCTCTTTTTCCTGGGATACTTTAGGTGTACCGAAGTTGAGGTTCTTGTATACAGAGCAGCCCTAAACTTTGGGGTGCCTGTGTCTTGTTGATATTTACTCTTCCCAAGTTATATGTCCGTGAGTTGAAGTCCCCTTTGCTCGGGGGCTTTGTATTTTAGATGTTTTAGGAAACAGCATACACTTCTTCAGAGTAGCTCTTGGATATTTATACCCCACCCATCAGCGTGACTAGTCTCCCTGTTTTCCATGGCCTCTCCTGCATTTTTGATTTGTACACATTTTTTGGATGGACTTTCTGAGCAGTGGAAATTGAGACTTCTTTATTGTGCAGATTTGCATTTCCCTCTTGCTTGGTTGGCCAAAATCTCTGTATGTGTTTTTTTCCTGAAGATATTCATGAAAAAAACGCATACACCCTTTTGCCCAACTGCATCATTTTAGAAATTCTGCTGCTTTTCATATGCTTTAAATGTGAGTACAATCTACCTTTTGAAATCTGTTTCCTGCAATTCGGCCTCTCATTCAGAACCTCTTCGTTGCCTTACCTGAATATATTTTTGGACGTTGGTTATCATTTATATCTTTGCAGGTCTTTGAATTGTCTGCTCCTGAGCTCCATTTTGCAACTCGCTTTTTTTGTGAGCTGACCACCAAACCATTGGATTGATTCCGGCCCTATTCTGGTTCTGGGGAGGCAGGCTGAGCCTTTGGTTAATTCTTCTTCCTAATGGGAAATTAGAGTGACATGTGCCTGTCAAAACTACTACAGCTAATCTCTCATTGGTTCCTCCTCTTCCCATTTATCCTCTGCAAAAATTGCAAACTGTGTGAAACAGGAGGTTAAAGGTGCTGATTCTCCAAGTGGGGAGATTGTTAGTAATGTGGCTGGAATGGCGAACCCCAGCACCAGGAGATCAAAAATGAGGTGCATTTTAGACACCTCTCCTGAGCACACGGTGTACATTCATCTCGGTTTCCCAGGCATGTTTTCACTGTCAGAAGTTTCCCTTGAAAGTGCAGATTTGGGACCCATGGAATGGGTACCAGGCAGTATTACTTTAAAAGGTCTGCATTTCCTCACCCAGCTGCTCTAACATCTCTTAGCGTGCATAGCTTCCAGCCTTATATATCATCCTGCTGTGGGTCTACATGTGTTCAATCCATGTTACATCGTAGCCCTTCAACAAAAGTTGTAAGAATTTTTGTCTGTCTCACTGTTTTTATAAATATTTTTAAATTTATTTTTATATTGGTTACAGCTGATTTTCAAAGCTCTGTTTTTTGCTGCTGTACATCCACTTGATTCATGTACTGTGAGACAACAATAAATTCTTTCTCAGATGCTTATGAGTCATATGTATTATTTTCCAGTGACTTGAGTGGACTGAGTGCAGTTCTTTGAGGTACCGTGTAGGCCTTGCCAGTTATTCAATTTGGTACTTGGAATGGTATCTTTGCTAATTTCAACCTCCTGGATAATACCTCACCATTCCCCACCTTTCCCATTTAGCAGCCTTATGTCTCTTTTCTACATATTTGACTATGTTTCTGTTTTTTAGTTTATTTCATGTGTAGCCATTTTTGATTCCACCTTTAAGTGACATCTTATGATATGTGTCTTTTTCTTTCTGACATGTGTCACTTAGAATGATCCTATGTAACTCCTCCAGAGTTGTTCCAACTGGCCTTATTTCATTGATTTCTGAATGAGTAATATTCCACTCTACATAAGTACCCCATCTCTTTTATCCATTTTATCCTTCCAGGGACATTTAGGTTATATCCAAGTGGAGGCCCTTTTTAACAGAGAGGTGGTAAACGTTGGGGTGCCTGTTTTCTGTCATTTTTTGTTTTTCCCAAGGCATACGCCCATGAGTGCAAGTGCCCTATGCTCTGTAGCTCAGTTTTCAGATGTTTTAGCAAACACAATACACTTCTCCAGAGTGGCCGTTGGCAAATTACATTTCCACTATCAGCCTCACAGGGCTCCCTTTTCTCCTCACCCTGTCCTGCATTTCTGGTGTTTACACTTTATGTGGATGGCCCTTCTGACTGATGTGAAGTGATACATTTTGTAGTATTGATTTCCAGTGCCCACATGTTTGGTTGGATAAAAAGTGTGAATGGCCTTTACTTGAATATATTCAGAAAAATTGCATACGCCCTTTTGGGTCAAGTGCATCATTGGCGATGTTCAGCCCCTTTTCTTGTGCTTTAATGGGGAGACCTTTCTACCTCTTCAAATCTGATTCCTGCCACTCTCCCTTGCTTATAAATCCTTTTCTGTGACTTACCTCAAGACATTTTTCAACAATAGATATTTTCAACTCTGCAGTTTCATGAATTTTAGTGCCCCTGAGTTCCATTTTTCAACTTGTGTTTTTGGAAACTCGACACAAAACAGCAGGATTTCCTCTAGCCCTGTTCTCTTTCTGTGGGTAATTCTAGCCTTTGATGAATTTGTCTTCCGGATTGGAAATTAGAGTGGCATGTGCCTGTCCAAACACCTAAGACTTGTGTCTAAATTTTTCTCATCCTTCCGCTTCATCCTCTGGACAGATTCCAAACTGTGTGCAACAGGATGTTGACGGTGCTGATATCCCCAAGTGAGGAGATTGTTAGGAAAGATGCTGGAGGGGTGAACCCGAGCACCAGGCGATTAGGAGATGAGGTGCTTTTTCCAAAATCTTTCCGATCAAACGTTGTACCTCCTCTAGGTGTGACAGGCATGTTTTAGCTGTAGGAAGGGTCCCGTGCATGGAAGGAGAACACCAGGGATTTTTCCAAATCAGTGCCTCCCCGAACCCCAAACTTGGGAATTTTTAAGCTACGGCTACACGTATGTCCATTAAGGGCCTTGGGAAATAGGCAGAGCCCAAACTTTAGATGATTGAAATCTTCAGGTTCAGAAGCGCTCACCATCGGCCTTGCTTAGGTTACATTTTATCTGTCATTGATAGATGATGTCAATAAAAATATCGATTCTTTTTCAGATTATTTCCCCTTATAGGTTATTGCAAAATATTCAGTGTAGTTCCCTGTGCTATACAGTAGTTCCTTGTTGATGATCTATTTTATACATAGCAGTGTGTATGTGTTAATCCCACACTGTTAATTTATCCCTTCTCCTATCTTTCCCATTTGGTAATAATAAATTATAAGATTTCATACTTCTCAGAAATGGGGGAGCTGAAAGAGAGGTATCCTTTTCAATGGAAAAGCATTCAAAACAAGATTGAAGCTTCAGCCAAGAGTATTCGATGTACAACCATGGAAATAAATCACTTCATTTCTCTAATGTTGACCTGACAAATAAGACAGACGTCTTCACTGAACTTGCTTATAGTAAAGTGATGGAAATATCAAATGTAAGTCTTAGAAAAATCTTATTTTACCCGAGCATTATACACTGCTCTATGTTAACTACAGTTTGGCTCACACATCTGTTCAATGAAGTTACAAAGTTCTCAATTTCTGTTACTGATCATCCAGAGGGGACCCCAACAGTAGTCCCCGTGCCCAGTGTCATTGGAGCCAAAAGATCAAGACTGAGTTTGGTTCAGAAGCAAAGGAAACATTATTTTGAAAACCGAATGGAGAGGTGAGAGTGTGCACTCCCCCACGGGCTGTGGGCTGGGATGCTGAGTAGGGATACCGGCAGCGTCAGTGGGAGTTAGGGGATGGAGGTCTCGAGGGCTGGGTTGGCTGCTACTCAGGCTCTATGCCGTGCAGTCTGCATGGGACTCCGCTAGCTGAGGTGTCGACCCAGCCATTCTGCACTAGGAAGTCGGGTCTGAAGTGCCGGGTGTGGGACCTCTGCATGCGGAACCCTAGGAGCATGTGAAATTAGACAAAGCACAAAGGAAAAACAGGTTAGACTTTATTTTATTGCCCAGATTCTCTTTTTATCTCCCAGGAATTTTTAATGAACGTTGCCAGAGACGAACACCTCCTCTGCTTTTTGTTCCGTTCCTCATTCTTGGGGTGTTGAGGGTGCAGACCCCTCTTTTGTAACTGCTTCATGCTGTGGTGGGAGCCCTGATACCTCGGGGGAGGTGCAAAACGTCTCCCCACCAGCCTCCAGGTGAGGTTGATAGTCCCAAAGCCTCCTGCCTCACTTCTCGTCCGCCTGAGCACCAGCTTTGGAAGTGTTATAGATTCTAATGACCTTTAAGGGTCCAGGAAAGAGATGTGCAGAGATGCTGTGGTGGCAGGTTTCACCCCACCCCACATTTGTTCAGTGACATTAGGCTGACTTTTTTGCCAGCCTAGATGCTCTGAGCAGTAGTCTGTGCTTTCTTTAATTAGGTCCCTGAATTAATGTACAAACAGCACCATGTGTCAGAGCCCTGCCCGTGCAACTCCCAGACAGTCCAGGGTCAGTGGTGATCCAGGACCATGACGTCCACTGAGTCAACGGCCTTTAGAAGTAGCCAGCAGTCCAGCCGGTCATATTGGCCACCATCACCGCGGTGTCTGTAGGGTTTTCTATGGTGAAAGCGTGATATACGTTTCCCCCGCCAAGCTTATTAGCTCCCCTCTGGGTGCAGTAAGTCCTGCAAGCAGTAGTCTGCTCTTTCGGGGCACAGTCTTCTTGTTTTCTGAGAGAAACTCCAGGTCAAGTGATGGTCACACGAGTCATCTTGGGGGCCGGTTGCCCCCATTTGTCTCTCTGGAGGTTGGAGTTGGAGGGCCTCCTCACTCGAGGTCAGTGTGTCCACAGAACGACCCCTGCAAATTCAGGACATGATGGGTGGTTAGGATCACCACGTGGGGTCCTATTCCCTTAGGAGGGAGCTGGCCTTGTGGGCTGCTGATTTCCAGCTTTTTAGATACCCCAGTATCCTGGCCTGATGAGTCAGTGGGCAAAGCCCTTGGTGACCATAGTTTATCATACCTGAAGGGCATTCTTGTGTTGCTCCATTTCAAGTGGTCCCAGTTTTTGCACTAAGTCTCCAAGGGCGATTAACCTTTGACCGGGTATGTAAAGGTCAAAGGGTTTAGCTAAATTAGCGAGTTCCTGGGCAAGGATCTGAATTGACTGCTCTTTCCATTCTTGAAAGGCTGCTTCTGGATTCTATTCAAAAGGATCATCATCTTTTCGTGTCAGTGTTTCAGGTAGAGGCCCAGCTATTAGACTGTAGTTAGGGATCCAGATGCAGAAAACCTTGGCCTCCCCAGGAACCCCTAAGCTGTCTTCTAGTTTTAGAAGAGGTAAGGCTGCAAATGGCTTCTTCCCTATCATGGGATGCGTTTCTCCAAATATCTCTGAGAATGAAGCCCAGGCAAGTCACCTGAGCCTGGGATATTTGAGCCTTTTTCTTGGACACCTTCTATCCTTTCTTGGCTAGGTAGTTCCGAGGCGTCTTTAGTAGGCCTGGCAATCAGAATGTCATCTGCATATTGAAGGAGGGTTCGCTTTTACAGAGGTAGAACGTTTAGGTCTTTAGAGGACATTTCCCCAATGATGGTGTGGGGATTTTTGAACCATTGGGGCAGGACGGCCCAGCATTAATGCTTGTGTTGCATGTTGTGTCCTGCCACTCACAAGCCAAAAATTCTTGTGACTCTGAGATGAATGGAATACAGAAGAAGGCATCATTGAAGTCTAATACAGAATGCCATGGCCTAGTGGATGGTAGAATGAGCAGCAGGGTGTAGGAAATAGGATCTACTAGATGTAGATCCTCGGTGGCTTCACTGACTGTCCTGATATCCTTTACCAGGTCTCCAGCAGCCCATGGGGCTCTCGTGGTCAGGCCAATCCCAGGATATGGAGCTCACCTGGGCTGCATCCCACACCCCCACAGCCCACGGGGCTCTCGTGTTCAAGTCCCTCCCAGCGTATGGAGCTCACCTGTGCAGCTACTCAGCAGCCCATGGGGCTCTCATAGTCAGGCCCTTCCCAGGATACGGAACTCCCCTGGGCAGGTACCCCAGCAGGGCTCGACACACAGGAACTGTGCACATAGCCCACCTTGCAGAGAACCCCCTGCTCACCTGTCGCTCACAGCTGACACAGAACACCTCAGAGCAGGACTTGAACTAACAAACAGTAGCTCTGACAGGTCTGTGACCCTGGCTATCACTCTGTGCAGCCTCTCTCTGCCTGGTCTTCCAGACATTTCCACTGCAGCCAGGGCACCAGGCCTCTGTCTCCACCCACCATCACTCTTCTCCCTGACTCCTGGGTTCCTCTCATTAGGATAGGGTCTTCTTGAATTTGTTTTCCACTCATGGACCAGATAAAATGATAAGAAAACAAGCCGCAGCTGCAGCCCCTTGTCTATCCTGACTCTCAAGGCCCACACCTGTTCCTTGGGCCTGACCCGTTTAGCAAGGTTCATTTTCTGCAACTGTGAGCCCCTGAGGGGTGAGGTTTGGCTGATTTGGGCAGCCTGACACTGCCTGCCAGCCCCCACCCCAAAGGTGTGCCTGGGTTGAGGTCAATATAAACACCTCTCCAGCCAGCAAGAGCACCTGTAGCTATGACTGACGCCATATTCTCTGCCCCGTCAGCAGTTTAGGGGCTGAGGTGGTGGGAGGGAGTCAGGGGCCGTGGCTTTGTGGGTGGCCCAGTGTGATTTGGGCTCTGCTGGACTTTCTGCAGGAGTTGCCAGGCTGCCACCTGCTAAAGAAGAGGATGTGTCACCCATACCTGCCACTGGAATTTCTCCCCAGGCAGAGGTGAGGAAGTAAAAAAGCAGTGGGTGCTGTGGCAGGAGGGGTATCTCAGGCAGGGAAATGGAAAGCTTCCAGAAGAGCATCTGGGTCCAGGACCATCCTGGCTGGCCTGCAGGCACCAAGTCGGACTGCGTGCTCTCGCTAGTGTGGCTCCACAGCCCTTCCTGTAGGCTTGCAAGTGCTTGCACATATTCAGGTGTTTTACCTGGAAAGGGTGGGAAGAGTTCAGCTGCAGCAGGACTGGGGCTCAACTCACATTTACTAACAGACGCCTCGACACAGTCCCCCAGCTTTGCAATGAGGATGCTCCTTGTGGGGGGGAGCACTGCTGACAGCATGGGCGACGATTTCCCACCTCTGACCAACTTAAGATTTTTTTACCACTGGAGCAAGTGCCCTGATACAATTTTCCTCTGTATAACTGGTGAGTTCTGTTGTTTTTTTTTTTCTTTTTTTTCTTTTTGGTTCAAGTTAGATTTTGTTTATTCCTCTTTTTTTTAATTTGGAGATATAAACATGGAAATAATGTATTAATATAAAGACGTCTATGTGAAGGGAAAAACTTTTTTCTGTTTTATTTTATTAAATGTTATTTATTTATTTTTAATTTTTTTTAAATTTATTTCTTTTATACAGCAGTTTCTTATTGGATAACTATTTTATACATATAAGTGTGCACATGTGAATCCCAGTCTCCCAATTCATCCCACCACCACCCTCACATGGTGTTCCCTCCTTGGTGTCCATATGTTTGTTCTCTACATCTGTCTCTATCTCTGCCCTGCAAACTGGTTCATCTGTACCATTTTTCTAGGTTCCACATATATGCATTAATATACAATATTTGTTTTTCTCTTTCTGACTTACTTCACTCTGTATGACAGTCTCTAGATCCATCGAGGTCTCTACAAATGACCCAATTTCATTCCTATGTATGACTGAGTAATATTCCGTTGTATATATGTACCACGTCTTTATCCATTCGTCTGTCTGTGGGCACTTAGGTTGCTTTCATTACCTGTCTATTGTAAATAGTGCTGCAGTGAACATTGTGGTGAATGTGTCTTTTTGATTTATGGTTTTCTCTGGGTATATGCCCAGTAGTGGGATTGCTGGATTATATGGTAATTCTATTTTTGTTTTTTAAGGAACCTCCATACTGTTCTCCGTAGAGAATGTATCGATTTACATTCCCACCAATAGTGGAAGAAGGTTCCTTTTCTCCACACCCTCTCCAGCATTTGTTGTTTGTAGATTTTCTGATGATGCCCATTCTAACAGGTGTGACGTGATACCTCATTGTAGTTTCGATTTCCATTTCTCTAATAATTAGTGATGTTCAGCAGATTTTCATGTGCGTACTGGCCATCTCTATGTCTTCTTGGAAGAAATGTCTATTTAGATCTTCCATTTTTGTATTGGGTTGTTTGTTTTATTAATATTGAGCTGCATGAGCTGTTTATATATATTGGAGATTAATCATTTGTCCATTGATTCGTTTACAAATATTTTCTTCCATACTGAGTGTTGTCTTTTCGTCTTGTTTGTAGTTTCCTTTGCTTTGCAAAAGCTTTTACGTTTCATTAGTCCCATCTGTTTAGTTTTCTTTTTTATTTCATTACTATAGGAGGTGGATCAAAAAAGATCTTGCTGTGATTTACGTCAGAGTATCCTTCGTAAGTTTTCCTCTCAGAGTTTTATACTGTCCGGTCTTACATTAAGGTCTCTAATTCATTTTGAATATATTTTTATGTATGGTGTTGGGGAGTGTTCTAATTTCATTCTTTTACATGTAGCTCTCCATATTTCCCAGCACCAATGATTGAAGAGACTGTCTTATCTCCACTGTATAGTCTTGCCTCCTTTGTCATAGATTAGTTGACCATAAGTGGGTAGGTTTATCCTTGGGCTTTGTTTTTTTTTTTTTCCTTTTACACGTTTATTCGAGTATAATTGCTTTACAATGGAGTGTTCGTTTCTGCTGAATAACAAAGTGAATCTGCTATACATATACAAATATCACCAGATCCCCTCCCTCTTGCATCTCCCTCCCACACTCCATATCCCACCCCTTTATGTGGTCACAAAGCACCGAGCTGAACTCCCTGTTCTATGTGGCTGATTCTCAGTAGCTATCGGTGTTACATTTGGTAATGTATTTATGTCCATGCCACTCTCTCACTTCGTCCGAGCTTACCCATCCCCCTTCCGGTGTCCTCAAGTCCTTTCTCTATGTCTGTGTCCTTAATCCTGTCCTGCCACTAGGTTCTTCAAAATCTTTTTTTTTCTTCATTAGATTCCATATATCTCTGTTAACATACAGTATTTGTTTTTCCCTTTCTGACTTACTTCACTGTGTAGGACAGATTCTAAGTCCATCCACCTCAGTACAAATAACTCAGTTTTGCTTCTTTTTATGGTTGAGTAATATTTGATTGTATATATGTGCCAGATGTTCTTTATCCATTTATCTGTCGATGGACACTTAGGTTGCTTCCATGTCCTGGCTAATGCAAATAGAGCTGCAATGAACATTTTGTACATAACTCTTTTTGAATTATGGATTTCGCAAGGAAAATGCCCAGTACTTGGATTGTTGTGTCATATGGTACTTCTATTGTTAGTTATTTAAAGGAACCTCCGTACTGTTCTCCCTAGTGCCCATATCAATTTACATTCCCACCCACAGTGCAAGTGTGTTCCATTTTCTCCAATAAAGTCCTCTCCAGCATTTATTGTTTTGTAGATTTTTTTGATGATTGCCACTCTGACTGCTGTGAGGTGATACATCAGGGTAGTTTTGATTTGCATTTCTCTAATGATTAGTGATGTTCAGAATCCTTTCATGTGTTTCTTGGTAATCTGTATATCTTCTTTGGAGAAATGTCTATTTAGGTCTTCTGCCCGTTTTTGGATTGGGTTGTTTGTTTTTGTGATATTGAGCTACATGAGGTGCTTGTAAAGTTTGGAGATTAATCCTTTGTCAATTGCTTCATTTGAAAATATTTTCTCCCATTCTGAGGGTTGTTTTTGAATCTTGTTTATGTTTTCCTGTACTGTGTAAAAGCTTTTAAGTTTCATTAGGTCCCATTTGTTGATTTCTGTTTTTATTTCCATTTCTCTAGGAGGTGGGTCCAAAAGGATCTTGCTGTGATTTATGTCATAGAGTGTTCTGCCTATGGTTTCCTCTAAGTGTTTTATAGTGTCTGGTCTTATATTTAGATCTCTAATCAATTTAGAGTTTATTTTTGTGTATGGTGTTATGGAGTGTTCTAATTTCATTCTTTTATGTGTAGGGGTCCAGTTTTCCCAGCACCAATTACTGAAGAGACTGTCTTTTCTCCATTGTATATCCTTAGCTCCTTTGTCATACATGAGATAGCCATAGGTATGTAGGTTTATCTCTGGGCTTTCTGTCCTGTTCCATTGATCTGTGTTTATGCCAATCTACATACACTTGATTCCATTATGGAGACATATAAATACATAGGTTTCAAGGTTATTACCAGGCAGATATATTCCTCTTCAGTGAATAGGGTGTTTTGTGTCCAGTTCATTGAGAAAGGAGTAGGTCTTGTCTATTACATATTTGGTATATGGAATGCGATCTGTGCTAATTACAAACTCTGCTTTTACATCACCCCACGTCACCTTTCCCCTTAAGGAGGCATAAGTGTGTTTTCTAAATGTGTAACTCTGTTCTCTTTTGAAATTCAGTTCATGTGTAGCCATGTTTACATTCCCTCTATAAGTGATATATTACAATAAGTTTCTTTTTCTTTGTGGCTCATTTCACTTAGCATCATCGTACCTAAAGCCACTCATTATGCTGCTATTGGCCTTATGACATTGATTTTATGTCTGAGTGACATTCCATTGTATATAACTACCACAACATCTATATCCATTTTTTTTTCCTTTCCTGGGATATATAAAGTGTACCGAAGTCGAGGTTCTTGTAAACAGAGCAGCCTTAAAGTTTGGGCTGGCTGTGTGTTGTGGATTTTAAGTTTTCCCAAAATACACGCCCATGAGTGGAAGTGTGCTATACTCTGTAGCTCTGTTTTAGAAAACAACATACAGTTCTCCGGAGAGTCTGTTGGCAATTTACATCCTGTCCATCGGCGTAACCAGGCTCCCTTTTCTCCATGGCCTGTCCTGCATTTGTGGCTTTTACACTATATGTGGATGGCCCTTTTGACTGGAGGTAAGGGACACTTCTCTGTAGTGTGGATTTGAAATGCCTGATGGCTTGCTTAGCCAAAAAGGGCATATGCATTTTTTCCCGAATATATTCAAGAAAATACACATAATCCCTTTTCAGCCCAGGGCAACATTGTCAAAATTCTGTCGCTTTTCATGTGCTTTAAAGACGACTCCAATCTACCTCTTGAAATCTGTTTCCTTCAATTCTGCCTTGCATTCAAATCCTCTTCACTGCCTTTCCTCAATATATTTCTGGATGATAGTTGTCCTTTATAACTCTGCAAGTTTGTGAATTGCTGTGCCCCTGATTTCCATTTTTCAACTCGCCTATTTGACAGCTGCCTGCAATACCGCAGGATGGCTTTAGGCACTAGTCTGGTTCCGGGGCTTCAGGCTGAGCCTTTGGTTAATTCTTCTTCCTGATGGGAAACTAGAGTGACATGTGCCCATCCAAACACCTACAGCTAATCTCTCATTTATTCCCCCTCTTCCTGTTAATCCTCTGCACAGTTTGCAAACTGTGCATAACGGGAGGGTAAAGGCGCTGACACTCCAAGTGGGGAGATTTTGAGTAATGCAGATGGAATGGCGAAGCCGAGAACGACAAAAGGAAAAATGAGGTACCTTTTAGAAAACTTTCCCAATTACACAGTGTACCATCCACTGGGTTTCCCACGCATGTTTTAACTGTAGGAAGATTCCCTTAAACCTGGAGAGTTGGGACCACTAGAATGGGTAGCACACAGTATTGCTCTAAGTGGTGTTCTTTTGCTCACACAACCTCAGCAATCTTGTCAGCCCCAAGTGTCCAGTCTTATGTCTCATCCAGCTGTGGATGTAAAGGTGGTCAATCTAGCTTGCATCACAGGCCCTGAACGTAATTTTTAAGACTTTCTCTCTGTTTTTGCATTTTGCTTTTGAAATTTATTTTTATAAGTGGGTTTAACTGAATTTCAGTGCTCTGTTCATGCCGTTATACACACACATGATTCCTTTATGGAGACATGAGAATACATATGTTTTAAAATACTTAGAGTCAGACATATTCCTCTGCAATGAATAGGGGGTGTTGAGACCAGTTCATTGTGCCGGAAGTAGGTGTTGTCTATTACATACATGGTTTATATAATGGTATCTGTGCTAATTAAAAACTGTGGTTTTATGCATCACCCCACCTCGGCTTTCCCATTAAGCAGGCAGAAGATGTTTTCTAAATGTGTGACTCTGTTGTGTTTGTAATTCAGTTTATGTGTAGTCATGTGTACATTCCCGCTATGAGTGATAACTTATGATAAGGTTAGTTACTCTATAATCTTTCTTAACTCAGTTCATGTGTAGCCATGTTTACAGGACCTTCATAAGTGATATCTTATGATAAGTTTCTTTTTCTGTGTGACTTATTTCACTTAGAATCATCGTACCCGAATCGACTCTTTTTGGTGCTACTGGCCTTATGACATTGATTTCATGGCTGAGCGATATTCCATCGTACGTAAGTACCACGATATCTTGAACCATTTTTGTCTTGACTGGGATACTTAAGGTGTACCCAAGTTGAGGTTCTTGTAAGCAGTGCAGCGCTAAATTTTAGGGTGGCACTGTCTTATTGATTTTCAGTTTTCCCAAGGTATATTCCCTAGACTGGAACTGCACTCTGCTGTGTAGCTCTGTTGTTTACTTGTTTTAGGGAACACAGTGCTCTCCTCCAGAGAGGCAGTTGGCAACTTACATCCCGCCCATCAGCATAACAAGGCTCCCTGATCTCCAGGGCCTGTCTTGCCTTTCTGGTTTTTACACATTTTGTGGATGTCCCTTTTGACCGGTGGGAAGGGATACTTCTTTGTAGTGCAGATTTGCATTGCTGCTTGCTTGCTTGGCCAAAAACTGCGTATGCATTTTCTCCTGAATATACTCAGGAGAAAACGCATACGCCCTTTTTGGCCAAGTGCATCATTGTCGAAGTTGTGCCCCTCTTCCTGTGCTTGAAAGGTGATTACAACGTACCTCTTGAAATCTGTTTCCTGCTATTCTGCCTCGTTTTAAAGTCCGCCTCTCTGCCTTCCCTCAAAAGATTTTTGGACGATAGTTTTCCTCTATTACTCTGCCAGTTTGTAAATTGCTGTGCCCCTGAGCTCCATTTTTCAACTCGTTTTTGTGAGCTGACAGCAAATCCAAAATTATGGTTCAAAACCTATACTGGTTCCCGGCGGGTGGCTGAGACATTGGTTAATTCTACTTCCTGCCGGGCAATTAAAGTGACATGTACCTGTCCAAATGCCTAACAGCTACTCTCTCATTGGTTCTCCCTCTTCCCTTTCATCCTCTGCCAAATTGGCAACCTGTGCGAACCAGGAGGTTTTACGGGCTATCGCTCCAAGTTGGGAGATTGATAGTAAAGCCGTTGGAAGTTCAAACTGGAGCACAAGGAGAGGGACTATATGTTGAGTTTTAGAAACATTTCGTATTCACAGTGTGTCCATTCTCTAGGTTTCCCGTAAATGTTATGGCTGTAGTAATATTCCCTTACACATGGAGAGTTGGGACACATGGAATGGGTGCCACATATTATTGCTTTAAAGGGTCTGCATTTGCTCACCCAGTCTCACTAAACCTCTCAGTCTCAAGTGTCAAGCTTTATGCCACATCCACCTCTCGTTGTAGGTAGGGTCATTCCAGGTTTCATTAGAGCCCCTGAAGGAATTGTAAAGATTTTCCCTGTTTTTTTTGTATTGTATTTGAAATTTATTTTTTTACTGGGTTTGAGCTGATTCTCACTGTTATGTTTATGCCAGTTTAGACACACTTGATTCCCTTATGGTGACATATCAATACATAGGTTTTAAGATTCTTACTAGTCAGAAATATACCTCTGCGCAGAATATTGGGTTTTGCGTCCCTTTCACGGATGAAGGTGTAGGTCTTGTCTATTCCGTATTTTGATTTTGGAATGGTACTTGTACTAATATCAAACTCTGGTTCTATGCATCACCCCACCTCTCCTTCCTCCTTAAGCAGGCATAAGTGTGTTTTCTAAATGTGAGACGCTGTTCCCTTTCCTAACTCAGTTCATGTGTAGCCATGTTAAAGAAAATTCATAAGTGCTATCTTATGATAAGTTTCTTTTTCTGTGTGACTTATTTCACTTAGAATCATCGTACCTGAATCCATTCATTTTCCTGTTACTGGCATTATGACATTGATTTCATGGCTGAGGGATAATCCATCGTACATAAGTACCACAATTTTTTGAATCATTTTTATCTATCCTGGGATATTTAGAGAATACTCAATTTGAGATTCTTGTAAGTAGTGCAGGCCTAAATTTTGGGGTGGCTCTATCTTATTGATTTTCAGTTTTCCCAAGGTATATTCCCTAGAATGGAAGTGCCCTTGGCTCTGTAGCTCTGTTGTTTACTTGTTTTAGGGAACACAATGCACTCCTCCAGAGAGGCAGTTGGCAATTTACATCCCGCCCATCAGCATAAAAAGGCTCCAGGTTCTCCAGGCCTCTCTAGGATTTCTGGTTTTACACATTTTGTGGATGTCCCTTTTGACAGGTGGGAAGTGATACTATTTTGCGGTGCAGATTTGCATTGCCCGCTTGCTTGCTTGGCCAAAAAGGGCGTATGCGTTTTCTCCTGAATATATTCAGGTGAAAACGCATACGCCCTTTTTGGCCAAGTGCATCATTTTCGAAGTTGTGCCCCTCTTACTGTGCTTTACAGGTGATTCCAACGAACCACTTGAAATCTGTTTCCTGCTATTCTGCCTCGCTTTGAAGGTCGCCTCGTTGCCTTCCCTTAACAGATTTTTTGGACAATAGTTGTCCTTTATTACTGTGCCAGTTTGTGAATTGCTGTGCCCTTGAGCTCCATTTTCTAACTCGTTTTTTGTGAGCTAACCACAAGTCCAAAATTTTGTTTCAGGACCTATACTTGTTCACGGCGGGTGGCTGAGACTTTGGTTAATTCTTCTTCCTGCCGGGCATTTAGAGTGACATGTGCCCGTCCAAATGCCTAACAGCTACTCTTTCATTGGTTCCCCCTTTTCCCTTTCATCCTCTTCCAAATTGGCAACCTGAGCAAACCAGGAGGTTAAAGGGGCTGTCTCTCCAAGTTGGGAGATTGATAGTTAAGCAGTTGGAAAGTCAAACCGGAGCACCAGGAGAGGGACAGTTAGTTGGGTTTTAGAAACCTTTCGTATTCACTGTGAGTCCATTCTCTTGGTTTCCTGTATATGTTATAGCTGTAGTAATATTCCCTTCAACATGGAGAGTTGGGAACCATGGAATGGGTGTGACACATTATTGCTTTGAATGGTCTGCATTTGCTAACCCAAATTCACCAATCCTCTCAGTCCCAAGTGTCCAGCCTTATGCCACATCCAGCTGTCGTTGTACACAGGGTCATTCAAGGTTTCATCAGAGACCCTGAAGGAATTGTAAAGAATTTCCCTGTTTTGTTGTTTTGTTTTTGAAACTCCTTTTTATAGTGGGTTTGATCTGATTCTCACTGCCGTGTTTATGCCAATCTAGACACACTTGTTTCCCTTATGGTGATATATCAATACATAGGTTTTAAGATCCTTACTAGTCAGATATATTCCTCTGTGTGAAGTATGGGGTCTTGATAACCTTTCAGTGAGGAAGGTGTAGATCTTGTGTATTTTGTATTTGGTTTCTGGAATGGTGCCTGTACTTATATCAAACTCTCTTTTATGAAACACCCCACCTCTCCTTCCCCCTTAATCAGGCGTAAGAGTGTTTTCTAAATGTGAGACTCTGTTCTCTTTCCTAACTCAGTTCATGTGTAGCCATGTTTACAGGATTTTCATGAGTGATATCTTATGAAAAGATTCTTTTTCTGTGTGACTTATTTCACTTAGAATCATCATACCTGAATCCATTCATTTTGCTGCTACTGGTCTTTTGACATTGATTTCATGGCTGAGGGATATTCCATCATAACGTAAGTACCACAATTTTTTGAACCATTTTTATCTTTCACGGAATATTTAAGGTGTACCCAAGTTGAGGTTCTTGTCAGCAGTGCAGCCCTAAATTTTGGGGTGGCTTTGTCTTATTGATTTTCAGTTTTCCCAAGGTATATTCCCTAGACTTGCAGTGCCCTTGGCTCTGTAGCTCTGTTGTTTACTTGTTTTAGGGAACACAATGCACTCCTCCAGAGAGTCAGTTGGCAATTTACATGCCTTCCTTCAGCATAACAAGGCTCCCTGTTCTCCAGGGCCTGTCTTGAATTTATGGTTTTTAACTTTTTGTGTATGTCCCTTGTGACAAGTGGGAAGTGATACTTATTTGTAGTGCAGATTTGCATTGCCTGCTTGCTTGCTTGGCCAAAAAGGGCGTATGCGTTTTCTCCTGCATATATTCAGGAGAAAAATCATACACCGTTTTTGGCCAAGTGCATCATGGTCGAAGTTGTGCCCCTCTTCCTGTGCTTTACAGATGATTCCAACGTACCTCTTGAAATCTGTTTCCTGCTATTCGGCCTCACATTCAAGTCCGCTTCGTTGCCTTCCCGCAACAGATTTCTGGATGATAGTTGGCTTTTATTACTATGCCAGATTGTGAATTGCTCTGCCGCTGAGCTCAATTTTTAACTCGTTTTCTGTGAGCTGCATGCAAGTACAAAATTTTGTTTCAGGAGCTATACTGGTTCCCAGTGGGTGGTTGAGACTTTGGTTAATTCTTCTACCTGCCGGGAAATTAGACTGACATATGCCCGTCCAAATTCCTAACAGCTACTCTATCATTGGTTCTCCCTCTTCCATTTCATCCTCTGCCAAATTGGCAAACTGTGAGCACCAGGAGGTTAAAAGGGCTGTCTCTCCAAGTTGGGAGATTGATAGTAAATGAGTTGGAAAGTCAAACGGGAGCACCAGGAGAGGGACTATTCGTTGAGTTTTAGAAACCTTTCGTATTCACAGTGTGTCCATTCTCTAAGTTTCCCGTACATGTTATAGCTGTAGTCATATTCCCTTCAACCTGGAGAGTTCTGACCCATGGAATGGGTGCCATGCATTATTGCTTAAAAGGGTCTGCATTTGCTCACCCAATCTCACCAATCCTGTCAGTCCCAAGTTTCCAGCCTTATGCCACATCGAGCTGTCATTGTAGACATGTATATTCCAGGTTTCATCAGAGAACCTGTAGTAATTGTAAAGAATGTCCCTGTTTTTTTGCTTTGTATTTGAAATTCCTTTTTATAGTGGGTTTGAGCTGATTCTTGCTGCCATGTTTATGCAAGTCTAGACACACTTGATTCCCTTACGGAGACATATCAATACATAGGTTTTAAGAAACTTACTAGTCAGATATATTCCCCTGCGGGAAATATGGTGTTTTGAGACCCTTTCACTGAGGAAAGTATAGGTAGGTCTTGTCTATTCCATAGTTGGTTTTAGGAACGGTACCTGTGCTTATATCAAACTCTGGTTTTATGCATCACCCCACCTCTCCTTCTCCCTTAAGCAGGCATAAGAGGGTTTTCTAAATGTGAGACTCTGTTCTCTTTCCTAACTCAGTTCATGTGTAGCCATGTTTACAGGATCTTCATAAGTGATATCTTATGATAAGTTTCTTTTTCTGTGTGACTTATTTCACTTAAAATCATCGTACCTGAATCCACTCATTTTGCTGCTACTGGTCTTATGACATTGATTTCATGGCTGAGGGATATTCCATCGTACGTAAGTACCACAATTTTTTGAACCACTTTTATCTTTCCTGGGATATTTAAGGTGTACCCAAGTTGAGGTTCTTGTCAGCAGTGCAGCCCTATATTTTGGGGTGGCTCTGTGTTATTCATTTTCAGTTTTCCCAAGGTATATTCCCTAGACTGGAAGTGCCCTTGGCTCTGTAGCTCTGTTGTTTACTTGTTTTAGGGAACACAATGCAGTCCCCAGAGAGGCAGTTGGCAATTTACATGCCACACATCAGTATAACAAGGCTCCCTGGTCTCCAGGGCCTGCCTTGCCTTTCTGGTTTTTACCCATTTTGTGGATGTCCCGTTTGACCGCTGGGAAGTGATACTTATTTGTAGTGCAGATTTGCATTGCCCACTTGCTTGCTTGGCCAAAAAGGGTGTATGCGTTTTCTGCTGAATATATTCAGGAGAAAACGCATAGGCTCTTTCTGGCCAAGTGCATCATTGTTGAAGTTGTGCCCCTCTTCCTGTGCTTGAAAGGTGATTCCAATGTACATCTTGAAATCTGTTTCCTGCTATTCTGCCTCGCTTTCAAGTCTGCCTCGTTGCCTTCCCTGAACAGATTTTTGGACGATAGTTGCCCTTTATTACTCTTCCACTTTGTGAATTGCTGTGCCCCTGAGCTCCATTATTTAACTCGTTTGTTGTGAGCTGAATGCAAGTCCAATATTTTGGTTCTGGACCTATACTGGTACCCGGTGGGTGGCTGAGACTTTGGTTAATTCTTCTTCCTCCCGGGAAAGAAGAGTGACATGTGCCCGTCCAAATGCCTAACAGCTACTCTCTCATTGGTTCTCCCTCTTCCCTTTCATCCTTTGCCAAATTGGCAACCTGTGCGAACCAGGAGGTTAAAGTTGCTGTCTCTCCAAGATGGGAGATTGACAGTAAAGCAGTTGGAAAGTCAAACTGGAGCACAAGGAATGGGAGTATTCGTTGAGTTTTAGAGACCTTTCGTATTCACAATGGGTCCTTTCTCTGGGTTTCCCGTACATGTTATAGCTGTAGTAATATTCCCTTCAACCTGGAGATTTGGGACCCATGGAATGGGTGACATGCATTATTGCTTTACAGGGTCTGCATTTGCTCACCCAATCTCACCAATCCTCTCAGTACCATGTGTCCAGCCTTATGCCACCTACAGCTGTCATTGTAGATAGGGACTTTCCAAGGTTCATCAGAGAGCCTGAAGGAATTGTAAAGATTTTCGCTGTTTTTTTGTTTTGTTTTTGAAATTCCGTTTTATAGTGGGTTTGATCTGATTCTCGCTGCCATCTTTATGCCAGTCTAGACACATTTGATTCCCTTACGGTGACATATCAATAAATAGGTTTTAAGATTCTTACTAGTCAGATATATTCCTCTGCGTGAAATGTGGTGTTTTGAGTCCCTTTCACTGAGGAAGGTGTAGGTGTTGTTTATTCCATAGTTGGTTTTTGGAAGGGTACCTGTGCTTATATCAAACTCTGGTTTTATGCATCACCCCACCTCTCCTTCCCCCTTAAGCAGGCATAAGAGTGTTTTCTAAATGTGAGACTCTGTTCTCTTTCCTAACTCAGTTCATGTGTAGCCATGTTTACAGGATCTTCATAAGTGATATATTATGATAAGTTTCTTTTTCTGTGTGACTTAATTCACTTAGAATCATCGTACCTGAATCCACTCATTTTGCTGCTACTGATCTTATGACATTGATTTCATGGCTGAGGGATATTCCATCATACGTAAGTACCACAATTTTTTGAACAATTTTTACCTTTCCTGGGATACTTAAGGGGAACCCAAGTTGAGGTTCTTGTAAGCAGTGCAGCCCTAAATTTTGGGGTGGTTCTGTCTTATTCATTTTCAGTTTTCCCAAGGTATATTCCCTAGACTGTGAGTGTACTTGGCTCTGTGGCTCTGTTGTTTACTTCTTTTAGGGAACACAATGCACTTCTCCAGAGAGGCAGTTGGCAATTTACAGCCCGGCCATCAGCATAACAAGGCTCCCTGTATTCCAGGGTCTGTCTTGCCTTTCTGGTTTTTACCCATTTTGTGGATGTCCCTTGTGACCGGTGGGAAGTGATACTTCTTTTTAGTGCAGACTTGCATTGCCCACTTGCTTGCATGGCCAAAAGTGCGTATGCATTTTCCCTGAATATATACAGGAGAAAACGCATACGGCCATTTTGACCAAGTGCATCATTTTCGAAGTAGTGCTCCTCTTCCTGTGCTTTAAAGGCGATTCCAACGTACCTCTTGAAATCTGTTTCCTGCTATTCTGCCTCGCTTTCAAGTGTGCCTAGTTGCCTTCCCTCAACAGATTGTTGGAAGATAGTTGCCCTTTATTACTCTGCCAGTTTGTGAATTGCTTTGCCCCTGAGCTCCATTTTTTAACTCGTTTTTTGTGAGCTGAGCGCATATCCAATATTTTGGTTCAGGACCTATACTGGTTTTCGGTGGGTGGCTGAGACTTTGGTTAATTCTTCTTCCTCCTCGAAAATAAGTGTGATATGTGCCCGTCCAAATGCCTAACAGCTACTCTCTCATTGGTTCTCCCTATTCCCTTTCATCCTTTGCCAAATTGGCAACCTGTGCGAACCAGGAAGATAAAGGTGCTGTCTCTCCATGTTGGGAGATTGATAGTAAAGCAGATGGAAAGTCAAACTGGAGCACCAGGAGAGCGATTATTCGTTGAGTTTTAGAAAGCTTTCATATTCACAGTGTGTCCATTCTCTTGGTTTCCTGTACATGTTATAGCTGTAGTAATATTCCCTTCAACCTGGAGACATCGGACCCATGGAATGGGTGCCATGCATTATTGCTTTAAAGGGTCTGCATTTGCTCACCCAATCTCACCAATCCTCTCAGTCCCAGGTATCCAGCCTTTTGCCATATCCAGCTGTCATTGTAGACAGGGTCCTTCCAGGTTTCATCAGAGACCCTGAAGGAATTGGAAAGAATTTCCCTGTTTTTTTGTTTTTGAAATTCCTTTTTATAGTGTGTTTGTGCTGATTCTCGCTGCCATAATTATGCCAATCTAGACACACTGATTCCCTTATGGAGACATATCAATACATAGGTTTTAAGATTCTTACTAGTCAGATATATCCCTCTGCGGGAAATATGGGGTTTTGAGTCCCTTTCACTGAGGAAGGTGTAGGTCTTGTCTATTCCATAGTTGGTTTTCAGAACGGTACATGTGCTTATATCAAACTCTGGTTTTATTCATCACCCCACCACTCCTTCCCCCTTAAGCAGGCATAAGAGTGTTTTCTAAATATGAGACTATGTTCTCTTTCCTAACTCAGTTCATGTGTAGCCATGTTTACAGGATCTTCATAAGTGATATCTTATGATAAGTTTCTTTTTCTGTGTGACATAATTCACTTAGAATCATCGTACCTGAATCCACTCATTTTCCTGCTACTGGTCTTATGACATTGATTTCATGGCTGAGGGATATTCCATCATTCGTAAGTACCACAATTTTTTCAACAATTTTTACCTTTCCTGGGATACTTAAGGTGTACCCAAGTTGAGGTTCTTGTAAGCAGTGCAGCCCTAAATTTTGGGGTGGCTCTGTCTTATTCATTTTCAGTTTCCCCAAGGTATATTCCCTAGACTCGGAGTGTACTTGGCTCTGTAACTCTGTTGTTTACTTGTTTTAGGGAACACAATGCACTCCTCCAGAGAGGCAGATGGTAATTTACTTCCCGGCCATCAGCATAACAAGGCTCCCTGTTCTCCAGGGCCTGTCTTGCCTTTCTGGTTTTTACCCATTTTGTGGATGTCCTTTTTGACTGGTGAGAAGTGATACATCTTTGTAGTGCAGACTTGCATTTCCCACTTGCTTGCTTGGCCAAAAGTGCGTATGCATTTTCCCCTGAATATATTCAGGAGAAAATGCATACGGCCATTTTGGCCATGTGCATCATTGTCGAAGTTGTGATCCTCTTCCTGTGCTTTAAAGGCGATTCCAACGTACCACTTGAAATCTGTTTCCTGCTATTCTGCCTCGATTTCAATTCCGCCTAGTTGCCTTCCCTCAACGGATGGTTGGAAGATAGTTGCCCTTTATTACTCTTCCACTTTGTGAATTGCTGTGCCCCTGAGCTCCATTATTTAACTCGTTTGTTGTGAGCTGAATGCAAGTCCAATATTTTGGTTCTGGACCTATACTGGTACCCGGTGGGTGGCTGAGACTTTGGTTAATTCTTCTTCCTCCCGGGAAAGAAGAGTGACATGTGCCCGTCCAAATGCCTAACAGCTACTCTCTCATTGGTTCTCCCTCTTCCCTTTCATCCTTTGCCAAATTGGCAACCTGTGCGAACCAGGAGGTTAAAGTTGCTGTCTCTCCAAGATGGGAGATTGACAGTAAAGCAGTTGGAAAGTCAAACTGGAGCACAAGGAATGGGAGTATTCGTTGAGTTTTAGAGACCTTTCGTATTCACAATGGGTCCTTTCTCTGGGTTTCCCGTACATGTTATAGCTGTAGTAATATTCCCTTCAACCTGGAGATTTGGGACCCATGGAATGGGTGACATGCATTATTGCTTTACAGGGTCTGCATTTGCTCACCCAATCTCACCAATCCTCTCAGTACCATGTGTCCAGCCTTATGCCACCTACAGCTGTCATTGTAGATAGGGACTTTCCAAGGTTCATCAGAGAGCCTGAAGGAATTGTAAAGATTTTCGCTGTTTTTTTGTTTTGTTTTTGAAATTCCGTTTTATAGTGGGTTTGATCTGATTCTCGCTGCCATCTTTATGCCAGTCTAGACACATTTGATTCCCTTACGGTGACATATCAATAAATAGGTTTTAAGATTCTTACTAGTCAGATATATTCCTCTGCGTGAAATGTGGTGTTTTGAGTCCCTTTCACTGAGGAAGGTGTAGGTGTTGTTTATTCCATAGTTGGTTTTTGGAAGGGTACCTGTGCTTATATCAAACTCTGGTTTTATGCATCACCCCACCTCTCCTTCCCCCTTAAGCAGGCATAAGAGTGTTTTCTAAATGTGAGACTCTGTTCTCTTTCCTAACTCAGTTCATGTGTAGCCATGTTTACAGGATCTTCATAAGTGATATATTATGATAAGTTTCTTTTTCTGTGTGACTTAATTCACTTAGAATCATCGTACCTGAATCCACTCATTTTGCTGCTACTGATCTTATGACATTGATTTCATGGCTGAGGGATATTCCATCATACGTAAGTACCACAATTTTTTGAACAATTTTTACCTTTCCTGGGATACTTAAGGGGAACCCAAGTTGAGGTTCTTGTAAGCAGTGCAGCCCTAAATTTTGGGGTGGTTCTGTCTTATTCATTTTCAGTTTTCCCAAGGTATATTCCCTAGACTGTGAGTGTACTTGGCTCTGTGGCTCTGTTGTTTACTTCTTTTAGGGAACACAATGCACTTCTCCAGAGAGGCAGTTGGCAATTTACAGCCCGGCCATCAGCATAACAAGGCTCCCTGTATTCCAGGGTCTGTCTTGCCTTTCTGGTTTTTACCCATTTTGTGGATGTCCCTTGTGACCGGTGGGAAGTGATACTTCTTTTTAGTGCAGACTTGCATTGCCCACTTGCTTGCATGGCCAAAAGTGCGTATGCATTTTCCCTGAATATATACAGGAGAAAACGCATACGGCCATTTTGACCAAGTGCATCATTTTCGAAGTAGTGCTCCTCTTCCTGTGCTTTAAAGGCGATTCCAACGTACCTCTTGAAATCTGTTTCCTGCTATTCTGCCTCGCTTTCAAGTGTGCCTAGTTGCCTTCCCTCAACAGATTGTTGGAAGATAGTTGCCCTTTATTACTCTGCCAGTTTGTGAATTGCTTTGCCCCTGAGCTCCATTTTTTAACTCGTTTTTTGTGAGCTGAGCGCATATCCAATATTTTGGTTCAGGACCTATACTGGTTTTCGGTGGGTGGCTGAGACTTTGGTTAATTCTTCTTCCTCCTCGAAAATAAGTGTGATATGTGCCCGTCCAAATGCCTAACAGCTACTCTCTCATTGGTTCTCCCTATTCCCTTTCATCCTTTGCCAAATTGGCAACCTGTGCGAACCAGGAAGATAAAGGTGCTGTCTCTCCATGTTGGGAGATTGATAGTAAAGCAGATGGAAAGTCAAACTGGAGCACCAGGAGAGCGATTATTCGTTGAGTTTTAGAAAGCTTTCATATTCACAGTGTGTCCATTCTCTTGGTTTCCTGTACATGTTATAGCTGTAGTAATATTCCCTTCAACCTGGAGACATCGGACCCATGGAATGGGTGCCATGCATTATTGCTTTAAAGGGTCTGCATTTGCTCACCCAATCTCACCAATCCTCTCAGTCCCAGGTATCCAGCCTTTTGCCATATCCAGCTGTCATTGTAGACAGGGTCCTTCCAGGTTTCATCAGAGACCCTGAAGGAATTGGAAAGAATTTCCCTGTTTTTTTGTTTTTGAAATTCCTTTTTATAGTGTGTTTGTGCTGATTCTCGCTGCCATAATTATGCCAATCTAGACACACTGATTCCCTTATGGAGACATATCAATACATAGGTTTTAAGATTCTTACTAGTCAGATATATCCCTCTGCGGGAAATATGGGGTTTTGAGTCCCTTTCACTGAGGAAGGTGTAGGTCTTGTCTATTCCATAGTTGGTTTTCAGAACGGTACATGTGCTTATATCAAACTCTGGTTTTATTCATCACCCCACCACTCCTTCCCCCTTAAGCAGGCATAAGAGTGTTTTCTAAATATGAGACTATGTTCTCTTTCCTAACTCAGTTCATGTGTAGCCATGTTTACAGGATCTTCATAAGTGATATCTTATGATAAGTTTCTTTTTCTGTGTGACATAATTCACTTAGAATCATCGTACCTGAATCCACTCATTTTCCTGCTACTGGTCTTATGACATTGATTTCATGGCTGAGGGATATTCCATCATTCGTAAGTACCACAATTTTTTCAACAATTTTTACCTTTCCTGGGATACTTAAGGTGTACCCAAGTTGAGGTTCTTGTAAGCAGTGCAGCCCTAAATTTTGGGGTGGCTCTGTCTTATTCATTTTCAGTTTCCCCAAGGTATATTCCCTAGACTCGGAGTGTACTTGGCTCTGTAACTCTGTTGTTTACTTGTTTTAGGGAACACAATGCACTCCTCCAGAGAGGCAGATGGTAATTTACTTCCCGGCCATCAGCATAACAAGGCTCCCTGTTCTCCAGGGCCTGTCTTGCCTTTCTGGTTTTTACCCATTTTGTGGATGTCCTTTTTGACTGGTGAGAAGTGATACATCTTTGTAGTGCAGACTTGCATTTCCCACTTGCTTGCTTGGCCAAAAGTGCGTATGCATTTTCCCCTGAATATATTCAGGAGAAAATGCATACGGCCATTTTGGCCATGTGCATCATTGTCGAAGTTGTGATCCTCTTCCTGTGCTTTAAAGGCGATTCCAACGTACCACTTGAAATCTGTTTCCTGCTATTCTGCCTCGATTTCAATTCCGCCTAGTTGCCTTCCCTCAACGGATGGTTGGAAGATAGTTGCCCTTTATTACTCTGCCAGTTTGTGAATTGCTTTGCCCCTGAGCTCCATTGTTTAACTCGTTTTTTGTGAGCTGAACGCAAGTCCAATATTTTGGTTCAGGACCTATACTGGTACCCCGTGGGGGGCTGATACTTCAGTTAATTCTTCTTCCTCCCGGGAACTAAGAGTGATATGTGCCCTTCCAAATGCCTAAGAGCTACTCTCTCATTGGTTCTCCCTATTCCTTTTCATCCTTTGCCAATTGGCAACCTGTGCGAACCAGGAGGTTAAAGGTGCTGTCCCTCCAAGTTGGGAGATTGACAGTAAAGCAGTTGGAAAGTCAAACTAGAGCACAAGGAGAGGGACTATTCGTTGAGTTTTAGAGACCTTTCGTATTCACAATGTGTCCATTATCTAGGTTTCCCTTACATGTTATAGCTGTAGTAATATTCCCTTCAACCTGGAGACGTCGGACCCATGGAATGGGTGCCATGCATTATTGCTTTAAAGGTTCTGCATTTGCTCACCCAATCTCTCTAATCCTCTCAGTCCCAAGTATCCAGCCTTATGCCATATCCAGCTGTCATTGTAGATAGGGTCATTCCAGGTTTCATCAGAGACCCTGAAGGAATTGTAAAGAATTTCCCTTTTTTTGTTTTTGAAATTCATTTTAATAGTGGGTTTGAGCTGATTCTCGCTGCCATATTTATGCCAGTCTAGACACACTTGATTCCCTTACGGAGACTTATCAATACATAGGTTTTAAGATTCTTACTAGTCAGATATATTCCTCTGGGGGAAATGTGGGGTTTTGAGTCCCTTTCACTGAGGAAGGTGTAGGTGTTGTTTATTCCATAGTTGGTTTTTGGAAGGGTACTTGTGCTTATATCAAACTCTGGTTTTATGCATCACGCCACCTCTCAATCCCCCTTAAGCAGGCATAAGAGTGTTTTGTAAATCTGAGACTCTGTTCTCTTTCCTAACTCAGTTCATGTGTAGCCATGTTTACAGGATCTTCATAAGTGATAGCTTATGATAACTTTCTTTTTCTGTGTGACTTATTTCACTTAGAATCATCGTACCTGAATCCACTCATTTTGCTGCTACTGGTCTTATGACATTGATTTCATGACTGAGGTATATTCCATCGTACATATGTACCACAGTTTTTTGAACCATATTTATCTTTCCTGGGATATTTAAGGTGTACCCAAGTTGAGGTTCTTGTAAGCAGTGCAGCCCTAAATTTGGGGGTGGATCTGTCTTATTGATTTTCAATTTTCCAAAGGTATATTCCCTAGACTGGAAGTGCCCTTGGCTCTCTAGCCCTGTTGTTTACTTGTTTTAGGGAACACAATGCACTCCTCCAGAGAGGCAGTTGGCAATTTACATCCCGCCAATCAGCATAACAAGGCTCCCTGTTCTCCAGGGCCTGTCTTGCCTATCTGATTTTTGCCCATTTTGTGGATGTCCCTTTTGACCTGTGGGAAGTGATACTTCTTTGTAGTGCAGATTTGCATTGCCTACTTGCTTGCTTGGCCAAAAAGGGCGTATGTGTTTTCTCCTGAATATATTCAGGTGAAAACCCATACGCCCTTTTTGGCCAAGTGCATCATTTTCGACGTTGTGCCCCTCTTCCTGTGCTTTAAAGGCGATTCCAACGTACCTCTTGAAATCTGTTTCCTGCTATTCTGCCTTGCTTTCAAGTCTTCCTCATTACCTTCCCTCAAGAGATTTGTGGATGATAGTTGCCCTTTATTACTCTGCCAATTTGTGAATTGCTGTGCCACTGGGCTCCAATTTTTAACACATTTTTTGTGAGCTGAACGCAAGTAGAATATTTTTGTTCAGAACCTATACTGGTTTTCAGTGGTTGGCTGAGACTTTGTTTAATTCTTCTTCCTCACGGGAAATAAGAGTGACATGAGCCCTTCCAAATGCCTAACAGCTACTCTCTCATTGGTTCTCCCTCTTCGCTTTCATCCTCTGCCAAATTGGGAACCTGCGCAGACCAGGAGGTTAAAGGTGCTGTCTCTCCAAGTTGGGAGATTGATATTAAAGCAGTTGGAAAGTCAAACCAGAACACCAGGAGTGGGACTATTCGTTGAGTTTTAGAAAGCTTTCGTATTAACTGTGTGTCCATTCTCTAGGTTTCCCATACATGTTATAGCTATAGTAATATTCCCTTCAACCTGGAGAGTTGGGACCCATGGAATGGGTGCCATGAATTATTGCTTTAAAAGGTCTCTATTTGCTCACGCAATCTCACCAATACTCTCAGTCCCATGTGTCCAACCTTATGCCACATCCAGCGGTCGTTGTAGATAGGGTCATTCCAGGTTTCATCAGAGACCCTGAAGGAATTGTAAAGAATTTTCTTGTTTTTTTGTTTGGTTTTTGAAATTCCTTTTTAGAGGGGGTTTGAGCTGATTCTCGCTGCCATGTTTATGCCAGTCTAGACACACTTGATTCCCATACGGAGACATATCAATACATAGATTTTAAGATTCTTACTAGACAGATATATTCCTCTGTGGGAAATATTGGGTTTTGAGTCCCTTTCACTGAGGAAGGTGTAGGTCTTGTCTATTCCATAGTTAGTTTTTGGAACGGTGCCTGTGCTTATACCAACTCTGGTTTTATGCATCACCTCACCTCTCCTTACCCCTTAAGCAGGCATAAGAGTGTTTTCTAAATGTGAGACTCTGTTCTCTTTCCTAACTCAGTTCATGTGTAGCCATGTTAACAGGATCTTCATAAGTGATATCTTATGATAAGTTTCTTTTTCTGTGTGACTTAATTCACTTAGAATCATCATACCTGAATCCACTCATTTTGCTGCTACTGGTTTTATGACATTGATGTCATGGCCTAGGGATATTCCATCATACGTAAGTACCACAATTTTTTGAACAATTTTTAACTTTCCTAGGATAATTAATGTGTACCCAAGTTGAGGTTCTTCTAAGCAGTGCAGCCCTAAATTTTGGGGTAGCTCTGCTTATTGATTTTCAGTTTTCCCAAGGTATATTCCCTAGACTGGAAGTGCCCTTGGCTCTGTAGCTCTGTTGTTTACTTGTTTTAGGGAACACAATGCACTCATCCAGAGAGGCAGTTGTTAATTTACATGCCGCCCATCAGAATAACAAGGCTCCCTGTTCTCCAGGGCCTGTCTTGCCATTCTGGTTTTTACCCATTTTGTGGATGTCCCTTTTGACCCGTGGGAAGTCATACTTCTTTGTAGTGCAGATTTGCATTTCCCGCTTGCTTGCTTGGCCAAAAAGGGCGTATGCGATTTCTCCTGTATATATTCAAGAGAAAATGCATACGCACTTTTTGGCCAAGTGCATCATTGTCGAAATTGTGCCCCTCTTCCTGTGCTTTACATGTTATTCCAACGTACCTCTTGAAATCTGTTTCCTGCTATTCAGCCTCGCTTTCAAGTTCGCCTCGATGCCTTCCCTCAACAGATTTTTGGACGATAGTTGCCCTTTATTATTTTGCCAGTTTGTGAATTGTTGTGCCCCTGAGCTCCATTTTTTAACTCGTTTTTTGTGAGCTGAACGCAAGTCCAATATTTTGGTTCAGAACATATACTGGTTTTCGGTGGGTGGCTGAGGCTTTGGTCAATTATTCTTCCTCCCGGGAAATAAGAGTGACATATGCCCGTCCAAATGCGTAAC
Organism: Mesoplodon mirus; assembly: GCF_964341445.2. Taxonomy (NCBI): domain Eukaryota; kingdom Metazoa; phylum Chordata; class Mammalia; order Artiodactyla; family Ziphiidae; genus Mesoplodon; species Mesoplodon mirus. Next base: position 369,741 of record NW_028295646.1, on the reverse strand, counting down.
AGCTACTGTCTCATTGGTTCTCCCTCTTCCCTTTCATCCTTTGCCAAATTGGCAACATGGGAGAACCAGGAGGTTAAAGGTGCTGTCTCTCCAAGTTGGGAGATTGATAGTAAAGCAGTTGGAAAGTCAAGCTGGAGCACAAGAAGAGGGACTATTCGTTGACTTTTAGAAACCTTTCGTATTCACAGTGTGTCCATTCTCTAGGTTTCCCATACATGTTATAGGTATAGTCATATTCCCTTCAACCTTGAGAGTTGGTACCCATGGAATGGGTGCCATGCATTATTTCTTTAAAGTGTCTGCATTTGCTCACCCAATCTCACCAATACTTTCAGTCCCATGTGTCCAGCCTTATGCCACATCCAGCTGTCGTTGTAGATAGGGTCGTTCCAGGTTTCATCAGAGACCCTGAAGGAATTGTAAAGAATTTCCCTGTTTTTTTGTTTTGTTTTTGAAATTCCTTTTTATAGTGGGTTTGAGCTGATTCCCTCTGCCATGTTTATGCCAGTCTAGACACACTTGATTCCCTTAAGAAGTCATATCAGTACATAGATTTTAAGATTCTTACTTGTCAGATATATTCCTCTGCGGGAAATATGGGGTTTTGAGTCCCTTTCACTGAGGAAGGTGTAGGTCTTGTCTATTCCATAGTTGGTTTATGGAATGGTACCTGTGCGTATATCAAACTCGGGTTTTATGCATCACCCCACCTCTCCTTCCTCCTTAAGCAGGCATAAGAGTGTTTTCTAAATGTGAGACTCTGTTCTCTTTCCTAACACTGTTCATGTGTAGCCATGTTTACAGGATGTTCATAAGTGATATCTTATGGTATGTTTCTTTTTCTGTGTGACTTATTTCACTTAGAATCATCGTACCTGAATCCACTCATTTTGCTGCTACTGGTCGTATGACATTGATTTCACGGCTGTGGGATATTCCATCGTACGTAAGTACCACAATTTTTTACACCATTTTTATATTTCCTGGGATATTTAAGTTGTACACAAGTTGAGGTTCTTGTAAGCAGTTCAGCACTAAATTTTGGCGTGGATCTGTCTTATTGGTTTTCAGTTTTCCCAAGGTATATTCCCTAGACTGGAAGTGTCCTTGGCTCTGTAGCTCTGTTTTTTACTTGTTTTAGGGAACACAATGCACTCCTCCAGAGAGGCAGTTGGCAATTTACATCCCGCCCATCAGCATAACAAGGCTCCCTGTTCTCCAGGGCCTGTCTAGAATTTCTTGTTTTTACCATTTATGTGGATGTCCCTTAGGACTGGTGGGAAGTGATACTTCTTTGTACTGCAGGTTTGCATTGCCCGCTTGCTTGCTTGGCCAAAAAGGGCTTATGCGTTTTCTCCTGAGTATATTCAGGAGAAAACACATAAGCCCTTTTTGGCCAAGTGCATCATAGTCGAAGTTTGTCCCTCTTCGTGTGCTTTAAAGGCGATTCCAACGTACCTCTTGAAATCCGTTTCCTGCTATTCTGCCTTGCTTTCAAGTCCGCCTAGTAGCCTTCCCTCAACAGATTATTGGACGATAGTTGCCCTTTATTACTCTGCCAGTTTTTGAATTGCTGTGCCCCTGAGTTCCATTTTTTAACTCGTTTTTTGTGAGCTGAACGCAAGACCAATATTTTGGTTCTGGACCTATAGAGGTTTTTGGTGGGTCGCTGAGACTTTGGTTAATTCTTCTTCTTCCCGGGATATAAGACTGACATGTGACCGTCCAAATGCCTAACAGCTACTGTCTCATTGGTTCTCCCTATTCCCTTTCCTCCTCTGTCAAAATGGGAACCTGTGCCAACCAGGAGGTTAAAGGTGCTGTCTCTCCATGTTGGGAGATTGATAGTAAAGCTGTTGGAAATTCAAACCAGAGCACCAGGAGAGGGACTATTCGTTGAGTTTCAGAGACCTTTCGTATTCACAGTGTGTCCATTCTCAAGGTTTCCCGTACATGTTATAGCTGTAGTAATATTCCCTTCAACCTGGAGACATGGGTCCCATGGAATGGGTACCATGCATTATTGCTTTAAACGGTCTGCATTTGCTCACCCAATCTCAACAATCCTCTCAGTCCCATGTGTCCAGCCTTATGCCTCATCCTGCTGTCATTGTAGATAGGGTCATTCCAGGTTTCATCAGAGACCCTGAAGGAATTGTAAAGAATTTCCCTTTTTTTTTGTTTTTGAAATTCATTATATAGTGGGTTTGAGCTAAATCTTGCTGCCATGTTTATGCCAGTCTAGACACACTTGCTTCCCTTACGGAGACATATCAATACATAGGTTTTACGATTCTTACTAGTCAGATATATTCCTCAGCGGGAAATATGGGATTTTGAATCCCTTTCACTGAGGAAGGTGTAGGTATTGTGTATTCCATAGTTGGTTTTTGGAACGGTACCTGTGCTTATATCAAACTCTGGTTTTATGCATCACCCCACCTATCCTTCCCCCTTAAGCAGGAATAAGAGTGTTTTGTAAATGTGAGACTCTGTTCTCTGTCCTAACTCATTTCATGTGTAGCCATGATTACAGGATCTTCATAAGTGATATCTTATGATAAGTTTCTTTTTCTGTGTGACTTATTTCACTTAGAATCATCGTACCTGAATCCACACATTTTGCTGCTACTGGTCTTATGACATTGATTTCATGGCTGAGGGATATTCCATCGTACGTATGTACCACAATTTTTTGAACCATTTTTATATTTCCTGGGATATTTAAAGTGTACCTCGCAAAAAAAAAAAAAAAAAAAAAAAATAAAGTGTACCCAAGTTCAGGTTCTTGTAAGAAGTGCAGCCCTATATTTTGGGGTGGCTCTGTCTTATTGATTTTCAGTTTTCCCAAGGTATATTTCCTAGACTGGAAGTGCCCTTGGCCCTGTAGCTCTGTTGTTTATTTGTTTTAGGGAACACAATGCACTCCTCCAGAGAGGCAGTTGGCAATTTACATCACGCCCATTATCATAACAAGGCTCCCTGTTCTCCAGGGCCTGTCTTGCCTTTCTGGTTTTTATCCATATGTGGATGTCCCTTTTGACTGTTGGGAAGTGATACTTCTTTTTAGTGCAGATTTGCATTGCCCGCGTGTTTTCTTGGCCAAAGAGGGCGTATGCGTTTTCTCCTGAATATATTCAGGAGAAAACGCATACACCCATTTTGGCCAAGTGCATCATTGTCGAAGTTGTGGCCCTCTTCCTGTGCTTTAAATGTGATTCCAATGAACCTCTTGAAATCTGTTTCCTGCTATTCGGCCTCGCTTTCAAGTCCGCCTCGTTGCCTCCCCTCATCAGATTGTTGGACGATAGTTGCCCTTTATTACTCTGCCATTTTGTGAATTGCTGTGCCCCTGAGCTACATTATTTAACTCGTTTTTTTGTGAGCTGAACGCAAGTCCAATATTTTGGTTCAGGACCTATACTAGTTTTCTGTGGGTGGCTGAGACTTTGGTTAATTCTTCTTCCTCCCGGGAAATAAGTGTGACATATGCCCGTCCAAATGCCTAACAGCTACTCTCTCATTGGATTTCCCTCTTCCCATTCATCCTCTGCCAAATTGGAAACCTGTGCGAAACAGTAGGTTAAAGGTGCTGTCTCTCTAGGTAGGGAGATTGATAGTAAAGCAGTTGGAAAGTCAAACTGGAACACCAGGAGAGGGAGTATTCGTTGAGTTTTAGAGAACTTTCGTATTCACAGTGTGTCCATTCTCTAGGTCTACAGTACATGTTATAGCTGTAGTAATATTCCCTTCAACCTGGAGAGTTGGGACCCAGGGAATGGGTGCCATGCATTATTGCTTTAAAGGGTCTGCATTTGCTCACCCAATCTCACCAATCCTCTCAGTCCCATGTGTCCAGGCTTATGCCACATCCAGCTGTCGTTGTAGATAGGGTCATTCCAGGTTTCATCAGAGACCCTGAAGGAATTGAAAAGTATTTCCCTGTTTTTTTTGTTTTGTTTTTGAAATTCCATTTTATACTGGGTTTGAGCTGATTCTCACTGCCATGTTTATGCCAGTCTAGACACACTTGATTCCATTATGTGGACATATCAATACATACGTTTTAAGATTCTTACTATTAAGATATATCCCTCTGCATGGAATGTGGGGAGTTGAGACCTTTTCACTGAAGAAGTTTTATTTCTTGTCTATTCCGTATATGGTTTGTGGAACGGTACCAGAACTAATATCAAAATCTGGTTTAATGCATCACCCCACCTCTCCTTCCCCCTTAAGCAGGCATAAGAGTGTTTTCTAAATGTGAGACTCTGTTCTATTTCCTAACTCAGTTCATGTGTAGCCATGTTTACAGGATCTTCATAAGTGATATCTTATGATAAGCTTCTGTTTCTATGTGACTTATTTCACTTAGAATCATCGTACCTGAATCCACTCATTTTGCTGCTACTGGTCTTACGACATGGATTTCATGGCTGAGGGATATTCCATTGTACGTAAGTATCACAATTTTTTGAACCAATTTTATATTTCCTGGGATATATAAGGTGTACCCAAATTGAGGTTCTTGTAAGCAGTGCAGTCCTGAATTTCGGGGTGGCTCTGTCTTATTGATTTTCAGTTTTCCCAAGGTATATTCCCTAGTCTGGAAGTGCCCTTGGCTCTGTAGCTCTGTTGTTTACTTGTTTTAGGGAACACAATGCACTCCTCCAGAGAGGCAGTTGGCAATTTACATCCCGCCCATCAGCATAACAAGGCTCACTGTTCTCCAGGGCCTGTCTTGCCTTTCTGGGTTTTACCCGTTTTGTGGATGTCCCTTTTGACCAGTGGGAAGTGCCACTTCTTTGTAGTGCAGATTTGCATTGTCCGCTTGCTTGTTTGGCCAAAAAGGGCGTATGCGTTTTCTGCTGAATATATTCAGGAGAAAACCCATACGCCCTTTTTGGCCAAGTGCATCATTGTCGAAGTTGTGCCCCTCTTTCTGTGCTTTAAAGGCGATTCCAACCTACCTCTTGAAATCTGTTTCCTGCTATTCTGCCTCACTTTCAAGTCCGACTCGTTGCCTTCCCTCAACAGATTTTTGGACGATAGTTGTCCTTTATTTCTCTGCCTGTTTGTGAATTGCTGTGCCCCAGAGCTCCATTATTTAACTCGTTTTTTGTGAGCTGAATGCAAGTCCAATATTTTGGTTCAGGACCTATACTGGTACCCGGTGGGTGGCTGAGACTTGGTTAATTCTTCTTCCTCCCGGGAAACAAGAGTGACATGTGCCCGTCCAAATGCCTAACAGCTATTCTCTCATTGGTTCTCCCTCTTCCGTTTCATCCTCTGCCAAATTGGCAACTTGTGTGAAACAGGAGGTTAAAGGGGCTGTCTCTCCAAGTTGGGAGATTGATAGTAAAGCAGTTGGAAAGTCAAACCGGAGCACCAGGAGAGGGACTATTTGTTGAATTTTGGAGACCTTACGTATTCACAGTGTGTCCATTCTCTAGGTTTCCTGTACATGTTATAGCTGAAGTAATATTCCCTTCACCCTGGAGAGTTGGGACCCATGGAATGGGTGCCTTGCATTATTGCTTTAACGGGTCTGCATTTGCTCACCCAATCTCACCAATCCTTTCAGTCCCATGTGTCCAGCCTTATGCCACCTCCAGCTGTCGTTGTAGATAGGGTCATTCCAGGTTTCATCAGAGACCCTGAAGGAATTGTAAAGAATTTCCCTGTTTTTTTGTTTCGTTTTTGAAATTCTTTTTATAGTGGGTTTGAGCTGATTCTCACTGCCATGTTTATGCCTGCCTAGACACATTTGATTCCATTACGGGTACATATCAATACATAGGGTTTAAGATTCTTACTAGTAAGATATATCCCTCTGCTTGGAATATGGGGGGTTGATTTCCTTTCACTGAAGAAGGTGTAGTTCTTCTCTATTCCGTAATTGGTTTTTGGAATGGTACCAGAACTAATATGAAAATCTGGTTTAATTCATCACCCCACCTCTCCTTCCACCTTAAGCAGGCATAAGAATTTTTTCTAAATGTCAAACTCTCTTCCCTTTCCTAACTCAGTTCATGTGTAGCCATGTTTACAGGACTTTCATAAGTGATATCTTATGATAAGTTCCTTTTTCTATGTGACTTATTTCACTTAGAATAATCGCACCTGAATCCACTCATTTTGCTGCTACTGTTCTTACAACATGGATTTCATGGCTGAGGGATATTCCATCGTATGTAAGTACCACAATGTTTTGAACCATTTTTATATTTCCTGGGACATTTAAGGTGTACCCAAGTTGAGGTTCTTGAAAGCAGTGCAGCCCTTAATTTTGGGGTGGCTCTGTCTTATTGATTTTCAGTATTCCCAAGGTATATTCCCTAGACTGGAAGTGCCCTTGCCTCTGTAGCTCTGTTGTTTACTTGTTTTAGGGAACACAATGCACTCCTCCAGAGAGGCAGTTGGCAATTTACATCCCGCCCATCAGCATAACAAGGCTCCCTGTTCTCCAAGGCCTGTCTTGCCTTTCTGGTTTTTACACATTTTGTGGATGTCCCTTTTGACCGGTGGGAAGTGATACTTCTTTGTAGTGCAGATTTGCATTGCCCGCTTGCTTGCTTCGCCAAAAAGTTCATATGCGTTTTCTCCTGCATATATTCAGGAGAAAATCCATACGCCCTTTTTGGCCAAGTGCATCATTGTTGAAGTTGTGCCCCTCTTCCTGTGCTTTACAGACCATTCCAACGTACCTCTTGAAATCTGCTTCCTGCTATTCGGCCTGAATTTCAAGTCCGCTTCGTTGCCTTACCTCAACAGATTTCTGGACGATAGTTGGCGTTTATTACTCTGCCAGTTTGTGAATTGCTCTGCCTCTGATCTCCATTTTTCAACTCGTTTTTTGTGACCTGAATGCAATACAAAGTTTTGGTTCAGGACCTATACTGTTTCCAGGTGAGTGGCTGAGACTTTGGCTAATTCTTCTTCCTGCTGGGCAATTAGAGTGACATGTGCCCGTCCAAATGCCTAACAGCTACGCTCTCATTGATTCTCCCTCTTCCCTTTCATCCTCTGCCAATTTGGCAACCGGTGAGAACCAGGAGGTTAAAGGGGCTGTCTCTCCAAGTTGGGAGAGTGATATTAAAGCAGTTGGAAAGTCAAACCAGAGCACCAGGAGATGGACTATTCGTTGAGTTTTAGAAACCATTCGTTTTCACAGTGTGTCCATTTGCTAAGCTTCCCATACATGTTACAGCTGTAGTAATATTCCCTTCAACCTGGAGAGTTGGGACCCATGGATTGGGTGCCATGCATTATTGCTTTAAAGGGTCTGCATTTGCTCACCCAATCTCACCAATCCTCTCAGTCCCAAGTGTCCAGCCTTATGCCACATCCAGCTGTCATTGTAGACAGGGTCATTCCACGTTTCATCAGAGACCCTGAAGGAATTGTAAAGAATTTCCCTGTGTTTTAGTTTTGTTTTTGAATTTCCTTTTTATAGTGGGTTTGAGCTGATTCTCGCTGCCATGTTTATGCCAGTCTAGACACACTTGATTCCCTTATGGAGACGTATCAATACAAAGGTTTTAAGATTCTTACTAGTCAGATATATTCCTCTGCGGGAAATATGGGGTTTTGATTCCCTTTCACTGAGGAAGGTATAGGTAGGTCTTGTCTATTCCACAGTTGGTTTTGGGAACGGTACCTGTGCTTATATCAAACTCTGGTTTTATGCATCCCCCCACCTCTCCTTCCCCCTTAAGGAAGCATGAGAGTGTTTTCTAAATGTGAGACTCTGTTCTCTTTCCTAACTCAGTTCATGTGTAGCCATGTTTACAGGATCTTCATAAGTGATATTTTATGATAACCTTCTTTTTCTTTGTGACATTACACTTAGAATCATCGTACCTGAATCCACTAATTTTGCTGCTAATGGTCTTACGACATGGATTTCATGGCTGAGGGATATTCCATCGTACGTAAGTACCACAATTTTTTGAACCATTTTTATGTTTCCAGGGATATTTAAGGTGAACCCATGTTGAGGTTCTTGTAAGCAGTGCAGCCCTAAATTTTGGGGTGGCTCTGTCTTATTGATTTTCAGTTTTCCCAAGGTATATTCCCTAGACTTGAAGTGTCCTTGGCTCTGTTGCTCTGTTGTTTACTTGTTTTAGGGAACACAACGCACTCCTCCAGAGAGGCAGTTGGCAATTTACATGCCGCCCATCAGCATAACAACGCTCCCTGTTCTCCAGGGCCTGTCTTGCCTTTCTGGTTTTTACCCATTTTGTGGATGTCCCTTTTGACCGGTGGGAAGTGATACTTCTTTGTAGTGCAGATTTGCATTGCTCGCTTGCTTGTTTGGCCAAAAAGGCCGTATGCGTTTTCTGCTGAATATATTCAGGAGAAAACGCATACGCCCTTTTTGGCCAAGTGCATCATTGTCAAAGTTGTGCCCCTCTTCCTGTGCTTTATAGACGATTCCAACGTACCTCTTGAAATCTCTTTCCTGCTATTCGGCCTGACATTCAAGTCTGCTTCGTTGCCTTCCCTCAACAGATTTCTGGACGATAGTTGGCCTTTATTATTCTGCCAGTTTGTGAATTGCTCTCCCCCTGAGCTCCATTTTTCAACTCGTTTTTAGTGAGATGAACGCATGTCCAACATTTTGGTTCAGGACCTATATTGGTTCCCGGTGGGTGGCTGCGACTTTGATTAATTATTTTTCCTGCCGGGCAATTAGAGTGACATATGCCCGTCCAAATGCCTAACAGCTACTCCCTCATTGGTTCTCCCTCTTCCCTTTCATCCTCTGCCAAATTGGCAACCTGTGAGAACAAGGAGATTAAAGGCGCTGTCTCTCCAAGTTGGGAGATTGATAGTAAAGCAGTTGGAAAGTCAAACTGGAGCACCAGGAGAGGGACTATTCGTTGAGTTTTAGAAACCTTTCGTATTCACAGTGTGTCCATTCTCTAGGTTTCCCGTACATGTTATAGCTGTAGTAATATTCCCTTCAACCTGGAGAGTTGGGACCCATGGAATGGGTGCCATGCATTATTGCTTTAAAGGGTCTGCATTTGCTCACCCAATCTCACTAATCCTCTCAGTCCCAATTGTCCAGCCTTATGCCACATCCAGCTGTCATTGTAGACAGTGTTATTCCACGTTTCATCAGAGACCCTGAAGGCATTGTAAAGAATGTCCCAGTTTTTTTGTTTTGTTTTTGAAATTCCTTTTTATAGTGAGTTTGAGCTGATTCTCACTTCCATGTTTATGCCAGTCTAGACACACTTGATTTCCTTATGGAGACATATCAATACATAGGTTTGAAGATTCTTACTAGTCAGATATATTCCTCTGAGGGAAGTATGGAGTGTTGATTCCTTTTCAGTGAGGAAGGTGTAGATCTTTTCTATTCTGTATTTGGTTTCTGGAATGGAGCCTTTACTAATATCAAACTCTGGTTTTATGCAACACCCCACCTCTCCTTACCCCTTAAGCAGGTGTAAGAGTGTTTTCTAAATGTGAGACTCTCTTCTCTTTACTAACTCAGTTCATGTGTAGCCATGTATAAATGACCTTTATAAGTGATATCTTATGATAAGTTTATTTTACTCTGTGACTAATTTCACTTAGAATCCTCGTAACTGAATCCACTAAATTTGCTGCTACTGGCCTGATGACATTGATTTCATGGCAGAGAAATATTCCATCGTATGTAATTACCACAATCTCTTGAAAAATTTTTGTCTTTCCTGGGATATTTAAGTTGTAGCCTAGTTGAGGTTCTTGTAAGCAGTGCAGCCATAAATTTTGGGGTGCCTGTGTCTTACTGATTTTCTGCTTTCCCAAGGTATATTCCCCAGACTGGAAGTGCCCTTGGCTCTGTAGCTCTGTTGTTTACTTGTTTTAGGGAACACAATGAACTCCTCCAGAGAGGCAGATGGCAGTTTACATCCCGCCCATCAGCATAACAAGGCTCCCTGTTCTCCAGGGCCTGTCTTGCCTTTCTGGTTTTTACCCATTTTTTGGATGTACCTTTTGACAAGTGGGAATTGATACTTTGTAGTGCAGATTTGCATTGCCAGCATGCTTGCTTGGCCAAAAAGTGTGTATGCGTTTTCTCCTGAATATATTCAGGAGAAAACGCATACGCCCTTTTTGGCCAAGTGCATCATTGTCGATGTTGTGCCCCTCTTCCTTTGACTTAAAAGCGATTCCAACGTACCTCTTGAAGTCTGTTTCCTGCTATTCTGCCTCGCTTTCAAGTCCGCCTCGTTGCATTCCCTCAACAGATTTTTGGACGATAGTTGTCCTTTATTACTCTGCCTGTTTGTGAATTGTTGTGCACTGAGCTACATTATTTATCTCGTTTTTTTGTGAGCTGAACGCAGGTCCAATATTTTGGTTCAGGACCTATACTGGTTTCCGGTGGGTGGCTGAGGCTTTGGTTATTTCTTCTTCTTCCCGTGAAGTAAGATAACATGTGTCCGTACAGATGTCTAACAGCTACTCTCTCACTGGTTCTCCCTTTTCCCTTTCATCCTCTGCCAAATTGGCAACCTGTGCGAACCAGAAGGTTTAAGGTGCTGTCTCTCCAAGTTGGGAGATTGATAGTAAAGCAGTTGGAAAGTCAAATGGGATCACCAGGAGTGGGACTATTCGTTGAGTTTTAGAAACCTTTCGTATTCACTGTGTCCATTCTCTAGGGTTCCCGTACATATTATAGCTGTAGTAATATGCCCTTAAACCTGGCCTGTTGGGACCCATGGAATGGGTACCACACATTATTGCTTTAAAGGGTCTACATTTGCTCACCCAATCTCACCAATCCTCTCAGTCCCAAGTGTCCAGCCTTATGCCACATCCAGTTGTCGTTGTAGATAGGGTCATTCCAGCTTTCATCAGCGACCCTGAAGGTATTGTGTAAGAATTGTTCTGTTTTTATGTCTTGTTTTGAAATTCATTTTTATATTGGGTTTGAGCTGATTCTCCCCGCCATGTTTATGTCATTCTAGGCACACTTAGTTACCTTACAGAGACATATCAATACATAGGTTTTAAAATTCTTACTAGTCAGATATATTTCTCTGTGGGGAATAGGGATGTTGAGTTCCGTTCACTGAGGAAGGAGTAGGGCTTGTCTCTTTTGTTTTTAGATTATGGAACGGTACCTGTGCTAATATCAATCTTTTGTTTTGTGCATCTCCCCACCTGTCTTTCCCCTTAAGCAAGCGTTAGAGTGTTTTCTAAATCTGAGACTCTGTTCTCTTCCCTAAATCAGTTCATATGTAGCCATGTTTACATTCCCTTCATAAGTGATATCTTATGTCAGAATGCACCATGGCCCTTGTCATAATAATGCTTCATGACCCCTGTCATCACAATGATCCATGCCCTGGTTATCAAAATGCTCCATGTCCCTTGTCATCAAAATTCTCCACGTCCTTGTCATCACAATGATACATGACACTTCTCATCAAAATATTACATGCTCTTGTCATCACAATTCTCCATTCTCTTGACATTGCAATGCTCCATGCCCTTGTCATCACAATGCTCCATGCCTTTGTCATCACATTGCTCCATGACCCCTGTCATCAAATTGCTCCCTGACACCTGTCATCACAATGCTTCATGCCCATTGTCATTACAGTGCTCCATGATGCTCGACATCACAATTACCCAAGGTCTTCTCATCACAATGCTCCACGGTTTTGCCATCACCATGCTCCATGCCTTGTCATCTCAAAGCTCAATGTCCCTTGTCCTCACAATTCTCCACGTCCTTGTCATTACAATGCTCCTTGGCACTTCACATCACAATGTTATATGCTCTTGTCATCACAATACTCCATGCACTTGTCATTGCAATACTCCATGACCCCTGTCATAGGAAGCTCCATGCGCTTTTCATCAAAATGTTTCACGACCAGGACATTAAAATTCTCAATGGCCCTTGATATCACAATGCTCCATGCCCTTGTCATCACAATGCTCCTTTACTTTGTCACAACAATCCTCCATAACAATTGGCATCACAATGCTCCATGATATTGTCATCAAACTGGAACATGACATATTTCATCACAATGCTCCCTGACACCTTTCTTCACAATAATCCATGACCTTGTCATCACAGTGCTCCATGACCATGTCATCACAATGTGCCATGCCCATTCTTATCAAAATAATCCAAGAAACTTGTCAGACCAATGCTCCATGCCACTTTTCATCACAATGCTCCATGAACGCTGTCATCAAAATGCACCATGCCCATCATCATAATGCTTCATGCTATTGTCATCACAATGAAATCAAAAAGCTCCATGACATCTGTCATCACAATGCAGCAAACCCTTGTGATCACAATGTCCCATAACACTTGTCATCACAATGCCCCATGACGCTGGTCACCACAGTTATCCATGGGCTTCTCATCACAATGCACCATGACTTTTGTCAACACAATGCTCAATACCCTTGTCAACACAATGCTCTCTGATTATTGACCACAGTATGCACCGTGCACTCTTTCATGACAAGGCTCCATGCCTTTTTCATCACAATGATCCATGCCCTTCTCATCAAAATGTTCCAAGACACCTGTGATCACAATGCTCCTGGCACTTGTCATCACAATGCTCCATGACGAATGTCATCAGAATGCTCCATGGCCTTCTCATCATAATGTTCCATGCCCTTGTCATCACAATGCTCCAGGACCACAGTAATCAAAATGATCCGTGCGCTTTTTCATCTGAATGCTCCATGAGACTTGTCATCACAAGGTTCCATGGTCTTCACAACACAGTGCTCCAGGACCTTGTCATCACAGTGCTCCATCCCCTTGTCATCACACTGCAACATGACCACTGTCATCACAATAATCCATGAAAATTTTCAGCCCAATGCTCCACGAAATTCTCATCACAATGCTCCATAGCCCATATCACCACAATGCTCCATGACCACTGTCATCAAAACACTCCATGACACCTGACAACACAATGATCCGGGACACTTGTCATCACAGTGCTCAATTCCCTAGTCATCACAATGCTCCATGACCCCTGTCATCACAACACTCCATGAACATTTTCAGCCCAGTGCTCCATGACCCTTGTCATCACAATGATCCTTGCTCTTGTCATCCGAATGCTCCATGACCCATGTATTCACAATGCTCCGTGACGCTTGTCATCACAGTGCTCCATGACACCTGTCATCACAATGCTCCATGCCTTTGTCAGCAAAATGTTACATGACCTTGTCATTACAATACTCTATGCGCTTGTCATCACAATACTCCATTTCCATTGTCATCACAATCTTCCATGAACCTTGGGATCACATTGCTTCATGCCAATTTCTACACAATGCTCCATGCTCCTTGAAATCAAAATGATCCATGACTTCTGTCATCTCAATGCTCCAAAACCTTGTGATCACAATGTTCCATAACACTTGTCATCACAACGCTCCATGATGCCTGTCATCACAATAATCCATGCCCTTTTCATCACAATGCTCCATGACCTTTGTCATCACAATTCTCAATACACTTGTCATCAAAATGCTCCCTGACACTTGTCATCAGAATGCTCCTTGAACCCTGTCACGAAAAGGCTCCATGCCATTTTCATCAGAATGCTCCAAGCCATTGTCATCACAATGCTCCATTACATTTGTCATCAGAATTCTCCATGACACTTGGCATCACAGTGTTCCATGACATTGTCATCACAGTGGGCCATTCCAAATGTCATTGCAATAATCCATGAAATATATTAGACCAATGTTCCATGCCCTTGTCATCACAATACTCCATGCCCTTGTTATCACAATGCTCCATGACCCCTGTCATCACAATGCTCCGTGACTCCCGTCATCACAATGCTTCATGACCTTTGTCATCACAATGGTCCATGCCGTTGTCATCAACAGTCTCTGAACTTTTTAAACACAATGCTCCATGAATTTTTCATCACAATGCTCTTTGACCCTTGTCATCACAATGCTCCATGCGCTTGTCAGCACAATGCTGCATGACATGTCATCACAGTGCACCATGCGCTTGTCATCACAGTGCTCCACAATCATTTCATCACAATGCTCCTTAAAATTTGTCATCACAGTGCTCCATGCACTTCTCATCAAAATGTTCTCTCACCACTGATATCACAATGCTACATCACTGTTTGTCACAATACTCCCTCACCCCTGTCATCACAATGTTCCAAGATTCCTGTCATCCCAATGCTACATGCACTTATCATCACAATGTTCGTTGACCGATGACATCACAATGTTCCATAACACCTGTCATCAAAATGTTCCATGACAATTTTCATCAAAGTGCTCCATGTCCCTGTCATCAGAATGCTCCAAGCCATTCTCATCACAATGCACAACGACCTTGCCATCAAAATGTTCCTTGACCTTTGTCATCACAAAGATCCATGACCGTTGGCATCACAATGCTCCATGTCTTTGTCATCACAATGCTCCATGAACGCTCTCATCACATTGCTCCATGCCCTTGTCTTCACAAAGCTCCATGACACATGTCATCAGAATGCTCCATGTTCTTCTCATCACAATGCTCCATGCCCTTGCCATCACAATGCTCAATTACCCCAGTCATCACAATGCTCCATGACCCCTGCCATCACGATGTTCCATGGACTTGTCATCACAAAGCTCCATGAACCTTCTCATCACAATGCTCCAAGAACCGTGTAATCACAATGCTGTATGCCCCTTTTCATCTCAATGATCCATGAACCCTGTCATCACAATGCACCATGCCCATCATCATAATGCTTCATGCTATTGTCATCACAATGAAATCAAAATGCTCCATGACCTCTGTCATACAAATGCTGCAAACCCTTGTGACCACAATATTCCATAACACTTGTCATCACAATGTCCCATGACGCATGTCATCAGAATGCTCCATGTCCTTCTCATCACAATGCTCTGTGCCTTAGTCATCACAGTGCTCCAAGACCCCTGTAATCACAATGCTCCATGCCCTTTTTCATCAGGATGTTCCATGAGACTTGTCCTCACAAGTCTCCATTGTCTTCTCATCACAATGCTCCAGGACCTTGTCATTAACATGCTACAATCCCTTGTCATCACAATGCTCCATGACCCCTGTCATCACAATAATCCATGAACATTTTCAGCCCAGTGCTCCACGACCTACTCATCACAATGCTCCATGGCTAATATCATCAAAATGCTCCATGACCACTGTCATCACAACACTATATGACACGTGACAACACAATGATCTGGGACTCTTGTCATCACAATGCTACATTCCGTAGTCATCACAATGCTTTATGACCCCTGTCATCACAACACTCCATGAATATTTTCAGCCCAGTGCTCCATGACCCTTTTCATCACAATGATCCATGCCATTGTCAGCAAAATGCTACATGACGTTGTCATTACAATGCTCTATGCGCTTGTCAGCACAATACTCCATTTCCATTGTCATCACAATCCTCCATGAAACTTGGGATCACATTGCTTCAGGCCCTTGTCATCACAATGCTCCATGCTCTTTGAAATCCAAATGATCCATGACCTCTGTCATCACAATGCTCCAAACCCTTGTGATCACAATGTTCCATAACACTTCTCATCACAACGCTCCATGATGCCTGTCATCACAATACTCCATGCCCTTTTCATCACAATGCTCCATGACCATTTTCATCACAATTCTCAATACACTTGTCATCAAAATGCTCCCTGACACTTGTCGTCAGAATGCTCCTTGAACCCTGTCACGAAAAGGCTCCATGCCTTTTTCATCACAATGCCCCATGGCGTTTTCATCACAATGCTCCATGCCATTGTCATCAAAATACTCCACAAGCTTGTCATCAGAATGCTCCATGATCCTTGTCATCACAGTTCTCCATGCACTTGTCAGCACAATGCTCCCTGAACCTTATCATCACAATGATCCAAGCCATTGTCATCACAATGGGCCATTACATATGTCATCACAATGCTACCTGACACGTGTCTTCACAATACTTCATGACCTCGTCATCACAATGCTCCATGTCCTTTTCATCACAATGCGCCATTCCAACTGTCATCACAATAATCCATGAAACTTATTAGACCAATGGTCCATGCCCTTGTCATCACAACGCTCCATGCCCTTATTATCACAATGCTCCATGGCCCCTGTCATCACAATGCTCCGTGACTCCAGTCATCACAGTGCTTCATGACCTTTGTCATCACAATGGTCCATGCCCTCGTCATCAACAGTCTCTGTGACCTTTTTAACCACAATGCTCCATGAAATTGTTATCACAATGCTCTTTGACCCTTGTCATCACAATGCTCCATGCGCTGGTCAGCATAATGCTCCATGACACATGTCATCACAATGCACCATGCGCTTGTCATCACAGTGCTCCACAATCTTGTCATCACAATGCTCCTTAAAATTTGTCATCACAATGCTCCATGCACTTCTCATCAAAATGCTCTCTCACCACTGATATCACAATGCTACATCACTATTTGTCACAATACTCCTTCACTCCTGTCATCACAATGTTCCATGACTCCTGTCATCACAATGCTACATGCACTTATTACAATGTTCGATGACCCCTGACATCACAGTGTTCCATAAAACCTGTCATCAAAATGTTCCATGACACTTTTCATCAAATTGCTCCAAGACACTGTCATCAGAATGCTCCCTGCCCTTCTCATCACAATGCACAACGCCCTTGCCATCTAAATGCTCCATGACCTTTGTCATCACAAAGATCCATGACCCCTGTCTTCACAATACTCCGTGACTCCTGTCATCACAATGTTTCATAACGTTTGTCATCACAGTGGTCCATGTCCGTGTCATCACAAGGCTCTGTGACCTTTGTAACCACAATGTTCCCTGAAATTTTCATCACAATTCTCTGTGACCCTTGTCATCATAATGCTCCATGTCTTTTTCAGAACAATGCTCCATGACCATTGTCATCACAAAGTGCCACGCGATTTTCATCACAACGGTCCACAACCTTGTCATTGAAATGCTCCATAAACCTTGTAATCACAATGCTCCATGCACTTCTCATCAAAATGCTCTCTCACACGAGATATCACAATGTTCCATCACTAGTCATCACAATACTCTCTCACCCCTGTAATCACAATGTTCCATGAACCTGTCATCACAATGCTATATCCCCTTATCATCACAATGTTCCATGACCCCTGACATCACAATGTTCCATAAAACCTGTCATCACAATGCTCCATGACGCTTTTCATCCCAAAGCTCCAAGACCGCTGACATCACAATGTTCTATAACCCCTGCCATCAAAATGTTCCATTACACTTTTCATCAAATTGCTGCATGACCCGGTCATCAAAATTCTCCCTGCCCTTCTCATCACAATGCACCATGCCCTTGTCATCAAAATGCTCCATGATTTGTCATCACAAAGCTCCATGACCCTTGGCATCACAATGCTCCATGTCATTGTCATCACAATGCTCCATGAACCATCTTATCACATTGCTCCATGCCCTTGTCATCACAAAGATACCTGATACTTGTCATCACAATGCTCGATGCCCTTCTCATCATAATGCTCCATGCCCTTGTCATTACCATCCTGAATGACCCATGTATCACAGTGTTCCGTGCCCTTGTCATCACAATGCTCCATGCCCACTCTCATCACAATAATCCATGAAATATTTCAGACCAATGTTCCATGCCCTTCTCATCAAAATGCTCCATTACCCCTGTCATAACAATGCACCATGACCCTTGCCATCAAAATGTTTCTCGGCCTACTCATCACAAGGTTCCATGACACTTGTCATCACAATGCTTAAGACCCCTGAAATCACAGTGCTCCATGACCTTGTCATCAGAAAGCTCCATGACGCATGTCATCAGAATGTTTCATGGTCTTTTCATCACAATGCTCCATGCCCTTGTCATCACAGTGCTCCATGACCCTTGTAATAACAATGCTCCATGCCCCTTTTCATCTCAATGCTCCATGAACCCTGTCATCACAATGCACCATGCCCATCATCATAATGCTTCAGGCTATTGTCATCACAATGAAATCAATATTCTCCATGACCTCTGTCATCATAATGCTCCAAACCCTTGTGATCACAATGTTCCATAACACTTATCATCACAACACCCCATGACGCTCATCATCACAATTATCCATGGTCTTCTCATCACAATGCTCCATGATCTTTGTCATCACAATGCTCAATACACTTGTCGTCACAATGCTCCCTGACACTTGTCGTCAGTATGCTCCTTGAACCCTGTCATGGCAAGGCTCCATGCCTTTTTCATAACAATGATCCATGCCCTTTTCATCACAATGCTCCAAGATCCCTGTAATCACAATGCTCCATGCACATCTCATCAAAATGCTCTCTCACCAGAGATATCACAATGTTCCATCACTAGTCATCACAATACTCCCTCATCCCTGTAATCACAATGTTCCATGACACTGTCATCACAATGCTACATCCCCTTATCATCTCAATGTTCCATGACCCCTGACATCACAATGTTCCATAACCCCTGTCATCAAAATGCTCCATGACCCTTTTCTTCCCAAAGTTCCAAGACCCCTGACATCACAATGTTTTATAACCCCTGCATCAAAATGTTCCTTTAAACTTTTCATCAAATTGCTGCATGAACCGGCCATCAAAATGCTCCCTGACTTTCTCATCACAATGCACCATGCCCTTGTCATCAAAATGCTCCATGACTTGTCATCACAAACTCCATGACCCTTGGCATCACAATGCTCCATGTCATTGTCATCACAATGCTCCATGAACCCTCTTATCACATTGCTCCATGCCCTTGTCATCACAAAGCTCCCTGATACTTGTCATCACAGTGCTCGATGCCCTTCTCATCACAATGCTCCATGCCCTTGTCATTACAATCCTGCATGACCCATGTATCACAGTGCTCCGTGCCCTTGTCATCACAATGCTCCATGCCCACTCTCATCACAATATTCCATGAAATATTTCAGACCAATGTTCCATGCCCTTCTCATCAAAATCTTGCATTACCCCTGTCATAGCAATGCACCATGACCTTTGCCATCAAAATGTTCCACGTCCTAGTCATCACAAGGTTCCATGACACTTGTCATCACAATGCTTAAGACCACTGAAATCACAATTCTCCATGCCCTTGTCATCACAATGCTTAAGACCACTGAAATCACAATACTCCATGCCCTTGTCATCACAAAGCTCCATGACGCAGGTCATCAGAATGTTCCATGGCCTTTTCATCACAATGCTCCAAGCCCTTGTCATCACAATGTTAGAAGGCCCTTGTAATCACAATGCTCCATGCCCCTTTTCATCTCAATGCTCCATGAACCCTGTCATCACAATGCACCATGCCCATCATCATAACGCTTCAGGCTATTGTCATCACAATGAAATCAATATTCTCCATGACCTCTGTCATCATAATGCTCCAAACACTTGTGATCACAATGTTCCATAACACTTATCATCACAACACCCCATGATGCTCATCATCACAATTATTCATGGACTTCTCATCACAATTCTCCGTGATCTTTTTCATCACAATGCTCAATACACTTGTCATCACAATGCTCCCTGACACTTGTCGTCAGTATGCTCCTTGAACCCTGTCATGACAAGGCTCCGTGCCTTTTTCATAAAAATGATCCATGCCCTTTTTATCACAATGCTCCAAGATGCCTGTAATCACAATGCTCCATGCCCTTGTCATCACAAATCTCTATGATGCATGACATCAGAATGCTCCATCGACTTCTCATCACAATGCTCCATGCCCTAAACATCACAATGCTCCATGGCCAATATCATCACAATGCTCCATGACCACTGTCATCACAACACTCCATGACACCTGACAACTCAATGATCTGGGACTCTTGTCATCACAATGCTCCATTCCCTAGTCATCACAATGCTTCATGACCCCTGTCATCACAACACTCCATGAACATTTTCAGCCCAGTGCTCCATGACCCTTGTCATCACAATGCTCCATGACCCCTGTATTCACAATGCTCCGTGACGCTTGTCATCACTGTGCTCCATGACACATGTCATCACAATGCTCCATGTCTTTGTCAGCAAAATGCTACATGACCTTGTCATTACAATGCTCTATGCGCTTGTCATCACAATACTCTATTTCCATTGTCATCACAATCCTCCATGAACCTTGGGATCACATTGCTTCATACCCCTGTCATCACAATGCTCCATGCTCCTTGAAATCAAAATGATCCATGACGTCTGTCATCACAATGCTCCAAACCCTTGTGATCACAATGTTCCATAACACTTGTCATCACAATGCTCCATGATGCCTGTCATCACAATACTCCATGCCCTTTTCATCCCAATGCTCCATGACCTTTGTCATCACAATTCTCAATACACTTGTCATCACAAAGCTCCCTGACACTTGTCATCAGAATGCTCCTTCAAACCTGTCACGAAAAGGCACCATGCATCTTTCATCACAATGCCCCATGCCATTTTCATCTCAATGCTCCATGCAATTCTCATTAAAATACTCCACAAGCTTGTCATCAGAATGCTCCATGACCCTTGTCATCACAGTTCTACATGCACTTGTCAGCACAATGTTCCCTGACCCTTGTCATCACAATGCTCCAAGCCATTGTCATCACAATGCTCCATTACCTTTGTCATCAGAATCCTCCATGACACTTGGCATCACAATGCTCCATGCCATTGTCATCACATTGGTCCATTACATATGTCACCACAATGCTTCCTGACACCTGTCTTCACAATACTGCATGACCTGGTCATCACATTGCTCCATACCCTTGTCATCACAATGCGCCATTCCAAATGTCATCACAATAATCCATGAAACTTATTAGACCAATGTTCCATGCCCTTGTCATCACAATGCTCCATGCCCTTGTCATCACAAAACTCCATGACGCATGTCATCAGAATGCTCCATGGCCTTCTCATCACATTGCTCCATGCCCTAGTCATCACAATGCTCCAAGAACCCTGTAATCACAATGCTCCATGCACATTTTCATCACAATTCTCCCTGAGATTTGTCATCAAAATTCTCCATGGTCTTCTCATCACAATGCTCCAGGACCTTGTCATCACCATGCTTCAATCCCTTGTCATCATAATGCTCCATGACCACTATCATCACAACACTCCATGACACCTGACAACACATTGATCCTTGATTCTTGTCATCACAATTCTCTATTCCCTAGTCATCACAATGCTGCATGACCCGTGTCATCACAACACTCCATGAACATTTTCAGCCCAGGGCTCCATGACACTTGTCATCACAATATTCCATGCCCTTGTCATCCCAATGGTCCATGACCCCTATATTCACAAAGCTCCGTGACGCTTGTCATCACAGTGCTCCATGACACATGTCATCACAATGTTCCATGCCATTGTCAGCAAAATGCTACATGACCTTGTCATTACAATGCTCTATGTGCTTGTCATCACAATACTCAATTTCAATTGTCATCACAATCCTCCATGAATTTTGGGATCACATTGCATCATGCCCTTGTCATTACAATGCTCCATGCTCGTTGAAATCAAAATGATCCATGACCCCTCTCATCACAATGCTCCAAACCCTTGTGATCACAGTGTTCCATAACACTTGTCATCACAACGCTCCATGATGCCTGTCATCAAAATACACCATACCCTTTTCATCACAATGTTCCATGCCATTGTCATCAAAATACTCCACAAGCTTGTCATCAGAATGCTCCATGACCCTTGTCATCACAATTCCCATGCACTTTTCAGCACAATGCTCCCTGTCCCTTGTCATCACAATGCTCCAAGCCATTGTCATCACAATGCTCCATTAGCTTTGTCATCAGAATCCTCCATGACACTTGGCCTCACAATGCTCCATGCCATTGTCATGACAATGGGCGATTACATATGTCATCACAATGCTCCCTGACACCTGTCTTCACAATACTGCATGACCTGGTCATCACAAGGCTCCATGACCCTTCTCATCACAATGCTCAAAGTCCCCTGTAATCACAATGCTCCACAACCTTCTGATCACAATGCTCTATGGCCAATATCATCAAAATGCTCCATGACCACTGTCATCACAACACTCCATGACAACTGAAAACACAATGATCCGGGACTCATGTCATCACAGTGCTCCATTCCCTAGTCATCACAATTCTCCAAGACCCCTGTCATCACAACACTCCTTGAACATTTTCAGCCCATTGCTCCATGACACTTGTCATCAAAATGATCCATGCCCTTGTCTTCCCAATGCTCCATGACCACTGTATTCACAATGATCCGTGACGATTGTCATCACAGTGCTCCATGACACCTGTCATCACAATGCTCCATGCGTTTTTCAGCAAAATGATACATGACCTTGTCATTACAATGCTGTATGCGCTTGTCATCACAATACTCCATTTCCATTGTCATCACAATGCTCCATGAAACTTGGGATCACATTGCTTCATGCCCTTTTCATCACAATGCTCCATGCTCTTTGAAATCAAAATGAACCATGATCTCTGTCATCACAATGCTCCAAACCCTTGTGATCACAGTGTTCCATAACACTTGTCATCACAACACTCCATGATGCCTGTCATCACAATACTCCCTGCACTTTTCATCACAATGCTACATGACCTTGGTCATCACAATGCTCAATACACTTGTCATCAAAATGCTCCCTGACACTTGTTGTCTGTATGCTCCTTGAACCCTGTCATGACAAGGCTACATTCCTTTTTCTTCACAATGATCCATGTCCTTTTCATCACAATGCTCCAAGACCAATGTAATCTCAATGCTCCATGCCATTGTCATCACAAAGCTCAATGACGCATGTCATCAGAATGTTCCATGGCCTTCTCATCACAATGATCCATGCCCTAGGCATCACAATGCTCCAAGACCCCTGTAATCACAATGCTCCATACCCCTTTTCATCAGAATGTTCCATGAGACTTGTCATCACAAGTCTTCATGGCCTTCTCATCACAATGCTCCAGGACCTTGTAATCCCCATGCTCCATTCCCTGGTCTTCAAAATACTCCATGACCACAGTCATCACAACACTCCATGACACCTGACAACACAATGATCCGGGACTCTTGTCATCACAATGCTCCATTCCCTAGTCATCACAATGCTCCATGACCCGTGTCATCACAATACACCATGAACATTTTCAGCCAAGTGCTCCATGACCCTTGTCATCCTAATGATCCATGCCCTTGTCATCCCAATGCTCCATGACCGGTGTATTCACAATGCTCCGTGAAGCTTGTCATCACAGTGCTCCATGACACATGTCATCACAATGGTCCATGCCTTTGTCAGCAAAACGCTCCACGACCTTGTCATTATAATACTTTATGCGCTTGTCATCTCAATACACCATCTCCATTGTCATCACAATCCTCCATTAACCTTGTAATCACATTGCTTCATGCCCTTGTCATCACAATGCTCCGTGCTCCTTGAAATCAAAATGATCCATGACCTCTGTCATCACATTGCTCCAAACACATTTGATCACATTGTTCCATAACACTTGTCATCATAATGCTCCATGATGCCTGTCATCACAGTACTTCATGCCCTTTTCATGACAATGCTCCATGATCTTTGTCATCACAATGCTCAATACTCTTGTCATCTCAATGCTCCCTGACATTGTCATCAGAATGCTCCTTGAACCCTGTCATGACAATGATCCATGCCTTTTTCATCACAATGCCCCATGCCGTTTTCATCACAATGCTCCATGTCATTGTCATCAAAATACTCAACAAGCTTGTCATCAGAATGCTCTATGACAGTTGTCATCACAATTATCCATGCACTTGTCAGCTCAATGCTCCCTGACCATTTTCATCACAATGCTCCAAGCCATTGTCATCACAATGCTCCATTACCTTTGTCATCAGAATCCTCCATGACACTTGGCATCACAATGCTCCATGCCATTGTCATCACAATGGGCCATGACATATGTCATCACAATGCTCCCTGACACCTCTCTTCACAATACTGCATGACATGGTCATCACAATGCTCCATGCCCTTGTCATCACAATGTGCCATTCCAACTGTCATTGCAATAATCCATGCAACTTATTAGACCAATGTTCCATGCCCTTGTCATCACAATGCTCCATGCCCTTGTTATCACAATGCTCCATGACCCCTGTCATCACAATGCTCCTTGACTCCAGTCATCACAATGCTTCATGAACTTTGTCATCACAATGGTCCATGCCCTCGTCATCAACAGTCTCTGTGACCTTTTTAACCACAATGGTCCATGAACTTTTCTTCACAATGCTCTTTGACACTTGTCATCACAATGCTCCATGTGCTTGTCAGCACAATGCTCCTTAATATATGTCATCACAATGCTCCATGCACTTCTCATCAAAATGCTCTCTCACCACTGATATCACAATGCTACATCACTATTTGTCACAATACTCGCTCAACCCTTTCATCACAATGTTCCATGACTCCTGTCATCACAATGCTACATGCACTTATCATCACAATATTCGATGATCCCTGACATCACAATGTTCCATAACACCTGTCATCAAAATGTTCCATGACACTTTTCATCAAATTGCTCCATGACCCTGTCATCAGAATGCTCCCTGCACTTCTCATCACAATGCACAATGCCCTTGCCATCAAAATGCTCCATGACCTTTGTCATCACAAAGATCCATGACCCTTGGCATCACAATGCTCCATGTCATTGTCATCACAATGCTCCATGAACGCTCTCATCACATTGCTCCAGGCCCTTGTCTTCACAAAGCTCCATGACACATGTCATCAGAATGCTCCATGGCCTTCTCATCACAATGCTCCATGCCCTTGCCATCACAATGCTCCATTACCCCTCTCATAACAATGCTCCATGACCCCTGCCATCACGATGTTCCATAGCCTTGTCATCAAAAAGCTCCATAACCCTTCTCATCACAATGCTCCAAGAACCATGTAATCACTATGCTCTATGCCTTTTTCATCTCAATGATCCATGAACCCTGTCATCACAATGCACCATGCCCATCATCATAATGCTTCATGTTATTGTCATCACAATGAAATCAAAATGCTGTATGACCTCTGTCATAACAATGCTCCAAACCCTTCTGATCACAATATTCCATAACACTTGTCATCACAAAGCTCAATGACGCATGCCATCAGAATGTTCCTTGTTCTTCGCCTCACAATGCTCCATGCCCTTGTCATCACAATGTTCAAAGACTCCTGTAATCACAATGCTCCTTTCCCTTGTCATCAAAAAACTCCATGACGCATGTCATCAGAATGCTCCATGGCCTTCTCATCACAATGCTCCATGCCCTAGTCATCACAATGCTACAAGACCCCTGTAATCACAATGTTCCATTTCCGTTTTCATCAGAATGCTCCCTGAGA
Source organism: Mesoplodon mirus (assembly GCF_964341445.2). Lineage (NCBI taxonomy): Eukaryota > Metazoa > Chordata > Mammalia > Artiodactyla > Ziphiidae > Mesoplodon > Mesoplodon mirus. Next base: position 344,176 of record NW_028295646.1, on the reverse strand, counting down.
CTTGTCATCACAAGTCTCCATGGTCTTCTCATCACAATGCTCCAGGACCTTGTCATTACCGTGCTCCATTCCCTTGTCATCACAATGCTCCATGACCCCTGTCATCACAATAATCTATGAATATTTTCAACCAAATGCTCCACGACCTACTCATCACAATGCTCCATGTCCAATATCATCACAATGCTCCATGACCACTGTAATCACAACACTCCATGACACCTGAAAACACAATGATCCGGGACTCTTGTCATCACAATGCTCCATTCCCTAGTCATCACAATGCTCCATGACACCTGTCATCACAACACTCCATGAACATTTTCAGCCCATTGCTCCATGACACTTGTCATCACAATGATCCATGCCCGTGTCATCCCAATGCTCCATGACCCCTGGATTCACAACGTTCCGTGACGGTTGTCATCACAGTGCTCCATGACACCTGTCATCACAATGCTCCATGCCTTTGTCAGCAAAATGCTACATGACATTGTCATTATAATGCTCTATGCGCTTGTCATCTCTATACTCCATTACCATTGTCCTCACAATCCTCCATGAACCTTGGGATCAGATTGCTTCATGCAGTTTTCATCACAATGCTCCATGCTCCTTGAAATCAAAATGATCCATGACCTCTCTCATCACAATGCTCCAAACCCTTGTGATCACAATGTTCCATAACACTTGTCATCACAATGCTCCATGATGCCTGTCATCACAATACTCCATGCTCTTTTCATCACAATGCTCCATGACCTTTTTCATCACAATGCTCAATACACTTGTCATCACAATGCTCCCTGACACTGGTCATCAGAAGGCTCCTTGAACACTGTCATGACAAGGCTCCATGCCTTTTTCATCACAATGCCCCATGCGGTTTTCATCACAATGCTCCATGTCATTGTCATCAAAATACTCCACAAGCTTGTCATGAGAATGCTCCATGACCCTTGTCATCACAATTCTCCATGCACTTTTCAGCACAATGCTCCCTGACCTTTGTCATCACAATGCTCCAAGCCATTGTTATCACAATGCTCCATTACCTTTGTCATCAGAATCCTCCATTACACTTGGCATCACAATGCTCCATTGAACATTGAATAATCCATGAACATTTTCAGCCCAATGCTTCACGACCTACTCATCACAATGCTCCATGGCCAATATCACAAAGCTCCCTGACCACTGTCATCAAAACACTCCATGACTCCTGACAACACAATGATCCGGGACACTTGTCCTCACAATGCTCCACTCCCTAGTCATCACAAAGCTCCATGACCCCTGTCATCACAATACTCCATGAACATTTTTAGCCCAATGCTCCATGATCCTTGTCATCACATTGAACCATGCCCTTGTCATCCCAGTGCTCCATGACACATGTATTCACAATGCTCCGTGACTCCAGTCATCACAATGCTTCATAAGGTTTGTCTACACAACGGTCCATGCCCGCATCATCACAAGGCTCTGTGACCTTTGAAACCACAATGCTCCATGAACATTTCATCACAATTCTCCGTGACCCTTGTCATCACAATGCTCCATGCGTTTTTCAGAACAATGCTCCATGACACTTGTCATCACAATGTGCCATGCGCTTTTCATCACAATGATCCACAACCTTGTCATCGCTATGCTCCATAAACCTTGTAATCACAATGCTCCAAGCACTTCTCATCAAAATGCTCTCTCACCTGAGATATCACAATGTTCCATCACTAGTCATCACAATCCTCCCTCACCCATGTTATCACAATATCCCATGACCCCTGTCATCACAATGCTACATCCCATTATCAGCAGAATGTTCCATGACCCCTGACATCACAATGTTCCATAAACCCTGTCATCAAAATGCTCCATGACCCTTTTCATCCCAAAGCCCAAAGACTCCTGGCATCACAATGTTCTATAAGCCCAGCCATCAAAATGTTCCATTACACTTTTCTTCAAATTGCTGCATGACCTGGTCATCAAAATGCTCCCTGCCCTTCTCATCACAATGCACCACAACCTTGTCATCAAAATGCTACATGACATTTGTCATCACAAAGCTCCATGACTCTTGGCATCACAATGCTCCATGTCATTGTCATCACAATGCTCCATGAACCCTCTCATCACATGTCTCCATGCCCTTGTCATCACAAAGCTCCATGACACTTGTCATCACAATGCTCGATGCCCGTCTCATCACAATGTTCCATGGCCTTGTCATCACAAGGCTCCATGACCCTTGTCATCCCAATGCTCCAAGACACCTGTAATCACAATGCTCCATGCATTTTTTCATCTCAATGCTCCATGAACACTGTAATCAAAATGCACCATGCCCATCATCATAATGCTTCAGGCTCTTGTCATCACGATGAAATCAAATTTCTCCATGACCACTGTCATCATAATGCTCCAAACCCTTGTGATCACAATGTTCCTTAACACTTATCATCACAACACCCTATGACGATCATCATCACAATTATCCATGGTCCTCTCATCACAATGCTCCATGATCTTTGTCATCACAATTCTCAATACACTTGTCATCACAATGCTCCCTGACACTTGTCGTCAGTATGCTCCTTGAACCCTGTAATGACATGGCTCCATGCCTTTTTATCACAATGATCCATGCCCTTTTCATCACAATGCTCCAAGACCCCTGTAATCACAATGCTCCACGCCCTTGTCATCACAAAGCTCCATGACGCATGTCATCAGAATGCTCCATGGCCTCCTCCTCACAATTTTCCATGCACTTGTCATCACAATGCTCCAAGTCCCTTGTAATCACAATGCTCCATGCCCCTTTTCATCAGAATGCTCCATGAGACTTGTCATCACAAGTCTCCATGGTCATCTCATCACAATGCTCCAGGACCTTGTCATCACCATGCTCCATTCCCTTGTCATCACAATGCTCCATGACCCCTCTCATCACAATACTCCATGAACATTTTCAGCCCAGTGCTCCATGAACTTCTCATCACAATGCTCAATGACAAATATCATCAAAATACTCCATGACCACTGTCATCACAACACTCCATGACACCTGACAACACAATGACCCGGGACTCTTGTCATCACAATGCTCCATTCCCTACTCATCACAATGCTCCATGACCCCTGTCATCACAGTACTCCATGAACATTTTCAGCCCAATGCGCCATGACCCTTGTCATCACAATCATCCATGCCCTTGTCATCCCAATTTTCCATGACCCTTGTAATCACAATGCTCCAAGAACCCTTAATCAAAATGCTCCATGCCCCCGTCATCACAAAGCTCCATGACGCATGTCATCAGAATGTTCCATGGGATTCTCCTCACAATGTTCCATGCCCTTGTCATCACAAGGCTCCATGACCCTTGTCATCCCAATGCTCCATGACCCCTGTAATCACAATGCTCCATGCCCTTATCATCACAAAGCTCCATGACAAATGTCATCAGAATGTTCCATGTCCTTCTCATCAATATTTTCCATGCCCTTGTCATCACAATGCTCCCAGACCACTGTAATCACAATGCTCCATGCCCCTTTTCATCTCAATGCTCCATGAACCCTGTCATCAAAATGCATCATGCTCATCATCATAATGCTTCCGGCTATTGTCAGCACAATGAAATCAAAATTCTCCATGACCTCTGTCATCACAATGCTCCATGACCCCTGTCATCCCAATACTCCATGAACATTTTCAGCCCAATGCTCCATGACACTTGTCTGCACAATGATCCATGCCCTTGTCATCCCAATTCCCCATGACCCATGTATTCACAATGCTCTGTGACACTTCTCATCACAGTGCTCCATGACACCTGTCATCACCATGCTCCAGGCCATTGTCAGCAAAATGCTACGTGACCTTTTCATTACAATGCTCTATGGGCTTGTCATCACAATACTCCATTACCACTGTCATCACATTCCTCCATGAACCTTAGGATCACATTGCATCATGCCCTTCACATCACAATGTTCCATGCTCCTTGAAATCAAAATGATCCATGGCCTCTGTCATTGCAATGCTCCAAAACCTTGTGATCACTATGTTCCATAACACTTGTCATCACAACGCTCCATGATGCCTGTCATCACAATACTCCATGCCCTTTTCATCACAATGTTCCATGAACTTTGTCATCACAATTCTCAATACACTTGTCAACACAATGCTCCCTGACTCTTGTCGTCAGAATGCTCCTTGAAACCTGTCACGAAAAGGCTCCATGCCTTTTGCATCACAAAGACCCATTCCATTTCCTTCACAATGATCCATGCCATTGTCATCAAAATACTCCACAAGCTTGTCATCAGAATGCTCCATGACCCTTGTCATCACAATTTTCCATGCACTTGTCTGCCCAATGCTCCCTGACCCTTGTCATCACAATGCTCCAAGCCATTGTCATCACAATGCTCCATTACCTTTGTCATCAGAATCCTCCATGACACTTGGCATCACAATGCTCCATGCCATTGTCAGCACAATGGGCCATTACATATGTCATCACAATGCTCCATGATAACTCTCTTCACAATACTGCATGACCTGGTCATCACAATGCTCCAAGGCATTGTCATCACAATGCTCCATTACCTTTGTGATCAGAATCCTCCATGACACTTGGCATCACAATGCTCCATGCCATTGTCATCACAATGGGCCCTTACAAATGTCATCACTTTGCTCCCTGATACCTCTCTTCACAATACTGCATGACCTGGTCATCACAATACTCCATGCCCCTGTCATCACAATGTGCCATTCCTACTGTCATCACAATAATCCATGAAACTTATTAGACAAATGTTTCATGCCCTTGTCATCACAATGCTCGATGCCCGTCTCATCACAATGTTCCATGGCCTTGTCATCACAAGGCTCCATGACCCTTGTCATCCCAATGCTCCAAGACACCTGTAATCACAATGCTCCATGCATTTTTTCATCTCAATGCTCCATGAACACTGTAATCAAAATGCACCATGCCCATCATCATAATGCTTCAGGCTCTTGTCATCACGATGAAATCAAATTTCTCCATGACCACTGTCATCATAATGCTCCAAACCCTTGTGATCACAATGTTCCTTAACACTTATCATCACAACACCCTATGACGATCATCATCACAATTATCCATGGTCCTCTCATCACAATGCTCCATGATCTTTGTCATCACAATTCTCAATACACTTGTCATCACAATGCTCCCTGACACTTGTCGTCAGTATGCTCCTTGAACCCTGTAATGACATGGCTCCATGCCTTTTTATCACAATGATCCATGCCCTTTTCATCACAATGCTCCAAGACCCCTGTAATCACAATGCTCCACGCCCTTGTCATCACAAAGCTCCATGACGCATGTCATCAGAATGCTCCATGGCCTCCTCCTCACAATTTTCCATGCACTTGTCATCACAATGCTCCAAGTCCCTTGTAATCACAATGCTCCATGCCCCTTTTCATCAGAATGCTCCATGAGACTTGTCATCACAAGTCTCCATGGTCATCTCATCACAATGCTCCAGGACCTTGTCATCACCATGCTCCATTCCCTTGTCATCACAATGCTCCATGACCCCTCTCATCACAATACTCCATGAACATTTTCAGCCCAGTGCTCCATGAACTTCTCATCACAATGCTCAATGACAAATATCATCAAAATACTCCATGACCACTGTCATCACAACACTCCATGACACCTGACAACACAATGACCCGGGACTCTTGTCATCACAATGCTCCATTCCCTACTCATCACAATGCTCCATGACCCCTGTCATCACAGTACTCCATGAACATTTTCAGCCCAATGCGCCATGACCCTTGTCATCACAATCATCCATGCCCTTGTCATCCCAATTTTCCATGACCCTTGTAATCACAATGCTCCAAGAACCCTTAATCAAAATGCTCCATGCCCCCGTCATCACAAAGCTCCATGACGCATGTCATCAGAATGTTCCATGGGATTCTCCTCACAATGTTCCATGCCCTTGTCATCACAAGGCTCCATGACCCTTGTCATCCCAATGCTCCATGACCCCTGTAATCACAATGCTCCATGCCCTTATCATCACAAAGCTCCATGACAAATGTCATCAGAATGTTCCATGTCCTTCTCATCAATATTTTCCATGCCCTTGTCATCACAATGCTCCCAGACCCCTGTAATCACAATGCTCCATGCCCCTTTTCATCTCAATGCTCCATGAACCCTGTCATCACAATGCATCATGCTCATCATCATAATGCTTCCGGCTATTGTCAGCACAATGAAATCAAAATTCTCCATGACCTCTGTCATCACAATGCTCCATGACCCCTGTCATCCCAATACTCCATGAACATTTTCAGCCCAATGCTCCATGACACTTGTCTGCACAATGATCCATGCCCTTGTCATCCCAATTCCCCATGACCCATGTATTCACAATGCTCTGTGACACTTCTCATCACAGTGCTCCATGACACCTGTCATCACCATGCTCCAGGCCATTGTCAGCAAAATGCTACGTGACCTTTTCATTACAATGCTCTATGGGCTTGTCATCACAATACTCCATTACCACTGTCATCACATTCCTCCATGAACCTTAGGATCACATTGCATCATGCCCTTCACATCACAATGTTCCATGCTCCTTGAAATCAAAATGATCCATGGCCTCTGTCATTGCAATGCTCCAAAACCTTGTGATCACTATGTTCCATAACACTTGTCATCACAACGCTCCATGATGCCTGTCATCACAATACTCCATGCCCTTTTCATCACAATGTTCCATGAACTTTGTCATCACAATTCTCAATACACTTGTCAACACAATGCTCCCTGACTCTTGTCGTCAGAATGCTCCTTGAAACCTGTCACGAAAAGGCTCCATGCCTTTTGCATCACAAAGACCCATTCCATTTCCTTCACAATGATCCATGCCATTGTCATCAAAATACTCCACAAGCTTGTCATCAGAATGCTCCATGACCCTTGTCATCACAATTTTCCATGCACTTGTCTGCCCAATGCTCCCTGACCCTTGTCATCACAATGCTCCAAGCCATTGTCATCACAATGCTCCATTACCTTTGTCATCAGAATCCTCCATGACACTTGGCATCACAATGCTCCATGCCATTGTCAGCACAATGGGCCATTACATATGTCATCACAATGCTCCATGATAACTCTCTTCACAATACTGCATGACCTGGTCATCACAATGCTCCAAGGCATTGTCATCACAATGCTCCATTACCTTTGTGATCAGAATCCTCCATGACACTTGGCATCACAATGCTCCATGCCATTGTCATCACAATGGGCCCTTACAAATGTCATCACTTTGCTCCCTGATACCTCTCTTCACAATACTGCATGACCTGGTCATCACAATACTCCATGCCCCTGTCATCACAATGTGCCATTCCTACTGTCATCACAATAATCCATGAAACTTATTAGACAAATGTTTCATGCCCTTGTCATCACAATGCTCCATGCCCTTGTTATCACAATGTTCCAACACCCCTGTAATCAGAATGCTCCGTGCCCCTTTTCATCAGTATGCTCCATGAGACTTGTCACCACAAGGCTCCATGGTTTCTCATCACAATGCTCAAGGACCTTGTCATCACAATGCTTCATGACATTGTCATGAAAATTCTCAATGGCCCTTTTCATCATAATGCTCCAAGCCCAAGTAATGACAATGCTCCATTATATTTGTCATCACATCCTCCATTACATTTGACATCACAATGCTCCATGCCATTGTCATCGCAATGGACCATGGCATATGTCATCAAAATGCTCCCTGACACCTGTCTTCACAATACTCCATTCCCTTGTCTTCACAATGCTCCATGTCCTTGTCATCACCATGCACGATGTCCACTGTCATCACAATATTCAATTAAACTTGTCAGACCAATGCTCCATGCCCCTGTCATCACAATGCTCCGTGACTCCAGTCATCACAATGCTTCATAACGTTTGTCATCACAATGTTCCATGCCCGCGTCATCACAAGGCTCTGTGACCTTTGTATCCACAGTGCTCCATGAACTTTTCATCACAATGCTCCGGACACTTGTCATCACAATGCTCCATGCCTTTGTCAGAACAATGCTCCATGACCCTTGTTATCACAATGCACCATGCACTTTTCATCACAATGATCCACAACCTTGTCATCGCTATGCTCCATAAACCTTGTAATCACAATGCTCCATGCACTTCTCATCCAAATGCTCTCTCACATGAGATATCACAATGTTCCATCACTAGTCATCACAATCCTCCCTCACCCCTGTTATCACAATGTTCCATGACACCTGTCATCACAATGCTACATTTGCTTATCAGAACAATGTTCCATGACCCCTGACATCACAATTTTCCATAACCCCTGTCATCAAAATGCTCCATGACCATTTTCATCTCAAAGATCCATGACGCCTGGCATCACAGTGTTCTATAACCACAGTCATCAAAATGATCCATTACAAATTTCATCAAATTGCTGCATGACCCGGTCATCAAAATGCTCCCTGCCCTTCTCATCACAATGCACTGCACCCTTGTCATCAAAATGCTCCATGACTTTGGTCATCACAAAGCTCCATGACCCTTGGCATCACAATGCTCCATGTCATTGTCATCACAATGCTCCATAAACCCTCTCATCACATTGCTCCATGCCCTTGTCATCACAAAGCTCCATGACACTTGTCATCACAAAGCTCGATGCCCGTCTCATCACAATGCTCCAAGCCCTTGTCATTAAAATCCTCCATGGCCCATGTATCACAGTGTACCGTGCCCTTGTCATCACAATGCTCCATGCCCACTCTCAGAGCAATAATCCATGAAATATTTCAGACCAATGCTCAATGCCCTTCTCATCACAATGCTCCATTACCTCTGTCATAACAATGCTCCATGACCCCTGCCATCACAATGTTCCACGGCCTTGTCATCACAAGGTTCCATGACACTTGTCATCACAATGCTCCCAGACCCATGTAATCACAGAGCTCCATGCCCTTGTAATCACAAATCTCCATGACACATGTATTCAGAATGTTCCATGGCCTTCTCCTCACAATGCTACATGCCCTTGTCATCACAATGCTCCAAGATCCCTCTAATCACAGTGCTCAATGCCCTTGTCATCACAAAGCTCCATGACGCATGTCATTAGAATGTTCCATGGTCTTCTCCTCACAATGCTCCATGCCCTTGTCATCACAATGCTCCAAGACCACTGTAATCACAATGCTCCATGCCACTTTTCATCAGAATGCACCATAAGAATTGTCATCACAAGTTTACATGGTCCTCTAATCAAAATGCTCCAGGACCTTGTCGTCACCATGCTCCATTCCCTTGTCATCACAATGCTCCATGACCCCTGTCATCACAATAATCCATGAATATTTTCAGCCCTATTGTCCATGACCTTCTCATCACAATGCTCCATGACCAGTATCATCACAATTCTGAATGACCGCTGTCATCACAACACTCCATGACACCTGACAACACAATGATCCGGGACTCTTTTCATCACAATGCTCCAAGACCCATGTAATCACAATGCTCCATGACCCCTGTCATCACAATACTCCATGAACTTTTTCAGCCTAATGTTCCATGACATTTGTCATCACAGTGATCCATGCCCTTGACATCCAAATGCTCCATGACCACTGTATTCACAATGCTCCGTGACGCTTGTCATCACAGTGCTCCATGACACCTGTCATCACAATGCTCCATGCCTTTGTCAGCAAAATGCTACATGACCTTGTCATTACAATGCTCTATGCGCTTGTCATCACAATACACCATTACCATTGTGATCACTATCCTCCATGAACCTTGGGATCACATTGCTTCATGCCCTTGTCATCCCAGTGCTCCTTCCTCCTTGAAATCAAAATGATCCATGCCCTCTGTCATCGCAGTGTTCCAAACACTTGTGATCACAATGTTCTATAACCTTTGTCCTCACAATGCTCCATGATGCCTGTCATCACAATACTCCATGCCCTTTTCATCACAATGCTCCATGACCTTTGTCATCACAATTCTCAATACACTTGTCATCACAATGCTCCCTGACACTTGTCGTCAGAATGCTCTTTGAACCCTGTCACGAAAAAGCTCCATGCCTTTTTCATCACAATGCCCCATGCCGTTTTCATCACAATGCTCCATGCCATTGTCATCAAGATACTCCACAAGCTTGTCATCAGAATGCTCCATGACCCTTGTCATCACAATTCTCCATGCACTTGTCAGCACAATGCTCCCTGACCATTGTCATCACTATGCTCCAAGCCCTTGTCATCACAATGCTCCATTACCTTTGTCATCAGAATCCTCCTTGACACTTGGCATCACAATGCTCCATGCCATTGTCATCAAAATGGGCCAATACATATGTCATCAGAATGCTCTCTGACACCACTTTTCACAATAATGCATGACCTGGTCATCACAATGCTCCTTGCCCTTATCATCACAATGCTCCATTACCTCTGTCATAACAATGCTCCATGACCCCTGCCATCACAATGTTCCACGGCCTTGTCATCACAAGGCTCCATGACCCTTGTCATCACAATGCTCCAAAACACCTGTAATCACAAAGCTCCATGCCCTTGTCATCACAAAGCTCCATGACGCATGTCATCAGAATGTTCCATGGCCTTCTCCTCACAATGCTCCCTGTCCTTTCCATCACAATGCTCCATGCCCTTGTTATCACAATGTTCCATGACCCCTGTCATCACAATGCTCCGTGACTCCAGTCATCACAATGCTCCATGACCTTTGTCATCACAATGGTCCATGCCCTCATCATCAACAGTCACTGTGACATTTTTAACCACAATGCTCCATGAACATTTCATCACAATGCCCTTTGACCCTTGTCATCACAATGCTCTATGCCTTTCTCAGCACAATTCTCCATGCACTTTTCATCACAATCCTCCATGACCCCTGTTATCACAATGCTCCGTGATTCCAGTCATCACAATTCTTCATAACATTTGTCATCACAGTGGTCGATACCAGGGTCATCACAAGGCTCTGTTACCTTTGTAACCACAGTGCTCCATGAACTTTTCATCACAATGCTCTGTGACCCTTGTCATCACAATGCTCCATGCCTTTGTCAGAACAATGCTCCATGACCCTTGTCATCACAATATGCCATGCCGTTTTCATCACAATGATCCACAACCTTGTCATCGCTATGCTCCATAAACCTTGTAATCACAATGCTCCATGCATTTCTCATCCAAATGCTCTCTCACATGAGATATCACAATGTTCCATCACTAGTCATCACAATCCTCCCTCACCCTTGTTATCAAAATGTTCCATGACCACTGTCATCAAAATGCTACATCCCCTTATCAGCACAATGTTCCATGACCCATGACATCACAATGTTCCATAATCCCTGTCATCAAATGTTCCATGACCCTTTTCATCCCAAAGCTCCATGACCCCTGGCATCACATTGTTCTATAACCCCTGCCATCAAAATATTCCATTACATTTTTCATCAAATTGCTACATGACCCGTTCATCAAAATGTTCCCTGCCCTTCTCATCACAATGCACCATGCCCTTGTCATCAAAATGCTCCATGACCGTTGTCATCACAAAGCTCCATGACCCTTGGCATCACAATGCTCCATGCCATTGTCATCACAATGCTCCATGAACCCTCTCATCACATTGCTCCATGCCCTTGTCATCACAAAGCTCCATGACACTTGTCATCACAATGCTCGATGACCTTCTCATCACAAGGCTCCATGCCCTTGTCATTACAATCCTCCATGACCCATGTATCACAGTGTACCGTGCCCTTGTCATCACAATGCTCCATGCCCACTCTCATCACAATAATCTATGAAACATTTCAGACCAATGCTCAATGCCCTTCTCATCACAATGCTCCATTACCTCTGTCATAACAATGCTCCATGACCTCTGCCATCACAAAGTTCCACGGCCTTGTCATCACAAGGCTCCAAGACCCTTGTCATCACAATGCTCCAAGACCCATGTAATCACAATGCTCCATGCCATTGTCATCACAAAGCTCCATGATTCATGTCATCAGGATATTCCATGGCCTTCTCCTCACAATGCTCCATGCCCTTGTCATCAAAATGCTCCAAGACACCCGTAATCACAATGCTCCATGCCCCTTTTCATCAGAATGCTCCATGAGACTTGTCATCACAATTCTCCATGGTCATCTCATCACAATGCTCCAGGACCTTGTCATCACCATGCTCCATTCCCTTGTCATCACAATGCTCCATGACCCCTGTCATCACAATACTCCATGAATATTTTCAGCCCAGTGCTCCATGACCTTCTCATCACAATGCTCCATAACGAATATCATCACAATGCTCCATGACCACTGTCATCATACACTCCATGACAGATGAAAACACAATGATCCGGGACACTTGTCATCACAATGGTCAAACACCTCTGTAATCACAATTCTCCATGACCCCTGTCATCACAATACTCCATGAACATTTTCAGCCCAATGCTCCATGACCCTTGTCATCACAATGATCCAGGCCCTTGTCATCCCAATGCTCCATGACCCCGGTATTCACAATGATCCGTGACGCTTGTCATCACAGTGCTCCATGACACCTGTCATCACAATGCTCCATGCCTTTGTCAGCAAAATGCTACATGACCTTGCCATTACAATGCTCTATGCGCTTGTCATCACAATACTCCACTACAATTGTCATCACAATCCTCCATGAACCTTGGGATCACATTGCTTCATGTCCTTGTCATCACAATGCTCCATGTTCCTTGAAATCAATATGATCCATGACCTCTGTCATCACAATGTTCCAAACCCTTGTGATCACTGTGTTCCAAAACACTTGTCATCACAACGCTCCATGATGCCTGTCATCACAATACTTCATGTACTTTCCAACACAATGATCCATGCCCTTTTCATCACAATGCTCCAAGACTCCTGTAATCACATTGTTCTATGCGCTTGTCATCACAAAGCTCCATGACGCATGTCATCAGAATGCTCCATGGACTTCTCCTCATATTGCTCCATGCCCTTGCAATCATAATGCTGCAAGACCACTGTAATCACAATGCTCCATGCCCCTTTTCATCAGAATACTCCATGAGACTTGTCATCACAAGTCTCCATGGTCTTCTCATCACAATGCTCCAGGAACTTGTCATCACCATGCTCCATTCCTTTGTCATCAAAATGCTCCATTACCACTGTCATCACAACACTCCATGACACCTGACAACACAATGATCCGGGACTCTTGTCATCACAATGTTCTATACCCTACTCATCACAATGCTCCGTGACCCCTGTCATCACAATTCTCCAAGAACATTTTGAGCCCAATGCTCCATGCCTTTGTCAGAAAAATTTTCCATGACCCTTGTCATCACAATGTGACACGCACTTTTCATCACAACGGTCCAAATTTTGTCATAGCAATGCTCCATAAATCTTGTAATCACAATGCTCCATGCCCTTCTCATCATAATGCTCCATGACCTTTGTCATCACAATTCTCAATACACTTGTCATCAAAATGCTCCCTGACACTTGTCATGAGAATGCTCCTTGAACCCTGTCACGAAAAGGCTCCATGCCTTTTTCATCACAAAGCCCCATGCCGATTTCATCACAATGCTCCATGCCACTGTCATCAATATACTCCAAAAGCTTGTCATCAGAATGCTCCATGACCATTGTCATCACAATTCTCCATGCACTTGTCAGCACAATGCTCCCTGACCCTTGTCTTCCGAATGTTCCAAGCCATTGTCATCACAATGCTCCATTACATTTGTCATCAGAATCCTCCATGACACTTGGCATCACAATGCTCCATGCCATTGTCATCACAATGGGCCATTACATATGTCATCACAATGCTCCCTGACACCTGTCTTCACAATACTGCATGACCTGGTCATCACAATGCTCCATGCCCTTGTCATCACAATGCGCCATTCAAACTGTCATCGCAATAATCCATGAAACGTATTAGGCCAATGCTCCATGCCCTTGTCATCACAGTGCTCCATGCCCTAGTTATCACAATGCTCCATGACCCCTGTCATCACAATGTTCCGTGACTCCAGTCATCACAATGCTTCATGACCTTTGTCATCACAATGGTCCATGCCCTCGTCATCAACAGTCTCTGTGACCTTTTTAACCACAATGTTCCATGAACTTTTCATCACAATTCTCTTTGACCATTGTCATCACAATCCTCTGTGCCTTTCTCAGCACAATGATCCATGACCCTTGTCATCACAATGCTCCATGCCCTTGTCATCACAATGTGCCATTCCAACTGTCATCACAATAATCCATGAAACTTATTAGTCCAATGATCCATGCCCTTGTCATCACAATGCTCCATGCCCTTGTTATCACAATGCTCCGTGACCCTTGTCATCACAATGCTCCGTGACTCCAGTCATCACAATGCTTCATGACCTTTGTCATCACAATGGTCCATGCCCCCGGCATCAACAGTCTCTGTGACCTTTTTAAGCACAATGCTCTATGAAGTTTTCATCACAATGCTCTTTGACCCTTGTCATCACAATGCTCTATGCCTTTCTCAGCACAATGCTCCATGACCCTTGTCATCACAATGCTCCATGCGCTTGTCAGCACAATGCTCCATGACAGATGTCATCACAATGCACCATGCGCTTGACATCACAGTGCTCCACAATCTTGTCATCACAATACTCCATAAACCTTGTCATCACAATGCTCCATGCACTTCTCATCAAAATGTTCTCTCACCACTGATATCACAATGTTAAATCACTATTCGTCACCATACTCCCTCACACCTGTCATCAAAATGTTCCATAACTCCTGTCATCACAATGTTACATAACCCCTGTCATCAAAATGCTCCAAGATCCTTTTCATCAAAAAGCTCCATGACCCATGACATCACAATGTTCCATAACCATTGTCATCAAAATGTTCCTTGACCCTTTTCATCAAATTGATCCATGACTCCTGTCACCACAATGCTACAGGCATTATCATCACAACGTTCGATGAACCCTGACATCCCAATGTTCTATACCCCTATCATGAAAATGCTACATGACCCTTTTCATCAAAGCGCTCCATGACCCGTGACATCACAATGTTCCATAACCCCTGTCATCAAAATGTTCCTTTACCCTTTTCATCAAATTGCTCCAAGACCCTGTCATCACAATGCTCCAAACCCTTGTGATCACAATATTCCATAACATTTGTCATCACAGTGCCCCATGACGCTCGTCATCGCATTATCCATAGTCTTCTCATCACAATGCTCAATGACCTTTGTCATCACAATGCTCAATACACTTGTCATCAATATGCTCCCTGACAATTGTTGTCTGTATGCTCCTTGAACCCTCTCATGACAAGGCTCCATGCATTTTTCATCACAATGATCCATGCCCTTTTCATCACAATGCTCCAAGACCCCTGTAATCAGAATGCTCCATGCCCTTGTCACCAAAATGCTCCATGATCTTTGTCATCACAAAGATCCATGACACTTGGCATCACAATGTTCCATGTCATTGTCATCACAATGCTCCATGAACGCTCTCATCACATTGCTTCATGCACTTTTCATGACAAAGCTCCATGATACATGTCATCAGAATGCTCCATGCCCTTCTCATCACAGTGCTCCATGCCCTGGCCATCACAATGCACCATGTCCACTGTCATCACAATAATCTATGACACTTGCCAGACCAATGGTCCATGCCCCTGTCATCAAAATACTCCATGACCTTGTCATCACAAAGCTCCATGACGCATGTCATCAGAATGCAGCATGGCCGTCTCATGACAATGCTCCATGCCCTTGTCATCACAATGCTCCAAGACCACTGTAAGCACAATGCTCCATGCCCCTTTTCATCAGAATGCTGCATGAGAATTGTCATCACAAAGCTCCATGACGCATGTCATCAGAATGGTGCATGGCCGTCTCATGACAATGCTCCATGCCCTTGTCATCACAATGCTCCCAGACCACTGTAATCACAGTGTCACATACAAATTTTCATCAGAATGCCCATGAGATATGTCATCACAAGTCTCCATGGTCTTCTCATCACAATGCTCCATTCCCTTGTCATCACAATGCTCCATGACACCTGTCATCACAATACTCCATGAATATTATCAGCCCAATGATTCATGACCTTCTCATCACAGTGCTCCATGACCAATATCATCACAATGCACCATGACAACTGTCATCACAATACTCCATGACACCTGACAACACAATGATCCGGGACTCTTATCATCACAATGCTCCATTCCCTAGTCATCACAATGCTCCATGACCCCTGTCATCACAATGCTCCGTGACATCAGTCATCACAATGCTTCATAACGTTAGTCATCACAGTGTTGCATGCCCACGTCATCACAAGGCTCTTTGACTATTGTAACCACAGTGCTCCATGAACTTTTCATCACAATGCTCCCTGTCCGTCGTCATCATAATGCTCCATGGCATATGTCATCAGAATGCTCCATGGCCTTCTCATCACAATGTTCCATGTCCTTGCCATCACAATGCTCCATTACCCCTGTCATAACAATGCTCCATGATCCCTGCCATAACGATGTTCCATGGCATTGTCATCACAGTGTTCCATGACCCTTCTCATCACAATGCTCCAAGACCCCTGTCATCAAAATGCTCCATGCTCATTTTCATCTCAATGATCCATGAACCCTGTCATCACAATGCACCATGCCCATCATCATAATGCTTCATGCTATTGTCATCACAATGAAATCAAAATGCTCCATGACCTCTGTGATCACAATGCTCCAAACCCTTGTGATCACAATATTCCATAACACTTGTCATCACAATGACCCATGACGCTCATCAGCATAATAATCCATGGTATTCTCATCACAATGCTCCATGACCTTTGTCATCACAATGCTCAATACACTTGTCATCAAATGCTCCCTGACACTTGTTGTCTGTACTCTCCTTGAACCCTGTCATGACAAGGTTCCATGCCATTTTCATCACAATGATCCATGCCCTTTTCATCACAATGTTCCAAGACCCCTGTAAACACAATGGTCCATGCCCCTTTTCAACAGTATGCTCCATGAGATTTGTCATCACAAGTCTCCATGGATTTCTCATCACAATGCTCCAGGACATTGTCATCACAATGCTTCACGACATTTTCATGAAAATTCTCAATGGCCCTTGTCATCATAATGCTCCAAGCCCTAGTCATCACAATGCTCCATTATATTTGTCATCAAAATCCTCCATTTCATTTGGCATCACAATGCTCCATGCCATTGTCATCGCAATGGACCATGACATATGTCATCACAATGCTCCCTGACACATATCTTCAAAATAATCCATGACCTTCTCATCACAATGCTCCAAGCCCTTGTCATCACAATGCACCATGTCCACTGTCATCACAATAATCTATGAATCTTGTCAGACCAATGCTCCATGCCCCTGTCATCAAAATGCTCCATGCCCTTGTCATCACAACCCTCCATGAACCCTGTCATCACAATGCTCCGTGACTCCAGTAATCCCAATGCTTCATAACATTTGTCATCACAATGGTCCATGCCCGCATCATCACAAGGCTCTGTGACCTTTGTAACCACAATACTCCTTGAAATTTTCATCACAATGCTCCGTGACCCTTGTAATCACAATGCTCCATGCCTTTGTCAGAAAAATTTTCCATGACGCTTGTCATCACAATGTGCCACGTGCATTTCATCACAACAGTCCACAAATTTGTCATGGCAATGCTCCATAAACCTTGTAATCACAATGCTCCATGCCCTTCTCAACACAATGCTCCATTACCCCTCTCATAACAGTGCTCCATGACCCCTGCAATCACAATGTTCCACGGCCTTGTCATCACAAGGCTCCATGACACTTGTCATCACAATGCACCAAGACCACTGTAATCACAATGCTCCATGCCCCTGTCATCACAATACTCCATGAACATTTTCAGCCCAATGCTCCATGACCCTTGTCATCACAATGATCCATGCCCTTGTCATCCCAATGCTCCATGACCCCTGTATTCACAATGCTCCGTGACGCCTGTCATCACAGTGCTCCATGACACCTGTCATCACAATCCTCCATGCCTATATCAGCAAAATGCTACATGACCTTGTCATTACAATGCTCTATGCGCTTGTCATGACAATTCTCCATTACCATTGTCATCACAATCCTCCATGAAATTTGGGATCACATTGCTTCATGTCCTTGTCATCACAATGCTCCATGCTCCTTGAAATCAAAATGATCCATGACCTCTGTCATCACAATGCTCCAAACCCTTTTGATCACAATGTTCCATAACACTTGTCACACAACGCTCCATGATGCCTATCATCACAATACTCCATGCCATTTTGATCACAATGCTCCATGACCTTTGTCATCACAATTCTCAATACACTTGTCGTCACAATGCTCCCTGACACTTGTTGCCAGAATGCTCCTTGAACCCTGTCACGAAAAGGTTCCATGCCTTTTTCATCACAATGCCCCATGCCGTTTTCATCACAATGCTCCATGCCATTGTCATCAAAATACTCCACAAGCTTTTCATCAGAATGCTCCATGACGCTTGTCATCACAATGATCCATGCCTTTGTCAGCACAATGCTCCATGACCCCTCTCATCACCATGCTCCGTTACTCCAGTCATCACAATGCTTCATGACCTTTGTCATCACAATGGTCCATGCCCTCGTCATCAACAGTCTCTGTGACCTTTTTAACCACAATGCTCCATGAACTTTTCATCACAATGCTCTTTGACCCCTGTCATCACAATGCTCTATGCTTTTCTCACCGCAATGCTCCATGACCCTTGTCATCATAATGCTCCATGCACTTCTCATCAAAATGCTCTCTCACCACTTATATCACAATGATACATCACTATTCGTCACAATACTCCATCACCCCTGTCATCACAATGTTCCACGACTCCTGTCATCACAGTGCTACATGCACTAATCATCACAATGTTCGATGACCCCTGTCATCAAAATGCTCCATGACCCTTTTCATCAAAATGCTCCATGACCCCTGACATCACAATGTTCCATAAACACTGTCATCAAAATGTTCCATGACCCTTTTCATCAAATTGCTCCATGACACTGTGATCACAATGCTCCTTGCCCTTCTCATCACAATGCACAACGACATTGTCATCAAAATGCTCCCTGACACTTGTTGTCTGTATGCTCCTTGAACCCTGTCATGACGAGGCTCCATGCCTCTTTCATCACAATGATCCATGCCCTTTTCTTCACAGTCCTCCAAGACCCCTCTTATCACAATGCTCCATGCCCTTGTCATCACAAAGCTCAATGACGCATGTCATCAGAATGCTCCTTGTTCTTCTCCTCAAAATGCTCCATGCCCTTGTCATCACAATGTTCCAAGACACCTGTATTCACAATGCTCCATGCCCCTTTTCATCAGTATGCTCCATGAGACTTGTCATCACAAGGCTCCTTGGTTTTCTCATCACAATGCTCCAGGACATTGTCATCACAATGCTTCAAGACCTTGTCATGAAAATTCTCAATGGTCCTTGTCATCATAATGCTCCAAGCCCTAGTCATCACAATGCTCCATTATATTTGTCATCACAATCCTCCATTACATTTGGCATCAAAATGCTCCATGCCATTGTCATCGCAATGGACCATGACATATATCATCCCAAAGCTCGCTGACACCTGTCTACACAATACTCCATGACATTCTCATCACAATGCTGCATGTCCTTGTCATCGCAGTCGACCATGACATAGGTCATCACAATGCTCCCTGCCACCTGTCTTCACAATAATCCATGACCTTCACATCACAATGCTGCATGCCCTTGTCATCACAATGCACCATGCCCACTGTCATCACAATAATCTATGAAACTTTTCAGACCAATGCTCCATGCAACTGTCATCACAATGCTCAATGTCCTTGTCATCACAATGCTCCATGACCCCTGTCATCACAATGCTCCGTGACTCCAGTCATCACAATGCTTCATAACGTTTGTCATCACAATGCTCCATGCCCCAGTCATCACAAGGCTCTGTGACCATTGTAACCACAATGCTCCATGAAATTTTCATCACAATGCTCCATGACACTTATCATCACAATGTTCCTTGCCTTTGTCCGAACAATGCTCCATGACCCTTGTCATCACATTGTGCTACACACTTTTCTTTACAAAGGTTCACAAACTTGTCATTGCTATGCTCCATAAACCTTGTAATCACAGTGATCCATGCACTTCTCATCAAAATGCTCTCTCACCAGATATATCACAATGTTCCATCACTAGTCATCACCATACTCCCTCATCCCTGTAATCCCAATGTTCCATGACCCCTGTCATCTCAATGCTACATTCACTTATCATCACAATGTTCCATGACACCTGACATCACAATGTTCCACAACCCCTGTCATCAAAATGCTCCATGACCCTTTTCAACCCAAAGCTCCATGACAAATGACATCACAATATTCTATAACCCCTCTCATCAAAATATTCCATTACACTATTCCTCAAATTGCTGCATGACACTGTCATCAAAATGCTCCCTGCCCTTCTCATCACAATGCACCACGCCCTTGTCATCAAAAGGCTCCATGACCTTTGTCTTCACAAAGCTCCATGATCCTTGACATCACTATGCTCAATGTCATTGTCATCACAATGCTCCATGAACCCTCTCATCACATTGCTCAATGCCCTTGTCATCAGAAACCTCCATGACACTTGTCATCACAATGCTCTACGACCTTCTCATCACAATGCTCCATGCCGTTGTCTTTACATTCCTCCATGACCCATGTAACAGTGTTCCGTGGCCATGTCATCACAATGCTTCATGCCCACTCTCATCACAATAATCCATGAAATATTTCAGACCAATATTCAGTGCTCTTCTCATCACAATGCTCCATTACCTTTGTCATAACAATGCTCCATGACGCCTGCCATCACAATTTTCCACGGCCTTGTCATCACAAGGCTCCATGACGCTTGTCATCACAATGCTCCTAGACCCCTGTAATCACAATTCTCCATGCCCTTGTCATCACAAAGCTCCATGTCGTATGTCATCAGAATATTCAATGTCTTTCTCATCACAATGCTAAATGCCCGCTTCATCACAATGCTCTTAGACCCCTGTAATCACAATGCTTCATGCCCTTTTTCATCAGTATGATCCATGAGACTTGTCATCACAAGGCTGCATGGTCTTCTCATCACAATGCTCCATGCCCTTGTCATCACACTGCCCCATGACCCCTGTCAGCACAATGCTCCGTGACTCCATTCATCACAATGCTCCATGACATTTGTCATCACAATGGTCCATTACCGAGTCAACAAAAGTCTCTGTGATATTTTTTACCAAAATGTTCCATGAAATTTTCATCACAGTGCTCCATGCCTTTGTCAGAACAATGCTCCATGACCCTTGTCATCACAATGTGCCACGTGCTTTTCATCACAACGGTCCACAACCTTGTCATCGATATGCTCCATAAACCTTATAATCCCAATGCTCCATGCACTTCTCATCAAAATGCTCTCTCACATGAGATATCATAATGTTCCATCACTAGTCATCACATTACTCCCTCACCCCTGTAATCACAATGTTCCATGACCCCTGTCATCACAATGCTACCTCCTCTTATCATCACAATATTCCATGAACCCTGGCATCACAATGTTCCACAACCCCTGTCATCAAAATGCTCCATGACCCATTTCATCCCAAAGCTCCATGACCCCTGACATCACAATGTTCTATAACCCATGTCATCAAATTGTTCCATTACAATTTTCATCAAATTGCTGCATGACCCTGTCCTCAAACTCCTCCCTGCCCTTCTCATCACAATGAACCACGCCCTTTTCATCAAAATGCTCCATGACTTTTGTCATCACAAAGCTCAATGTCATTGTCTTCACAATGCTCCATGAACCCTCTCATCACATTGCTCCATGCCCTTGTCATCACAAAGCTCCATGACACTTGTCATCACAGTGCTCGATGCCCTTCTCATCACAATGCTCCATGCCCTTGTCATTACAATCCTCCATGACCAATGTATCACAGCGTTACGTGCTCTTGTCATCACAATGCTCCATGCCCACTCTCATCACAATAATCCATGAAATATTTCACAACAACGCTTCCTGCCCTTCTCATCACAATGCTCCATTACACCTGTCATAACAATGTTTCATGACCCCTGCCATCACAATGTTCCACGGCCTTGTCATTCACAAGGCTCCATGACACTTGTCATCACAATGTTCCAAGAACCCTGTAATCACAATGCTCCATGCCCTTGTCATCAGAAAGACCCATGACGCATGTCATCAGAATGTTCCATGGACTTCTCATCACAATGCTCCATGCCCTTGTCATCACAATGCTCCAAGACCCTTGTTATCAGAATGCTTGATGCCCCTTTTCATCTCAAAGCTCCATGAATCCTATCATCACAATGCACCATGCCCATCATCATAATGCTTCAGGCTATTGTCATCACAATGAAATCAAAATGCTCCATGACCTCTGTCATCACAATGCTCCAAACCGTTGTGATCACAATATTCCATAACACTTATCATCACAACCCCCCATGATGCTCATAATCACAGTTATCCATGGTCTTCTCATCACTATGCTCCATAACCTTGGTCATCACAATGCTCAATACACTGGTCATCACAATGCTCCCTGACACTTGTGGTCAGTATGCTCCTTGAACACTGTCATGACAAGGCTCCATGCCTTCTTCATCACAATGATCCATGCCGTTTTCATCACAGTGCTCCAAGACACCTGTAATCACAATGTTCCATGCACTTGTCATCACAGTGCTCCATGACGCATTCATCAGAATGCTCCATGTCCTTCTCTTCACAATGCTCCATGCCCTTGTCATAACAATGCTCCAAGACCACTGTAATCACAATGCTCCATGCCCCTTTTCATCAGAATACTCCATGATAGTTTTCATCACATGTCTCCATGGTCTTCTCATCACAATGCTCCAGGACCTTGTCATCACCATGCTCCATTTCCTTGTCATCACAATGTTCCATGACCCCTGTCATCAGAGTACTCCATGAACATTTTCAGCCCAATTCTCCATGACACTCTCATCACAATGCTCCATGACCAATATCATCAAAATGCTCCATGACCACTGTCATCACAACACTCCATTACCCCTGACAACACAGTGAGCCGGGACTCTTGTCATCACAATGCTCCATGACCCCTGTCATCACAATACTCCATAAACATTTTCAGCCCAATCTTCCATGACACTTCTCATCACAATGATCAATGCCCTTTTCATCCCAATTCTCCATGACCCCTGTATTCACAATGCTCTGTGACACATGTCATCACAGTGTTCCATGACACCTGTCATCACAATTCTCCATGCCTTTGTCAGCAAAATGTTACATGAACTTGTCATTACAATGTTCTTTGAGCTTGTCATAACAATACTCCTTTACCATGGTCATCACAATCCTCCATGAACCTTGGGATCACATTGTTTCTTGCCCTTGCCATCACAATGCTCCATGCTTCTTGAAATCAGCATGATCCATGACCTGTGTCATCACAATGCTCTAAACACTTGTGATCACCAAGTTCCATAACACTTGTCATCACAAAGCTCCATGATGCCTGTCATCACAATACTCCATGCACTTTTCATCACAATGCTCCATGACCTTTGTCATCACAATTCTCAATACACTTGTCATCACAATGCTCCCTGACACTTGTCTTCAGAATGCTCCATGAACCCTGTCAGGAAAAGGCTCCATGCCTTTTTCCTCACAATGCCCCTTGCAGTTTTCATCACAATGATCCATGCCATTGTCATCAAAATACTCCACAACCTCGTCATCAAAATGCTCCATGACCCTTGTCATCACAATTCTCCATGCACTTGTCAGCACAATGCTCCCTGACCCTTGTCATCACAATGCTCCAAGCCATTGTCCTCACACTGTTCCATTACCTTTGTCATCAGAATCCTCCATGACACTTGCATCACAATGCTCCATGCCATTGTCATCACAATGGGCCATTACATATGTCATCACAATGCTCCCTGACACCTGTCTTCACAATACTGTATGACCTGGCCTTCACAATGCTCCATGCCCTTGATATCACAAAGCTCCATGACCCCTGTCATCACAATGCTCTGTGACTCCAGTCATCACAATGCTTCATGACCTTTGCCATCACAATGGTCCATGCCCTCATCATCAACAGTCTCTGTGACCTTTTTAACCACAATGCTCCATGAACTTTTCATCACAATGCTCTTTGACCCTTGTCATCACAATACTCTATGCCTTTCTCAGCACAATGCTCCATGACCGTTGTCATTACAATGCTCCATTCGCTTGACAGCACAATGCTCCTTGACACATGTCATCACAATTTGCCATGCGCTTGTCATCACAGTGCTCCACAATCTTGTCATCACAATGCTCCATAAACCTTGTCATCACAATGCTACATGCACTTATCATCACAATGTTCGATGACCCCTGACCTCACAATGTTCCATAACCCCTGTCACCAAAATGCTCCATGACCCTTTTCATCAAAATGTTCCATGTCCCCTGACATCACAATGCTCCATGACCCCTGTCATCACAATGCTCCATGCTCCTTGAAATCACAATGATCCATGACCTCTGTCTTCACAATGCTCCAAACCCATGTGATCACAATGTTCCATAACCCTTGTCATCACAACGCTCCATGATGTCTGTCATCACACTAATCCATGCCCTTGTCGTCACAATGCTCCATGATATTTGTCATCACAATTCTCAATACACTTGTCATCACAATGCTCCCTGACACTTGTCGTCAGAATGCTCCTTGAACCCTGTCATGAAAAGGCTCCATGCATTTTTCATCACAATGCTCCATGCCCTTTTCATCACAATGCTCCATGCCATTGTCTTCACAATACTCCACAAGCTTGTCATCTGAATGCTCCCTGACACTTGTCATCACAATGCTCCATGAGCACTGTCATCACAATGCTCCATACCACGTGTCATTACAGTGCTCCATGACGCTGGCCATTCACAATTATCCGTGGTGTTCTCATCAAAATGCTCCACACGCTTGTCATCAAAATGCTCCATGACACTTGTCATCACAATGTTCCATGGCCACTGTCATCACAATTATCCACACCCCTTGTCTTTATAGGGCTCCATGACGCTCATCCTCAAAATTATCCATGGTCTTCTCATCACAATGCTCCACGGTCTTGCCATCACAATGCTCCATGCCCTGGTCGTCACAATGCTCCATGTTCCCTGTCATCACAATTCTCCACGTTCTTGGCAACACTATGTTCCATGACACTTCCCATCACAGTGTTAAATGCTTTGTCATCACAATACTCCGCAAGCTTGTCATCAGAATACTCCATGACCCTTGTCATCACAATGATCCATGACCCCTGTCATCACAATGCTCCATGAGACGTATCATCACAATGCTCCATGCCCCTTGTCATTACAGTGCTCCAAAATGCTCGTCACCAGAATTATCCATGGTCTCCTCATCACAATGCTCCACGGTCTTGCCATCACAATGCTCCATGCCCTGGTCATCACAATTCTCCACGTCCTTGTCATCACAATGCTCCATGACAGTTCTCATCACAATGTTACATGCTCTTGTCATCACAATTCTCCATGCACTTTTCATCGCAATGCCCCCTGACCCCTGTCATAGCAAGCCGCATGCCTTTGTCATCGCAATGCTTCACGACATTTTCATCAAAATTCTCAATGGCCGTTGTCATCACAATGCTCCATGCCCTTGTCATCACAATGCTCCATGACCCTTGTCATCACAATGCTCCAAGCCTTTGTCATCACAATGCTCCATTACCTTTGGCATCACAATCCTCTATAACACTTGGCATCACAATGCTCCATGCCATTTTCATCACAATGGTACATGAAATATGCCATCACAATGCTCCCTGAAACCTGTCTTCACAATACTCCATGACCTTGTCATCACAATGCTCCATGCCCTTGTCATCACAATGTGCCATGCCCACTGTCAACACAATTATCCATGAAATTTGTCAGACCAATGCTCCATGCCCCTGTCATCACAATGCTACATGACCCCAGTCATCACAATGCTCCGTGTGTCCCGTCATCACAAGGCTTCATGACCTGTCTCATCACAATGGTCAATGCCCTCATCATCACAATGTTCTGTGAAATTTGTCACCAAAATGTTCCATGACCTTTTCATCACAGTGCAGATACGTCCATGAGTGCAAGTGCCCTATGCTCTGTAGCTCATCTTTTAGATGTTTTAGCAAACACAATACACTTCTCCATAGTGGCCGTTGGCAAATTACAATTCCACTATCAGCCTCACAGGGCTCCCTTTTCTCCTCGCCCTGTCCTGCATTTCTGGTGTTTACACTTTATGTGGATGGCCCTTCTGACTGATGTGAAGTGATACATTTTGTAGTATTGATTTCCAGTGCCCACCTGTTTGGTTGGATAAAAAGTGTGTATGGCCTTTACTTGAATATATTCAGAAAAAATTGCATACGCCCTTTTGGGCCAACTGCATCATTGGCGATGTTCAGCCCCTTTTCTTGTGCTTTAATGGGGAGTCCTTTCTACCTCTTCAAATCTGTTTCCTGCCACTCTCCCTTGCTTACAACTCCTTTTCTGTGACTTACCTCAAGACATTTTTCGACGATAGATATTTTCAACTCTGCAGTTTCATGAATTTTAGTGCCCCTGAGTTCCATTTTTCAACCTGTGTTTTTGGAAACTGGACACAAAACAGCGGGATTTCCTCTAGCCCTATTCTGTTTCCGTGGACAATTCTAGCCTTTGATGAATTTGTCTTCCAGATTGGAAATTAGAGTGGCATGTTCCTGTCCGAACAACTAAGACTTGTCTCTAAATTTTTCTCATCCTTCCGCTTCATCCTCTGGACAAATTCCAAACTGTGTGCAACAGGATGTTGACGGTGCTGATATCCCCAAGTGAGGAGATTGTTAGGAAAGATGCTGGAGGGGTGAACCCGAGCACCAGACAATGAGGAGATGAGGTGCCTTTTCCAAACTCTTTCCGAACATATGGTGTACCATCCTCTAGGTGTGACAGGCATGTTTTAGCTGTAGGAAGGGTCCTGTGCATGGAAGGAGAACACCAGGGATTTTTCCAAATCAGTGCCTCCCCGTACCCCAAACTGGGGAATTTTTAAGCTACGGCTACACGTATGTCCATTAAGCGCCTTGGGAAATAGGCAGAGCCCAAACTTTAGATGATTGAAATCTTCAGGGTCAGAAGCGTTCACCATCGGCCTTGCTTAGGTTACATTTTATCTGTCTTTGATAGACGATGTCAATAAAAATATCTATTCTTTTTCAGATTATTTCCCCTTATAGGTTATTGCAAAATATTCAGTGTAGTTCCCTGTGCTATACAGTAGTTCCTTGTTGATGATCTATTTTATACATAGCAGTGTGTATGTGTTAATCCCACACTGTTAATTTATCCCTTCTCCTACCTTTCCCCTTTGGTAACAATAAATTATAAGATTTTATACTTCTCAGAAATGGGGGAGCTGAAAGAGAGGTATCATTTTCAATGGAAAAGCATTCAAAACAAGATTGAAGCTTCAGCCATGAGTATTCGATGTACATCCATGGAAATAAATCACTTCATTTCTCTAATGTTGACCTGACAAATAAGACAGACGTCTTCACTGAACTTGCTTATAGTAAAGTGATGGAAATATCAAAGGTAAGTCTTAGAAACATCTTATTTTACCCGAGCATTATACACTGCTCTATGTTAACTACAGTTTGGCTGACACATCTGTTCATTGAAGTTACAATGTTCTCAATTTCTGTTACTGATCCTCCAGAGTGGACCCCAACAGAAGTCCCCGTGCCCAGTGTCATTGGAGCCAACAGATCAAGACTGAGTTGGTTCAGAAGCAAAGGAAACATTATTTTGAAAACAGAATGGAGAGGTGAGAGTGTGCACTCCCCCACGGGCTGTGGGCTGGGATGCTGTGTAGGGATCCCAGGAGCGTCACTGGGAGGGAGGGGATGGAGCTCTCGAGGGCTGGGTTGGCTGAAGCTCAGGCTCTATGCCGTGGAGTCTGCATGGGACCCCGCTAGCTGAGGTGTGGACCCAGCCATTCTGCACTACGAAATCGGGTCTGAAGTGCCGGGTGTGGGACCTCTGCATGTGGAACCCTAGGAGCATGTGAAATTAGAAAAAGCACAAAGGAAAAACAGGTAAGACTTTATTTTATTGCCCAGATTCTCTTTTTATATCCCAGGAATTTTTAATGAATGTTGACAGAGACGAACACCTCCTCTGCTTTTTGTTCTGTTCCTCATTCTTGGGGTGTTGAGGGTGCAGACCCCTCTTTTGTAACTGCTTCATGCTGTGGTTGGAGCCCTGATACATCGGGGGAGGGGCAAAACGTCTCCCCACCAGCCTCCAGGTGAGGTTGATTGTCCCAAGGCCTCCTGCCTCACTTCTTGTACGCCTGAGCACCAGCATTGGAAGTGTTATATATTCTAATGACCTTTAAGTGCCCAGGAGAGAGATGTGCAGAGATGCTGAGGTGGGAGGTTTCACCCCACCCCACATTTGTTCGGCGACCTTAGGGTGACGGGTTTTGCCAGCCTAGATGCTCTGACCAGTAGTCTGTGCTTTCTTTAATTAGGTCCCTGAATTAATGTACAATGAGCACCATGTGTCAGAGCCCTGCCCGCACAACTCCCAGACAGTCCAGGGTCAGTGGTGATCCAGGACCATGACGTCCACTGAGTCAACGGCCTTTAGAAGTAGCCAGCAGTGCTGCCGGTCATATTGGCCACCATCACCGCGGTGTCTGTAGGGTTTTCTATGGTGAAAGCGTGATATACGTTTCTCCCGCCAAGCTTATTAGCTGCCCTCTGGGGGCAGTAAGTCCTGCAAGCAGTAGTCTGCTCTTTCGGGGCACAGTCTTCTTGTTTTCTGAGAGAAACTCCAGGTCAAGTGATGGTCACACGAGTCATCTTGTGGGCCCGTTGCCCCCATTTGTCTCTCTGGAGGTTGGAGTTGGAGGGCCTCCTCACTCGAGGTCAGTGTGTCCACAGAGCGACCCCTGCAACTTCAGGGCATGATGGGTGGTTAGGATCACGACGTGGGGTCATTTTCCCTTAGGAGGGAGCTGGCCTTGTGGGCTGCTGATTTCTAGCTTTTTAGATACCCCAGTATCCTGGCCTGATGAGTCGGTGGGCAAAGCCCTTGGTGACCATTGTTTGTCATACCTGAAGGGCATTCTTGTGTTGCTCCATTTCAAGTGGTCCCAGTTTTTGCACTAAGTCTCCAAGGGCAATTAACCTTTGACCGGGTATGTAAAGGTCAAAGGGTTTAGCTAAATTAGCGAGTTCCTGGGCAAGGGTCTGAATTGACTGCTCTTTCCATTCTTGAAAGGCTGCTTCTGGATTCTATACAAAAGGATCATCATCTTTTCGTGTCAGTGTTTCATGTAGAGGCCCAGCTATTAGACTGTAGTTAGGGATCCAGATGCAGAAAACCTTGGCCTCCCCAGGAACCCCTAAGCTGTCTTCTAGTTTTAGAAGAGGTAAGGCTGCAAATGGCTTCTTCCCTATCCTGGGATGCGTTTCTCTGAATATATGTGAGAATGAAGCCCAGGCATGTCACCTGAGCCTGGGATATTTGAGCCTTTTTCTTGGACACCTTCTATCCTTTCTTGGCTAGGTACTTCAGAGGCGTCTTTAGTAGGCCTGGCGATCAGAATGTCATCTGCATATTGAAGGAGGGTTCCCTTTTACAGAGGTAGAACGTTTAGGTCTTTAGAGGACATTTCCCCAATGATGGTGTGGGGATTTTTGAACCATTGGGGCAGGACGGCCCAGCATTATTGCTTGTGTTGCATGTTGTGTCCTGCCACACACAAGCCAAAAATTCTTGTGACTCTGAGATGAATGGAATACAGAAGAAGGCATCATTGAAGTGTAATACAGAATGCCATGGCCTGGTGGATGGTAGAATGAGCAGCAGGGTGTAGGAAATAGGAGCTACTGGATGTATATCCTCGGTGGCTTCACTGACTGTCCTGATATCCTTTACCAGGTCTCCAGCAGCCCATCGGGCTCTCGTGGTCAGGCCAATCCCAGGATATGGAGCTCACCTGGGCTGCACCCCCCACCCCACAGCCCACAAGGCTCTCGTGGTCAAGTCCTTCCAGTGTATGGAGCTCACCTGTGCAGCTACCCAGCAGCCAATGGGGCTCTCATAGTCAGGCCCTTCCCAGGATACAGAACTCCCCTGGGCAGGTACCCCAGCAGGGCTGGACACACAGGAACTGTGCACATAGCCCATCTTGCAGAGAACCCCCAGCACACCTGTCGCTCACAGCTGACACAGAACACCTCAGAGCAGGACTTGAACTAACAAACAGCAGCTCTGACAGGTCTGTGACCCTGGTTATCACTCTGTGCAGCCTCTCTCTGCCTGGTCTTCCAGACACTTCCACTGCAGCCAGGGCACCAGGCCTCTGTCTCCACCCACCATCACTCCTCTCCCTGACTCCTGGGTTCCTCTCATTAGGATACGGTCTTCTTGAAGTTGTTTTCCACTCATGGACCAGATAAAATTATAGGAAAACAAGCCGCAGCTGCAGGCCCTTGTCTAGCCTGACTCTCAAGAGCCCACACCTCTTCCTTGGGCCTGGCCCGTTTAACAAGTTTCATTTTCTGCAACTGTGAACCCCTGAGGGGTGAGGATTGGCTGATTTGGGCAGCCTGACACTGCCTGCCAGCCCTTCCCAGGTGTGCCTGTGTTGAGGTCAATATAAACACCTCTCCAGTCAGCAAGAGCCCCTGTAGCTGTGCCTGATGCCATATTCTCTGCCCCGTCAGCAGTGTCGGGGCTGGGGTGGTGGTACGGAGGGAGAGGCCGTGGCTTTGTGGGTGGCCCAGTGTGAGTGGGGCTCTGCTGGACTTTCTGCAGGAGTTGCCAGGCTGCCACCTGCTAAAGAAGAGGATGTGTCATCCATACCTGCCGCTGGAATTTCTCCCCAGGCAGAGGTGAGGAAGTAAAAAAGCAGTGGGTGCCGTGGCAGGAGGGGTATCTCAAGCAGGGAAATGGAAAGATTCCAGAAGCGCATCTGGGGCCAGGACCATCCTGACTGGCCTGCAGGCACCAAGTCGGCCTGCGTGCTGTCGCTGGTGTGCCTCCACAGCCCTTCCTCTAGGCTTGCAAGTGCTTGTACATATTCAGGTGTTTTACCTGGAAAGGGTGGGAAGAGTTCAGCTGCAGCAGGACTGGGACTTAGTTCACATTTACTCACAGACGCCTCGACACAGTCCCCCAGCTTTGCAATGAGGATGCTCCTTGTGGGGGGGAGTGCTGCTGAGTGCATGGGAGACGATTTCCAACCTCTGACCAACTTAAGAATTTTTACCACTGGAGCAAGTGCCCTGACACGATTTTCCTCTGTATAACTGGTGGGTTCTGTTTTTTTTTTTTTTTCTTTATTTTCTTTTTGGTTCAAGGTAGATTTTATTTATTCCTCTTTTTTTTTTAATTTGGAGATATAAACATGGAAATAATGCATTAATATAAAGACATCTATGTGAAGGGAAAAACTTTTTTTCTGTTTTATTTGATTAAATGTTATTTATTTATTTATAATTTTTTAATATTTATTTATTTCTTTTATACAGCAGGTTCTTATTGGATATCTATTTTATACATATAATTGTGCACATGTGAATCCTAGTCTCCCAATTCATCCCACCACCACCCTCACATGGTGTTCCCCCCTTGGTGTCCATATGTTTGTTCTCTACATCTGTGTCTCTATCTCTGCCCTGCAAACTGGTTCATCTGTACCATTTTTCTAGGTTCCACATATATGCATTAATATACAATATTTGTTTTTCTCTTTCTGACATACTTCACTCTGTATGACAGTCTCTAGATCCATCAAGGTCTCTACAAATGACCCAATTACATTCCTATGTATGGCTGAGTAATATTCCATTGTATATATGTGCCAGATCTTCTTTATCCATTCATCTGTTGATGGACACTTAGGTTGCTTCCATGTCCTGGCTATTGCAAATAGAGCTGCAATGAACATTTTTGTACATAACTCTTTTTGAATTATGGTTTTCACAAGGCAAATGTCCAGTAGTTGGATTGTTGTGTTGTATGGTACTTCTATTGTTAGTTATTTAAAGGAACCTCCGTACTCTTCTCCCTAGTGCCCATATCAATTTACATTCCCACCCACAGTGCAAGTGTGTGCCCTTTTCTCCAATAAAGGCCTCTCCAGCGTTTATTGTTTTGTAGATTTTTTTGATGATTGCCACTCTGACTGCTGTGAGGTGATACCTCAGGGTAGTTTTGATTTGCATTTCTCTAATGATTAGTGATGTTCAGCATCCTTTCATGTGTTTCTTGGTAATCTGTATATCTTCTTTGGAGAAATGTCTATTTAGGTCTTCTGCCCGTTTTTGGATTGGGTTGTTTGTTTTTGTGATATTGAGCTACATACGGTGCTTGTAAAGTTAGGAGATTAATCCTTTGTCAATTGCTTCATTTGAAAATATTTTCTCCCATTCTGAGGGTTGTTTTTGCATCTTGTTTATGTTTTCCTGTACTGTGTAAAAGCTTTTAAGTTTCATTAGGTCCCATTTGTTGATTTCTGTTTTTATTTCCATTTCTCTAAGTGGTGGGTCAAAAAGGATCTTGCTGTGATTTATGTCATAGAGTGTTCTGCCTATGGTTTCCTCTAAGTGTTTTAGAGTGTTTGGTCTTATATTTAGATCTCTAATCAATTTAGAGTTTATTTTTGTGTATGGTGTTATGGAGTGTTCTAATTTCATTCTTTTATGTGTAGGGGTCCAGTTTTCCCAGCACCAATTACTGAAGAGACTGTCTTTTCTCCATTGTATATCCTTAGCTCCTTTGTCATAGATGAGATAGCCATAGGTATGTAGGTTTATCTCTGGGCTTTCTGTCCTGTTCCATTGATCTGTGTTTATGCCAATCTACATAAACTTGATTCCATTATGGAGACATATAAATACATAGGTTTCAAGGTTATTACCAGTCAGATATATTCCTCTTCAGTGAATAGGGTGTTTTGTGTCCAGTTCATTGAGAAAGGAGTAGGTCTTGTCTATTACATATTTGGTATATGGAATGGGATCTGTGCTAATTTCAAACTCTGCTTTTACACATCACCCCACGTCACCTTTCCCCTTAAGGAGGCATAAGTGTGTTTTCTAAATGTGTAACACTGTTCTCTTTTGAAATTCAGTTCATGTGTAGCCATGTTTACATTCCCTCTATAAGTGATATATTACAATAAGTTTCTTTTTCTTTGTGGCTCATTTCACTTAGCAT
The DNA here is from genome assembly GCF_964341445.2 of Mesoplodon mirus. Taxonomy (NCBI): domain Eukaryota; kingdom Metazoa; phylum Chordata; class Mammalia; order Artiodactyla; family Ziphiidae; genus Mesoplodon; species Mesoplodon mirus. The sequence continues at coordinate 310,433 of NW_028295646.1, read as the reverse complement.
CATCGTACCTAAAGCCACTCATTATGCTGCTATTGGCCTTATGACATTGATTTTATGTCTGAGTGACATTCCATTGTATATAAGTCCCACAATATCTATATCCATTTTTTTTTCCTTTCCTGGGATATTTAAAGTGTACTGAAGTCGAGGTTCTTGTAAACAGAGCAGCCTTAAAGTTTGGGCTGGCTGTGTGTTGTGGATTTTAAGTTTTCCCAAAATACACGCCCATGAGTGGAAGTGTGCTATACTCTGTAGCTCTGTTTTAGAAAACAACATACAGTTCTCCAGAGAGTCTGTTGGCAGTTTACATCCTGTCCATCGGCGTAACCGGGCTCCCTTTTCTCCATGGCCTGTCCTGCATTTGTGGCTTTTACACTATGTGTGGATGGCCCTTTTGACTGGAGGTAAGGGACACTCCTATGTAGTGTGGATTTGCAATGCCTGATGGCTTGCTTAGCCAAAAAGGGCATATGCATTTTTTCCCGAATATATTCAAGAAAATACACATACTCCCTTTTCAGCCAAGGGCAACATTGTCGAAATTCTGTCCCTTTTCATGTGCTTTAAAGACGACTCAAATTTACCTCTTGAAATCTCTTTCCTTCAATTCTGCCTTGCATTCAAATCCTCTTCACTGCCTTTCCTCAATATATTTCTGGATGATAGTTGTCCTTTATAACTCTGCAAGTTTGTGAATTGCTGTGCCCCTGATTTCCATTTTTCAACTCGCCTATTTGACAGCTGCCTGCAATACCGCAGGATGGCTTTAGGCACTAGTCTGGTTCCGGGGCTTCAGGCTGAGTCTTTGTTTAATTCTTCTTCCTGTTGGGAAACTAGAGTGACATGTGCCCATCCAAACACCTACAGCTAATCTCTCATTTATTCACCCTCTTCCTGTTCATCCTCTGCACAATTTGCAAACTGTGCATAACAGGAGGGTAAAGGCGCTGACACTCCAAGTGGGGAGATTTTGAGTAATGCAGATGGAATGGCGAAGCCGAGCACGACAAAAGGAAAAATGAGGTACCTTTTAGAAAACTTTCCCAATTACACAGTGTACCATCCACTGGGTTTCCCATGCATGTTTTAACTGGAGGAAGATTCCCTTAAACCTGGAGAGTTGGGACCACTAGAATGGGTAGCACACAGTATTGCTCTAAGTGGTGTTCTTTTGCTCACACAACCTCAGCAATCTTGTCAGCCCCAAGTGTCCAGTCTTATGTCTCATCCAGCTGTGGGTGTAAAGGTGGTCAATCCAGGTTGCATCACAGGCCCTGAACGAAATTTTTAAGACTTTCTCACTCTTTCGCTGTTTTTGCATTTTGCTTTTGAAATTTATTTTTATAAGTGGGTTTAACTGAATTTCAGTGCTCTGTTCATGCCATTATACACACACATGATTCCTTTATGGAGACATGAGAATACATATGTTTTAAAATACTGAGAGTCAGACATATTCCTTGCAATGAATAGGGGGTGTTAAGTCCAGTTCATTGTGGCGGGATTAGGTGTTGTCTATTACATACTTGGTTTATGTAACGGTATCTGTGCTAATTTAAAACTGTGATTTTATGCATCACCCCACCTCGCCTTTCCCATTAAGTAGGCAGAAGCTTGTTTTCTAAATTTGTGACTCCGTTGTGTTTGTAAATCAGTTCATATGTAGCCATGTGTACATTCCCGCTATGAGTGATAACTTATGATAAGATTCGTTACTCTGGTATCTTTCCTAAATCAGTTCATGTGAGGCCATGTTTACAGGAACTTCATAAGTGATATCTTATGATAAGTTTCTTTTTCTGTGTGACTTATTTCACTTAGAATCATCGTACCTGAATCCACTCATTTTGCTGCTACTGGCCTTATGAAATTGATTTCATGGCTGAGGGATATAACATCGTACGTAAGTACCACAATTTCTTGAACCATTTTTGTCTTTCCTGGGATATTTAAGGTATACCCAAGTTGAGGTTCTTGTAAGCAGTGAAGCCCTAAATTTTGTGGTGGCTCTGTCTTATTGATTTTCAGTTTTCCCAAGTTATATTTCCTAGAGTGGAAGTGCCCTTGACTCTGTAGCTCTGTTGTTTACTTGTTTTAGGGAACACAATGCACTCCTCCAGAGAGGCAGTTCGCAATTTAAATCCCGCCCATCAGCATAAAAAGGCTCCCTGTTCTCCAGGGCCTGTCTTGCCTTTCTGGTTTTTACGCATTTTCCAGATGTCCCTTTCGACCAGTGGGAAGTGATACTTCTTTGTTGTGCAGATTTGCATTGCCCGCTTGCTTGCTTGGCCAAAAATGGTGTATGCGTGTTCTCCTGCATATATTCAGGAGAAAACATATACGCCCTTTTTGGGCAAGTGCATCATTGTCGAAATTGTGCCCCTCTTCCTGTGCTTTAAAGGCGATTCCAACATACCTCTTGAAATCTGTTTCCTGCTATACTGCCTCGCTTTCAAGTCCGCCTCGTTGCCTGCCCTCAGCAGATTTTTGGGCGATAGTTGTCCTTTATTACTCTGCCAGTTTCTGAATTCCTGAGCCCCTGAGCTCCATTTTTAAATTCGTTTTTTGTGAGCAGACCGCAAGTCCAAAATTTTGATTCAGGACCTATACTGGTTCCCAGCGCGTGGCTGAGACTTTGGTTAATTCTTCTTCCTGCCGGGCAATTAATGTGACATGTACCCGTCCAAATGCCTAACATCTACTCTCTCATTTGTTCTCCCTCTTCCCTTTTATCTTTGCCAAATTGGCAACTGTGCGAACCAGGAGGTTAAAGGGGCTGTCTCTCCAAGTTGGCAGTTTGACAGTAAAGCAGTTGGAAAGTCAAACCGGAGCACCAGGAGAGGGACTATTTGTTGAGTTGTAGAAACATTTTGTATTCACAGTGTGTCCATTCTCTAAGTTTCCCTTACTTGTTATATCTATAGTAATATTACCTTCAACCAGGAGAGTTGGGACTGATGGAATGGGTGCCATGCAGTACTGCTTTAAAGGGTCTATATTTGCTCACCCAATCTCACCAATCCTCTCAGTCCCAAGTGTCCAGCCTTATGCCATATCCAGATGTCGTTGTAGATATGGTCATTCCAGAAATCATCAGAGACCCTGAAGGAATTGTAAAGAAATTTCATGTTTTTTGTTTTGTTTTTGAAATTTCATTTTATAGTGGGTTTGAGCTGATTCTCACTGCCATGTTTATGCCATTCTAGACACAATTGATTCCCTTACGGAGACATATCAATACATAGGTTTTAAAGTTATTACTAGTCACAGATATTAATCTGTGGGGAATATGGGGTTTTGAGTCCCTTTCACAGAGTAAGGTGTAGGTCTTGTCTATTCCTTATTTGGTTTTTTGAACAGTACCTGTGCTTATATCAAACTCTGGTGTTATGCATCACCACACCTCTCCTTCCCCTTAAGGAGACATAAGAGTGTTTTCTAAATGTGAGGCTCTGTTCTCTTTCCTAACTCTGTTCATGTGTAGCCATGTTTACAGGATCTTCATAAGTGATATCTTATGATAAGTTTCTTTTACTGTGTGACTTATTTCACTTAGAATCATCGTACCTGAATCCACTCATTTTGCTGCTACTGGTCTTATGATATTGATTTCATGGCTGAAGGATATTCCATCATATGTAAGTACCACAATTTTTTAAACCATTTTTATCTTTCCTGGGATACTTAAGGTATACCCAATTGATGTTCTTTTATGCAGTGCAGCCCTAAATTTTGGGATGGCTTTGTCTTATTGATTTTCAGTTTTCCCAATGTATATTCCCTAGACTGGAAGTGCCCTTGGCTCTGTAGCTCTGTTGTTTACTTGTTTTAGGGAACACAATGCACTCCTCCAGAGAGGTAGTTGGCAATTTACATCCCACCCATTAGCATAACAAGACTCCCTGTTTTCCAGGTCCTGTCTTGCCTTTCTGGTTTTTAACCATTTTGTGGAAGACCCTTTTAACCGGTGGGCAGTGATACTACTATGTAGTGCAGATTTGCATTGCCCGCTTGCTTGCTTGGCCAAAAAGGGCGTATGCGTTTTCTCCTGAATATATTCAGGAGAAATCGCACACGCCCTTTTTGGCCAAGTGCATCATTGTCGAAGTTTTGCCCCTCTTCCTGTGCTTTAAAGGGGATTCCAACGTACCTCTTGAAACCTGTTTCCTGCTATTCTGCCTCGCTTTCAATTCCACCTCGTTGCCTTCCGTCAACAGATTTTTGGACGATAGTTGTCCTTTATTACTCTGCCAGTTTGTGAATTGTTTTGCCCCTGAGCGCCATTATTTAACTCGTTTTTTGTGAGCTGAACGCAAGTCTAATATTTTGGTTCAAGACTTATACTGGTTCCCAGTGGGTTGCTGAGACATTGATTAATTCTTCTTCCTCATGGGAAATAAGAGTGACATATGCCCGTCCAAATGCCTAACAGCTACTCTTTCATTGGTTCTCCCTCTTCGCTTTAATTGTCTGCCAAATTGGGAACCTGTGCGAACCAGGAGGTTAAAGATGCTGTCTCTCCAAGTTGGGAGATTGATAGTAAAGCAGTTGGAAAGTCAAACGGGAGCACCAAGAGAGGGACTATTCACTGAGTTTTAGAAACCTTTCTTATTCACAGTGTGTCCATTCTCTAGGGTCCCCGTACATGTTACAGCAGTAGTAGTATTCCCTTCACCCTGGAGAGTTGTGACCCATGGAATGGGGGCCATGCCTTATTGCTTTAAACGGTCTGCATTTGCTCACCCAATCTCACCAACCCTCTCAGTCCCATGTGTCCAGCCTTATTCCACATCCAGCTGTTTTTATAGATAGGGACATTCCAGGTTTCATCAGAAACCCTGAAGGAATTGTGAAGAAGTTCCCTTTTTTTTGTTTTTGAAATTCCTTTTCATAGTTGGTTTCAGCTGATTCTCGCTGCCATGTTTATGCTAGTCTCGACACACTTGATTCCCTTATGGAGACATATCAACACATAGGTTTTAAGATTCTTACTAGTCTGATATATTCCTCTGTGGGAAATATGTGGTTTTGAGTCCCTTTCACTGAGGAATGTGTAGGTCTTGTCTATTCCACAGTTGGTTTTTGGACCGGTACCTGTGCTTATATCAAACTCTGGTTTTATGCATCACCCCACCTCTTCTTCCCCCTTAAGCAGGCATAAGAGTGTTTTCTAAATGTGAGACTCTGTTCTCTTTCCTAACTCAGTTCATGTGTAGCCATGTTTACAGGATCTTCATAAGTGATATCTTATGATAAGTTGCTTTTTCTGTGTGACTTATTTCACTTAGAATTATCGTACCTGTATCCACTCACTTTGCTACTACTGGTCTTATGATATTGATTTCATTGCTGAGGGATATTCCATCGTACGTATATACCACAATTTTTTGAACCATTTTTATCTTTCCTGGGATACTTAAGTTGTACCCAAGTTGAGGTTCTTGTTAGCAGTGCAGCCCTAAATTTTGGGGTGGCTCTGTCTTATTGATTTTCAGTTTTCCCAAGGTATATTCCCTAGACTGGAAGTGCCCTTGGCTCTGTAGCTCTGTTTTTTACTTGTTTTAGGGAGCACAATGCACTCCTCCAGAGTGGCAGTTGGCAATTTACATCCTGCCCATCAGCATATCAAGGCTCCCTGTTCTCCAGGGCATATCTTGCTTTTCTGGTTTTTACCCATTTTGTGGATGCCCATTTTGACTGCTGGGAATTGATACTTCTTTGTAGTGCAGATTTGCATTGCCCGCTTGCTTGCTTGGCCAAAAAGGGCGTATGCGTTATTTCTTGAATATATTCAGGAGAAAACACATACGCACTTTTTGGCCAAGTGCATCATTGTCGAAGTTGTGCCCCTCTTTCTGTGCTTTAAAGGCAATTCCAACGTACCTCTTGAAATCTGTTTCCTGCTATTCTGCCTCGCTTTCAAGTCCGCCTCGTTGCCTTCCCACAGCAGATTTTTGGACGATATTTGTCCTTTATTTCTCTTCCTGTTTGTGAATTGCTGTGCCCCTGAGCTCCATTTTTTAACTCGTTTTTTCTGAGCTGAACGCAAGTCCAATAATTTGGTTCAGGAACTATACTGGTTCCCGGTGGGTGGCTGAGATATTGGTTAATTCTTCTTCCTCCCGGGAAATAAGAGTGACATGTGCCCGTCCAAATGCCTAACAGCTACTCTCTCATTGATTCTCCCTCTTCCCTTTCATCCTCTGCCAAATTGGCAACCTGTGCGAACCAGGAGGTTAATGGTGCTGTCTCTCCACGTTGGGAGATTGATAGTAAAGTAGTTGGAAAGTCAAACCGGAGCACCAGGAGAGGGAATATTCGTTGAGTTTTAGAGACCTTTTGTATTCACAACGTGTCCATTCTCTAGGTTTCCCGTACATGTTATAGCTGTAGTAATATTCCCTTCAACTTGAAGACATGGGATCCATTGAATGGGTGCCATGCATTATTGCTTTAAAGGGTCAGCATTTGCTCACCCAATCTCACCAATCCTCTCAGTCCCATGGGTCCAGCCTTATGCCCCATCCAGCTGTCATTGTAGATAGGGTCATTCCAGATTTCATCAGAGACCCTGAAGGAATTGTAAAGAATTTCCCTTTTCTTTGTTCTTCAAATTCCTTTTTATAGTGGGTTTGAGCTGATTCTCGCTGCCATGTTTATGCCAGTCTCGACACACTTGATTCCCTTATGGAGACATATCAATACATAGGTTTTAAGATTCTTACTAGTCAGATATATTCTTCTGTGGGAAATATGAGGTTTTGAGTCCCTTTCACTGAGGAAGGTGTAGGTCTCGTCTGTTCCATAGTTGGTTTTTGGAACGGTACCTGTGCTTATATCAAACTCTGGTTTTATGCATCACCCCACCTCTCCTTCCCCCTTAAGCAGGCATAAGAGTGTTTTCTAAATGTCAGACTCTCTTCTTTTCCTAACTCAGTTCATGTGTAGCCATGTTTACAGGATCTTCATAAGTGATATCTTATGATAAGTTTCTTTTTCTGTGTGATTTATTTGACTTAGAATCATCGTACCTGAATCCACTCATTTTGCTTCTACTGGTCTTATGACATTGTTTTCATGGCTGAGGGATATTCCGTCGTACATAAGTACCACAATTTTTTGAACCATTTTCATCATTCCTTGGATATTTAAGTGTACCCAAGTTGAGGTTCTTGTAATCAGTGCCGCCCTAAATTTTGGGGTAGCTCTGTCCTATTGATTTTCAGTTTTCCCAAGGTATATTCCCTGGACTGGAAGTGCCCTTGGCTCTGTAGCTCTGTTGTTTACTTGTTTTAGGGAACACAATGCACTCCTCCAGAGAGGCAGTTGTAAATTTACATCCCGCCCATCAGCATAACAAGGCTCTCTGTTCTCCAGGGCCTTTCTTGCCTTTCTGAATTTTAACCATTTTGTGGATGTCCCTTTTGACCGTTGGGAAGGGATACTTCTTTGTACTGCACAATTGCATTGCCTGCTTGCTTGCTTGGGCAAAAAGGGCGTATGCGTTTTCTCCTGAATATATTCAGGAGAAAACCCATACGCCCTTTTTGGCCAAGTGCATCACTGTCGATGTTGTGCCCGTCTTCCTGTGCTTTAAAGGCAATTCCAACGTACCTCTTGAAATCTGTTTCCTGATATTCTGCCTCGCTTTGAAGACTGCCTCGTTGCCTTCCCTCAACAGATTTTTGGATGATAGTTGTCCATTATTACTCCCACTGTTTGTGAATTGCTGTGCCCCTGAGCTCCATTATTTAACTATTTTTTTTTTTGAGCTGAACGCAAGTCCAATATTTTGGTTCAGGAACTATACTGGTTCCCGGTGGGTGGCTGAGACTTTGGTTAATTCTTCTTCCTCATGGGAAATAAGAGTGAAATATGCCCTGCCAAATGCCTAACAGCTATTCTTTCATTGGTTCGCCCTCTTCACTTTCATCCACTGTCAAATTGGCAACCTCTGTGAACCAGGAGGTTAAAGGTGCTGTCTCTCCAAGCTGGGCGATTGACAGTAAATCCGTTGGAAAGTCAAACCGGAGCTCCAGTAGAGGGACTATTTGTTGAGTTTTAGAGACCTTTCGTATTCACAGTGTGTCCATTTTCTACGATTCCCGTATATGTTATAGCTATAGTAATATTCCCTTCAACCTGGAGACATGGGACCCATGGAATGGGTGCCATGCATTATTGCTTTAAAGTGTCTGCGTTTGCTCACCCAATCTCACCAATCCTCTCAGTCCCATATGTACAGCCTTATGCCACATCCAGCTGTCATTGTAGATAGGGTCATTCCAGGTTTCATTCAGAAACCCTGAAGGAATTGTAAAGAATTTCCCTTTTTTTGTTGTTTTTCAAATTCCTTTTTATAGTGGGTTTGAGCTGATTCTCGCTGCCATGTTTATGCCAGTCTAGACACAATTGATACCCTTACGGTGACATATCAATACATAGGTTTTAAGATTCTTATTAGTCAGATATATTCCTCTGAGGGAAATATGTGGTTTTGAGTCCCTTTCACTGAGGAAGGTGTAGGTATTGTCTATTCCATAGTTGGTTTTTGGAACGGTACCTGTGCTTATATCAAACTCTGGTTTTGTGAATCACCCCACCTCTCCTTCCCCATTAAGCAGGCATAAGAGTGTTTTCTAAATGTGAGACTCTGTTCTCTTTCCTAAATCAGTTCATGTATAGCCATGTTTACAGGATCTTCATAAGTGATATCTTATTATAAGTTTCTTTTTCTGCGTGACTTATTTCACTTAGAATCATCATACCTGTATCCACTCATTTTGCTGCAACTGGTCTTATGACACTGATTTCATGGCTGAGCGATATTCCATCATACATATGTACCACAATTTTTTGAACCAATTTTATCTTTCCTGGGATAATTAAGGTGTACCCAAGTTGAGGTTCTTGTAATCAGTGCCGCTCTAAATTTGGGGTGGCTCTGTCTTATTGATTTTCAGTTTTCCCAAGGTATATTCCCTGGACTGGAAGTGCCCTTGGCTCTGTAGCTTTGTTGTTTACTTGTTTTAGGGAACACAATGCACTCCTCCAGAGAGGCAGTTGGCAATTTACATCCCGCCCATCAGCATAACAAGGCTCCCTGTTCCCCAGGGCCTGTCTTGCCTTTCTGAATTTTACCCATGTTGCGGATGTCCCTTTTGAACTGTGGGTAATGATACTTCTTTGTAGTGCACATTTGCATTGCCTGCTTGCTTGCTTGGCCAAAAAGGGCGTATGCGTTTTCTCCTGAATATATTCAGGAGGAAACGCATACGCCGTTTTTGGCTAAGTGCATAATTGTCGAAGTTGTGAGCCTCTTCCTGTGCTTTACAGGTGATTCCAACGTACCTTTTGAAATCTGTTTCCTGCTATTCTGCCTCGCTTTCAAGTCCGCCTCGTTGCCTTCCCTCAACAGATTTTTGGACGATATTTGTCCTTTATTTCTCTGCCTGTTTGTGAATTTCTGTGCCCCTGAGCTCCATATTTTAACTCGTTTTTTTCTGAGCTGAACGCAAGTCCAATAATTTGGTTCAGGAACTATACTGGTTCCCGGTGGGTGGCTGAGACATTGATTAATTCTTCTTCTTCCCGGGAAATAAGAGTGACATGTGCCCGTCCAAAAGCCTAACAGCTACTCTCTCATTGGTTCTCCCTCTTCCCTTTCATCCTCTGCCAAATTGACCACCTGTGAGAACCAGGAGGTTAAAGGGGCTGTCTCTCCAAGTTGGGAGATTGATAGTGAAGCAGTTGGAAAGTCAAACCAGAGCACCAGGAGAGGGACTATTCGTTGAGTTTTAGAAACCTTTCGTATTCACAGTGTGTCCATTCTCTAGGTTTCCCATACATGTTATAGCTGTAGTAATATTCCCTTCCACCTGGAGAGTTGGGCCCCATGGAATGGGTGTCATGCATTATTGCTTTAAAAGTTCTGCATTTGCTCACTCAATCTCACCAATCCTCTCAGTCCCAAGTGTCCAGCCTTATGCCACATCTAGCTGTCATTGTAGACAGGGTCATTCCAGGTTTCATAGGAGTCCCTGAGGGAATTTTAAAGAATGTCCCTGTTTTATTGTTTTGTTTTTGAAATTCCTATTTATAGTGGGTTTGAGCTGATTCTCACTGCCATGTTTATGCCAGTCTAGACTCACTTGATTCCCTCACGGAGACATATCAATACATAGGTTTTAAGATTTTCGTAGTCAGATATATTCCTCTGCGGGAAATATGGGGTTTTGAGTCCCTTTCACTGAGGAAGGTATAGGTAGGTCTTGTCTATTCCATAGTTGGTTTTTGGAACGGTTCCTGTGCTTATATCAAACTCTGGTTTTATGCATCACCCCACCTCTCCTTCCCCCTTAAGCAGGCATAAGAGTGTTTTCTAAATGTGAGACTCTGTTCTCTTTCCTACCTCAGTTCATGTGTAGCCATGTTTATAGGATCTTCATAAGTGATATCTTATGATAAGCTTCTTTTTCTGTGTGACTTATTTCACTTATAATCATCGTACCTGAATCCGCTCATTTTGCTGCTACTTGTCTTATGACATTGATTTCATGGCTGGGGGATATTCCATAGTACGTAAGTACCACAATTTTTTCAACCATTTTTATGTTTCCTGGGATATTTAAGGTGTAGACAAGTTGAGGTTTTTGTAAGAAGTGCTGCCCTAAATTATGGACTGGCTCTGTCTTATTGATTTTCGGTTTGCCCAAGGTATATTCCCTAGACTGGAAGTGCTCTTGGCTCTGTAGCTCTGTTGTTTACTTGTATTAGGGAACACAATGCACTCCTCCAGAGAGGCAGTTGACAACTTACATCCCACCCATCAGCATAACAAGGCTCCCTGTTCTCCAAGGCCTGTCTTGCCTTTCTGGTTTTTACCCATTTTGTGGATGTCCCTTTGGAATGATGGGAAGTGATACTTCTTTTTAGTGCAGATTTGCATTGCCCGCTTGTTTGCTTGGCCAAAAAGGGTGTATGCGTTTTCTCCTGCATATATTCAGGAGAAAATGCATACGCCCTTTTTGGCCAAGTGCATCATTGTCGAAGTTGTGCCCCTCTTCCTGTGCTTTACAGGTGTTTCCAACATACCTCTTGAAATCTGTTTCCTGCTATTCTGCCTCGCTTTCAAGTCCGCCTCGTTGCCTTCACTCAACAGATTTTTGGACGATAGTTGTCCTTTATTTCTCTGCCTGTTTGTGAATTGCTGTGCCCCTGAGCTCCTTTTTTGAACTCGTTTTTGTGAGCTGAACGCAAGTCCAAAAGACTGCTTCACGACCTATACTGGTTTACTGTGCTTGGCTGAGTCGTTGTTTAATTCTCCTTCCTGACATGAAATTAGAGTGACATGTGACCGTCCAAACGCCTAACAGCTAATCTCTCCGTGATACTCCCTCTTCCCTTTCATCCTCTGCCAAATTGGCAACCTGTGCAAACTAGGAGGTTAAAGGGGCTGTTTCTCCAAGTTGGGAGATTGATAGTAAAGCAGTTGGAAGTCAAACCAGGGCACCAGCAGAGGGACTATTAGTTGAGTTTTAGAAACCTTTCATATTCACAGAGTGTACTTTCTCTAGGTTTCCCATACATGTTATATCTGTAGTAATATTCCCTTCAACCTGGAGAGTTGGGACACATGGAATGGGTGCCACACATTATTGCTTTAAGGGGTCTGCATTTGCTCACCCAATCTCACCAATCCTCTCAGTCCGAAGTGTCCAGCCTTATGCCACATCCAGCTGTCGATGTAGATAGGGTCATTCCAGGTTTCGTCAAAGACCCTGAAGAAATTGTAAAGAATTTCCTCTTTTTTGTGTGTGTTTGAAATTCCTTTATATAGTGGGTGTGAGCTGATTCTCAGTGCCATGTTTATGCCAGTCTAAAAACACTTGATTGCCTCATGGAGACATATCAATAAATAGGTTATAAGATTCTTACTAGTCAGATATATTCCTCTGCAGGTAATATGGGGTTTTGAGTGCCTTTCACTGAGGTAGGTGTAGGTCTTGTCTATACCATATCTGATTTTTGGAAAGGTACATGTACTAATATCAAACTCTGGTTTTATGCATCACCCCACCTCTCCTTCCCCCTTCAGCAGGCATAAGAGTGTTTTCTAAATGTGAGACTCTGTTCTCTTTCATAACTCAGTTCATGTGTAGCCATGTTTACAGGACATTCATACATGATATCTTATGATAAGTTTCTTTTTCCCTGTGACTTATTTCACTTAGAATCATCGTACCTGAATCCACTCATTTTGCTGCTACTGGTCTTATGACATTGATTTCATGGCTGAGGGATATTCCATCGAACATATGTACCCCAATTGCTTGAACCATTTTTATCTTTCCTGGGATATTTAAGATGTACACAAGTTGAGGTTCTTGTAAGCAGTGCAGCCCTAAATTTGGGGGTGGCTCTGTCTTATTGATTTTCAGTTTTCCCAAGGTATATTCACTAGGCTGGACGTGCCCTTGGCTCTGTAGCTCTGTTGTTTACTTGTTTTAGGGAACACAATGCACTCCTCCAGAGAGGCAGTTGTCAATTTACGTCCCGCCCATCAGCATAACAAGGCTCCCAGTTCTCCAGGGGCTGTCTTGCCTTTCTGCTTTTTACACATTTTGCAGATATCCCTTTTGACAGGTTGGAGGTGATAATTCTTTGTAGTGCAGATTTGCATTGCCCTCTTGCTGGATGGCCAAAAAGGGCGTATTCGTTTTCTCCTGAATATATACAGGAGAAAAGGAATACACCCTTTTTGGCCAAGTGCATCATTGTCGAAGTTGTGCCCCTCTTCCTGTGATTTAAAGGCGATTCCAACATACCACTTGAAATCTGATTCCTGCTATTCTGCCTCGCTTTCAAGTCCGCCTCGTTGCCTTCCATTAAACAGATATTTGGACGATACTTGTCCTATATTTCTCTGCCAGTTTGTGAATTGCTGTTCCCCTGAGCTCCATTTTTCAACTCGCTTTTTGTGAGTTGAATGCAAGTCCAAACTTTGGTTCAGGACCTATACTGGTGTCCGGTGGGTGGCTGAGACTTTGGTTAATTCTTCTTCCAGCCGGGAAATTAGAGGGACATGTTCCCGTCCAAATGCCTAACAGCTACTATCTCATTGGTTCTCCCTCTTCCCTTTCATCCTCTGCCAAATTGGCAACCTGCGAGAACCAGGAGGTTAAAGGGGCTGTCTCTCCAAATTGGGAGATTGATAGTAAAGCAGTTGGAAAGTCAAACCGGAGCACCAGGAGAGGGACTATTAGTTGAATTTTAGAGACCTTTCGTATTCACAGTGTGTCCATTCTCTAGGTTTCCCGTACATGTTATAGCTGTAGTAATATTCCCTTCAACCTGGAGAGTTGGGACCCATGGAATGGGTGCCACACATTATTGCTTTAAAGGGTCTGCATTTGCTCACCCAATCTCACCAATCCTCTCAGTCCCAAGTATCCAGCCTTATGCCACATCCAGCTGTCATTGTACATAGGGTCATTTCAGGTTTCTTCAGAGACCCTGAAGGAATTGTAAGAAATTTCGCTGTTTTTTTTGTTTTGTATTTGAAATTCCTTTTTAAAGTGGGTTTGAGCTGATTCTCACTGTCATGTTTATGCCAGTCTAGACACACTTGATTCCCTTACGGGGAAATATCAATACATACGCTTTAGGATTCATACTAGTAAGATATATTACTCTGTGGTGAATATGGGGTGTTGAGTCCCTTTCACTGAGGAAGGTGTAGGTCTTGTCTATTCCGTATTTGGTTTTTGGAAAGGTACCTGTACTAATATCAAACTCTGATTTTATGCATCACCCCACCTCTCCTTCCCCCTTAAACAGGCATAAGCGTGTTTTTTAAATGTGAGTCTCTCTTCTCTTTCCTAACTCAGTTCATGTGTAGCCATGTTTACAGGATCTTCATAATGATATCTTATGATAAGTTTCTTTTTCTGTGTGACTTATTTCACTTAGAATTATCGTACCTAAATCCACTCATTTTGCTGCTACTGGCCTTATGACATTGATTTCATGGCTGAGGGATATTCCATCGTACGTGAGTACCACAATTTCTTGAACCATTTTTGTCTTTCCTGGGATATTTAAGGTGTACGCAAGTTGAGGTTTTTGTAAGCAGTGCAGCCCTGAATTTTGGTGTCGATCTGTCTTATTTATTTTCAGTTTCCCCAAGGTATATTCCCTAGACTGGAAGTGCCCTTGGCTCTGTAGCTCTGTTGTTTACTTGTTTTAGGTAACACGATGCACTCCTCCAGAGAGGCAGTTGGCAATTTACATCCCGCCCATCATCATAACAAGGCTCCCTGTTCTCCAGGGCCTGTCTTGCCTTTCTGGTTTTTACACTTTTTGCGGATGTCCCTTTTGACCGGTGGGAAGGGATACTTCTTTGTAGTGCAGATTTGCATTGCCCGCTTGCTTGCTTGTCCAAAAAGGGCATATGTGTTTTCTCCTGAATATATTCACGTGAAAACCCATATGCCCTTTATGGCCATTTCCATAATTTTCGAAGTTGTAATGCTTTTCCTGTGTTTAAAGGCGATTCCAATGTACCTCTTGAAATCTGTTTCATGCCATTCTTCCTCATTTTCCCTTCCGCCTCGTGGCTTTCCCTCAACCGATTTTTGGCAGCGAGTAGTCCTTTATAACTCTGCAGGTTAGTGAATTGCTGTGGCCCTGAGATCCATTTTTCAATTCGCGTTTTTGTGAGCTGACCGTAAATCAACAGTTTTGCTTCTAGACTTATACTGGCTCTGGGGGACAGGCTGAGTCTTTGGTTAATTCCTCTTTGTGACGGGAAATTAGAGAGACATGTGGCCGTCCAAATGCCTACAGCTACTCTCTCATTGGTTCTCTCTCTTCCCTTATATCCTGTGCACAGTTTGCCAACTGTGCGAACCAGGATGTTATAGTGGCTGACTTTCCAAGTTGGGAGATTGATAGTAAAGCAGTTGGAATGTCAAACTGGAGTACAAGTAGAGTTTTAGAAACCTTTCTCCATCAGATGGTTTCCATTCTCTAGGTTCCCATACACGTTATAATTTTAGTGATATTCCCTTCTACCTGGAGAGTTGGGAACCATGGAATGGGTGGCAGGCATTATTGCTTTAAAGGGTCTGCATTTTTTCACCCAATCTCACCAATCCTCTCAGTCCCTAGTGACCAGCCTTATGTCACATCCAGCTGTCATTGTAGATAGGGTCATTCCAGGTTTAATCAGAACCCCTGAAGGTATTGTGTAAGAATTTTACTGTTTATATGTTTTGTTTTGAAATTCATTTTTATAGTGGGTTTGAGCTGATTCTCACTGCCATGTTTATGTCGTTCTAGACACACGTGGTTCCCTTACGGAGACATATCAATACATAGGTTTTAGAATTCTTACTAGTCAGATATATTTCTCTGCGGGGAATAGGGATGTTGAGTTCCATTCACTGAGGAAGGAGTAGGGCTTGTCTCTTCTGTTTTTGGATTATGGAACGGTACCTGTGCTAATATCAATCTTATGTTTTGTGCATCTCCACACCTCTCTTTCCCCTTAAGCAAGCGTTAGATTGTTTTCTAAATCTGAGACTCTGTTCTCTTCCCTAAATCACTTCATATGTAGCCATGTTTACATTCCTTTCATAAGTGATATCTTATGTCAGAATGCACCATGGCCATTCTCATAATAATGCTCCATGTCCCCTGTCATCACAATGCACCATGCCCTGGTTATCACAATGCTCCATGTCCCTTGTCATCAGAATTCTCCAAGTCCTTGTCATCACAATGCTACATGTCACTTCTCATCAAAATGTTACATGCTCTTGTCATGACAATTCTCCATCCACTTGACATTGCAATGCTCCATGCACTTGTCATCACAATGCTCCATGCACATGCCATCACAAAGCTCCATGCCCTTGTCATCACAATGCGCCATGACCCCTGTCATCACAATGCTCCCTGACACCTGTCATCACAATGCTTCATGCCCCATGTCATTACAGTGCTCCTTGATTCTCGACATCACAATTACCCAAGGTCTTTTCATCACAATGCTCATTGGCCAATATCATCACAATGCTCCATGACCACTGTCATCACAACACTCCATGACACATGACAACACAATGATTCCGGACTCTTGTCATCACAATGTTCCATTCCCTTGTCATCACAATGCTCCATGACACCTGTCATCACAATATTCCATGAACATTTTCAGCCCAATGTTCCATGACCCTTGTCATCACAATACTCCAAGCCATTGTCATCACAATGCTCCATTACCTGTGTCATCAGAATCCTCCATGACACTTGGCATCAGCATGCTCCATGCCATTGTCATCACAATGGGCCATTACATATGTCATCACAATTCTCCCTGACACCTGTCTTCACAATACTGCATGACCTGGTCTTCACAATGCTCCATGCCCTTGTCATCACAATGTGCCATTCCAACTGTCATCGCAATAATTCTTGAAACTTATTAGACCAATGCTCCATGCCCTTGTCATCACAATGCTCCATGCCCTTGTTATCACAATGCTCCATGACCCCTGTCATCACAATGCTCCGTGACTCCAGTCATCACAATGCTTCATGAACTTTGTCATCACAATTGTCCATGTCCTCGTCATCAACAGTCTCTGTGACCTTTTTAACGACAATGCTCCATGAAGTTTTCATCACAATGCTCTTTGACCCTTGACATCACAATGCTCTATGCCTTTCTCAGAACAATGCTCCATGACCCTTGTCATCACAATGCTCTATGTGCTTGTTAGCACAATGCTTCATGACACATGTCATCTCAGTGCACCATGCGCTTGTCATCACAGTGCTCCACAAACTTCTCATCACCATGCTGCATAAAACTTCTCATCACAATGCTCCATGCACTTCTCATCAAAATGCTCTCTCACAACTGATATCCCAATGCTACATAACTATTGGTCACAATACACCCTCACTCCTGTCATCACAATGTTCCATGACTCCTGTCATCACAATGATACATGCACTTATAATCACAATGTTCGATGACCCCTGCCATCACAATGTTCCATAACACCTGTCATCAAAATGTTCCATGACCCTTTTCATCAAAATGCTCCATGACACCTGACATCACAGTGTCCATAAAACCTGTCATCAAAATGTTCCATGACATTTTTCATCAAATTGCTCCATGACCCTGTCATCAAAAAGCTCCCTGCCCTTCTCATCACAATGCACAATGCCCGTGCCATCAGAATGCTCCATGACCTCTTTCATCACAAAGATCCATGACCCTTGGCATCACAATGCTACATTTCTTTGTCATCACAATGCTCCATGAAATTTTCATCACAATGCTCTTTGACCCTTGTCATCACAATGCTCTATGCCTTTCTCAGCAAAATGCTCCATGACCCTTGTCATCACAAGGCTCAATAAAATTCTCATCAAAATGCTCCTTATGGGCCTCCCTGGTGGAGCAGTGGTTGTGAGTCCGCCTGCCGATGCAGGGGATACGGGTTCGTGCCCCGGTCTGGGAGGATCCCATATGCCACGGAGCGGCTGGGCCCGTGAGCCATGGCCGCTGGGCCTGCGCATCCGGAGCCTGTGCTCCGCAACGGGAGAGGCCACAACAGTGAGAGGCCCGCATACCGCAAAAAGAAAAAAAAAAAATGCTCCCTGACACTTGTTGTCTGTATGCTACTTGAACCCTGTCATGACAAGGCTCCATGCCTTTTTCATCACAATGATCCATGCCTTTTTCATCACAATGCTCCAAGACCCATATAATCAAAATGCTCCATGCCCTTGTCATCACAAAGCTCAAGGATGCATGCCATCAAAATGCTCCTTGGTCTTCTCCTCACAATGCTCCATGCCCTTGTCATCACAATGTTCCAAGACAAATGTAATGACAATGTTCCATGCCCCTTTTCATCAGTAGGCTCCATGAGACTTTTCATCACAAGGCTCCATGGTTTTGTCATCACAATGCTCCAGGACATTGTCATCACCATGCTCCATTCACTTGTCATCACTATGCTCCATGACTCCTTTCATCACAATGCTACATGCACTTATCATCACAATGTTTGATGACCCCTGACATCACAATGTTCCATAACACCTGTCATCAAAATGTTCCATGACACTTTTCATCAGATTGCTCCATGACCCTGTCATCAGAATGCTCCTTGCCCTTCTCATCACAATGCACAACGCCCTTGCCATCAAAATGCTCCATGACCTTTGTCATCACAAATATCCATGACCCTTGGCATCACAATGCTCCATGTCATTGTTATCACAATGCTCCATGCACGCTCTCATCACATTGCTCCATGCCCTTGTCTTCACAAAGCTCCATGACACGTCATCAGAATGCTCCATGGCCTTCACATCACAATGATCCATGCCCTTGCCATCACAATGCTCCATTACCCCTGTCATAACAATGCTCCATGACCCCTGCCATCACGATGTTCCATGGCTTTCTCATCACAAAGCTCCATGACCCTTCTCATCACAATGCTCCAAGAACCCTGTAATCACAATGCTCTATGCCCCTTTTCATCTCAATGATCCATGAACCCTGTCATCACAATACACCATGCCCATCATCGTAATGCTTCATGCTATTGTCATCACAATGAAATCAAAATGCTCCATGAACTCTGTCATAACAATGCTCCAAACCCTTGTGATCACAATATTCCATATCATTTATCATCACAATGCCCCATGACGCTCGTCATTACAGTTATCCATGGTCTTCTCCTCAGAATGCTCCATGACCTTTGTCATCACAATTCTCAGTACACTTGTCATCAACATGTTCCCTGACAATTGTTGTCTGCATGCTCCTTGAATCCAGTCATGACAAGGCTCCATGCATTTTTCATCACAATGATCCATGCCCTTTTCATCACAATGCTCCAAGACCCCTGTAATCACAATGCTCCATGCCCTTGTCATCACAATGCTCCAAGACCCCCGTAAACACAATGCTCCATGCCCATTTTCATCTCAATGCCCATGAACCCTGTCATCACAATGCACCATGCCAATCATCATAATGCTTCATGCTATTGTCATCACAATGAAATCAAAATGCTCCATGAACTCTGTCATAACAATGCTCCAAACGCTTGTGATCACAATATTCCAAAACACTTGTCATCACAATGCACCATGTCGCTCGTCATTACAATAATCAATGGTCTTCTCATCACAATGGTCCAAGACCATTGTCATCATAATGCTCAATACACTTGTCATCAAAATGCCCCCTGACACTTGTTGTCTGTATGCTCCTTGAACCCTGTCATGACAAGGCTCCATGGCTATTTCATCACAATGATCCATGCCAATTTCATCACAGTGCTCAATACACTTGTCATCAAAATGCTGCCTGACACTTGTTGTCTGTATGCTCCTTGAACCCTATCATGACAAGGCTCCATGCCTATTTTATCACAATGATCCATGGCATTTTCATCACAGTGCTCCAAGACCCATGTAATCAAAATGCTTCATGCCCTTGTCATCACAAAGCTCGAAGACGCATGCCATCAGAATGCTCCTTGGTCTTCTCCTCACAATGCTCCATGCCCTTGTCATCACAATGTTCAAAGACCCTTTTCATCAGTATGCTCCATGAGACTTGTCATCACAAGGCTCCATGGTTTTGTCATCACAATGCTCAAGGAACTTGTCATCACAATACTTCACGACCTTGTCATGAAAATTCTCAATGTCCATTGTCATCATAATGCTCCAAGCCCTAGTCATCATCATGCTCCATTATATTTGTCATCACAATCCTCCATTTCATTTGGCATCACAGTACTCCCTACCATTGTCATCACAATGGACCATGACATATGTCATCACAATGCTCCCTGACACCTGTCTTCACAATACACCATGACCTTCTCTTCACAATGATCCATGCCCTTGTCATCACAATGCACCATGTCCACTGTCATCACAATAATCTATGAAACTTTTAAGACAAATGCTCCATGCTCCTGTCATCACAATGCTCCATGCCCTTGTCATCACAATGCTCCATGAATTGTCATCACAATCCTCCGTGACCCATGACACATGTATCACAGTGTTCCATGCCCTAGTCATCACAATGCTCGAAGACCCCTGTAATCACAATGCTCCATGCCCCTTTTCATCAGAATGCTCCATGAGACTTGTCATCACAAGTCTCCATTGACTTCTCATCACAATGCTCCTGGACCTTGTCATCACCATGCTCCACTCCCTTCTCATCACAATGCTCCATGACCACTGTCATCACAATAATCCATGAATTTTTTCAGCCCAATGCTCCAAGACCTGTTCATCACAATGCTCCATGGCCAATATCATCACAATGCTCCATGACCACTGTCATCACAACACACCATGACACCCGACAACACAATGATCCAGGACTCTTGTCATCACAATGCTCCATTCCATAGTTATCACAGTGCTCCATGACACCTGTCATCACACCACTCCATGAACATTTTCAGCCCAGTGCTCCATGACCCTTGTCATCACAATGATCCATGCCCTTGTCATCCCAATGCTCCATGACCCGTGTATTCACAATGCTCCGTGATGCAAGTTATCACAGTGCTCCATGACACATGTCATCACAATGCTCCATGCCTTTGTCAGCAAAATGGTACATGACCTCTCCATTAAAATGCTCTATGTGCTTGTCCTCACAATACTCCATTATCATTGTCATCACAATCCTCCATGAACCTTGGGATCACATTGCTTCATGCCCTTGTCATCACAATGCTCCATGCTCCTTGAAATCAAAATGATCCATGATCTCTATCATCACAATGCTCCAAAACCTTGTGATCACAATGTTCCTTAACACTTGTCATCACAACGCTCCATGATGCCTGTCATCACAATACTCCATGTCCTTTTCATCTCAAAGCTCCAAGACCTTTGTCATCACAATTTTCAATACACATGTCATCACAATGCTCCCTGACACTTGTCATCAGAATGCTCCTTGAACCCTGTTACGAAAAGGCTCCATGCCTTTTTCATCAAAATGCCCCATGCCATTTTCATCACAATGTTCCGTGCCATTGTCATCAAAATACTCCAAAAGCTTGTCATCAGAATGCTCCATGACCCTTGTCATCACATTTCTCCATGCACTTGTCATCACAATGCTCCCTGACCCTTGTCATCACAATGCTCCAAGCCATTGTCATCACAATGCTCCATTACATTTGTCATCAGAATCCTCCATGACACTTGTCATCCCAATGCTCCATGCCATTGTCATCACAATGGGCCATTACATATGTCATCACAATGCTCTCTGACATCTGTCTTCACAATACTGCATGTCCTGTCCATCACAATGTTCCATGCCCTTGTCATCACAATGTGCCATTCCAACTGTCATCGCAATAATCCCTGAAACTTATTAGACAAATGCTCCATGCCCTGGTCATCACAGTGCTCCATGCTCTTGTTATCACAATGCTCCATGACCCCTGCCATCACAATGCTCTGTGACTCCAGTCCTCACAATGCTTAATGACCTTTGTCACCACAATGGTCAATGCACTCGTCATCATCAGTCTCTGTGAGCTTTTTAACCAAAATGATCCATGAACTTTTCATCACAATGCTCTTTGACCCTTGTCATCACAATGCTCTATGCCTTTCTCAACACAATGCTCCATGACAATTGTCATCACAATGCTCCATGCGCTTGTCAGCACAATGCTCCATGACACATGTCATCACAAGCTCCATGACCCTTGTCATCACAATGCTCCATGCGCTTGTCAGCACAATGCTCATTGACACATGCCATCACAATGCTCCATGACCCCTGTCATCACAATGCTCCGTGACTCCAGTCATCACAATGCTTCATAACGTTTGTCATCACAATGGTCCATGCCCGTGTCATAACAAGGCTCTGTGAAATTTTTATCCACAATCATCCATGAACTTTTCATCACAATTCTCTGTGACCCTTGTCATCACAATGCTCCATGTCTTTGTCAGAACAGTGCTCCATGACCATTGTCTTCACAATGTGCCACACGCATTTCATCACAAAGGTCCACAACCTTGTCATTGCAATGCTCCATAAACCTTGTAATCACAATGCTCCATGCACTTCTCATCAAAATGCTCTCTCACCAGAGATATCACAGTATTCCATCACTAGTCATCACAATACTCCCTCACCACTGTAATCAAAATGTTCCATGACCCTGTCATCACAATGCTACATCCCCTTATCATCACAATGTTCCATGACCCATGTCATCAAAATGCTCCAGGACCCTTTTCATCCCAAAGCTCCAAGAACCCTGACATCATAATGATCTATAACCCCTGCTATCAAAATATTCCATTACACTTTTAATCAAATTGCTGCATGAACCTGTCATCAGAATGCTCCCTGCCCTTCTCATCAGAATGCACCATGCCGTTGTCATCAAAATGCTCCATGTCTTGTCATCACAAAGCTCCATGATCGTTTGAATCACAATGCTCCATATCATTGTCATCACAAAGCTCCATGAAACCTCTCATCATATTGCTCCATGCCCTTGTCATCACAAAGCTCCGTGACACTTGTCATCACAATGCTCGATGACCTTCTCATCACAATGCTCCATGTCCTTGTCATTACAATCCTGCATGACCCATGTATCATAGTGTTCCGTACCCTTGTCATTACAATGCTCCATGCCCACTCTCATCACAATAATCCATGAAACATTTCAGACAAATGTTCCATGCCCTTCTCATCACAATGCTCCATTACCCCTGTCATTACAATGCACCACGATACCTGCCATCAGAAATTTCCACGGCCGGGTCATCACAAGGTTCCATGACACTTCTCATTACAATGCTGGAGACCCCTGTAATCACAATGCTCCATGCCCTTGTCATTACAAAGCTCCTTGACGCATGTCATCAGAATGTTCCATGGCCTTTTCATCACAATGCTCCATGCCCTTGTCATCACAATGCTCCAAGACCCCTGTAAACACAATGCTCTATGACCCTTTTCATCTCAATGCTCCATGAATCCTGTCATCACAATGCACCATGCCCATCATCATAATGCTTCAGGCAATTGTCATCACAATGAAATCAATATTCTCCATGACCTGTGTCATCATAATGCTCAAAACTCTTGTGATCACAATGTTCCATAACACTTATCATCACAACACGCCATGACGCTCATCATCACAATTATCCATGGTCTTCTCATCAGAATTCTCCATTATCTTTGTCATCACAATGCTCAATACACTTGTCGTCACAATGCTCCCTGACACTTGTCTTCAGTATGCTCCTTGAAACCTGTCATGACAAGGCTCCATGCCTTTTCATCACAATGATCCATGCCCTTTTCATCACAATGCTTCAAGACCCCTGTAATCACAATGCTCCATGCGCTTGTCATCACAAAGCTCCATGACACATGTCAACAGAATGCTCCATGGCCTTCTCCTCACTATGCTCAATGTCATCACAATGCTCCAAGACCTCTGTAATCACAATGCTCCATGCCCCTTTTCATCAGAATGCTCCATGAGACTTATCATCACAAGTCTCCATGGACTTCTCATCACAATGCTCCAGGACCTTGTCATCACCATGCTCCATTCCCTTGTCATCACAATATTCCATGACCCCTGTCATCACAATACTCCATGCACATTTTCAGCCCAATCCTCCACGACCTACTCATCACAATGCTCCATGGCCAATATCATCACAATGCTCCATGACCACTGTCATCACAACACTCCATGACAACTGACAACACAATGATCCGGGACTCTTGTCATCACATTTCTCCATTCCCTAGTCATCACAATGTTCCATGACCCCAATCATCACAACACTCCATGAACATTTTCAGCCCAATGCTCCATGACTCTTGTCATCACAAAGATCCATGCCCTTGTCATCCCAATGCTCCATGACAACTGTATACACAATGCTCCGTGACGCTTGTCATCACAGTGCTCCATGACACGTGTCATCACAATGCTCCCTGCCTTTGTCAGCAAAATGCTACATGACCTTGTCATTACAATGCTGTATGCGCTTGTCATCACAATACTCCATTTCCATTGTCATCACAATCCTCCATGAACAGTGGGATCTCATTGTTTCATGCCCTTGTCATCACAATGTTCCATGCTCCTTGAAATCAAAATGATCCATGAGCTCTGTCATCACAATACTCCAATCCACTGTGATCACTATGTTCCATAACACTTGTCATCACAACGCTCCAAGATGCCTGTCATCAAAATACTCTATGCAATTTTCATCACCATGCTCCATGACCTTTGTCATCACAATTCTCAATACACTTGTCATCACAATGCTCCCTGACACTTTTCATCAGAATGCTCCTTGAACCCTGTCACGAAAAGGCTCCATGCCATTTTCATCACAATTCCCCATGCCGTTTTCATAACAATGCTCCATGCCATTGTCATCAAAATACTACACAGGCTTGTCATCAGAATGCTCCATGACCCTAGGCATCACATTTCTCCATGCACTTGTCAGCACAATGCTCTCTGACCCTTGTCATCTCAATGCTCCAAGCCATTGTCATCTCAATGCTCCATTACATTTGTCATCAGATTCCTCCATGACACTTGGCATCATATGCTCCATGCCATTGTCATCACAATGGGCCATTACATATGTCATTACAATGCTCCATGACACCTATCTTCACAATACTGCATGACCTGGTCTTCACAATTATCCATTCCAAATGTCATCTCAATAATCCATGAAAATTATTAGACAAATTTCCATGCCCTTGTCATCACAATGCTCCATGGCCTTGTTATCACAATGCTCCATGACACCTGTCATCACAATGCTCCGTGACTCCAGTCATCACAATGCTTCATGACCTTTGTCATCACAATGGTCCATGCCCTCGCCATCAACAGTCTCTGTGACCTTTTTAACCACAATGCTCCATGAACTTTTCATCACAATGCTCTTTGACCCTTGTCAGCACAATGGTCCATGCACTTCTCAGCACAATGCTCCATGACACATTTCATCACAATGCACCTTGCGCTTGTCATCACAGTGCTCCACAATCTTGTTATCACAATGCTCCATAAAATTTGTCATCACAATTCTCCATGCACTTCTCATCAAAATGCTCTCTCACCACTGATATCACAATGCTACATCACTATTTCTCACAATAAACCCTCACCCCCGTCAACACATTGTTCCATGACTCCTGTCATCACAATGCTACATACACTTATCATCACAATGTTCGATGACCCCTGACATCACAATGTTCCATAACACCTGTCATCAAAATGTTCCATGACACTTTTCATCAAATTGCTCCATAACCCTTTCATCACAATGCTCCCTGCCCTTCCAATCACAATGCAAAACGCCCTTGCCATCAAAATGCTCCATGACTTTTGACATCACAAAGATCCATGGCCCTTGGCATCACAATGCTCCATGTCATTGTCATCACAATGCTCCATGAACGCTCTCATCACATTGCTCCATGCCCTTGTCTTCACAAAGCTCCATGACACATATCATCAGAATGCTCCATGGCCTTCTCATCACAATGCTCCATACTCTTGCCATCACAAAGTTCCATTACCGCTCTCATAACTATGCTCCATGACCCCTGACATCACGATGTTCCTTGGCCTCGTCATCACAAAGCTCCATGACTCTTCTCATCACAATGCTCCCAGAACCCTGTATTCACAATGCTGTATGCCACTTTTCATCTCAATGATCCATGAACGCTGTCATCACAATGTACCATGCCTATCATCATAATGCTTCATGCTATTGTCATCAAAATGAAATCAAAATGCTCCATGACTTCTGTCATAACAATGCTCCAAACCCTTGTGATCAAAATGTTCCATAACACTTGTCATCACAATGCCTCATGACGCTCGACATCACAATTATCAATGGTCTTGTCATCACAATGCTTCATGACATTTGTCATCACAATGCTCTATACACTTGTCATCAAAATGCTCCCTGACACTTGTGGTCTGTCTGCTCCTTGAGCCCTGTCATGACAAGGCTCCATGCCATTTTCATCACAATGATCCATGCTCTTTTCATTACAATGCTCCAAGACCCATGTGATCACAATTCTCCATGCCCTTTTCATCACAGACCTCAATGATGCATGCTAGCAGAATGCTCCTTGGAATTTTCCTCACAATGCTCCATGCCCTTGTCATCACAATGCTCCAAGACCCCCGTAAACACAATGCTCCATGCCCATTTTCATCTCAATGCCCATGAACCCTGTCATCACAGTGCACCATGGCCATCATCATAATGCTTCAGGCTCTTGTCCTCACAATGAAATCAATATTCTCCATGACTTCTGTCATCATAATGCTCCAAAACCTTGTGATCACAATGTTCCATAACACTTAACATCACAACACCCCATGACGCTCATCATCACAATTATCCATTGCCTTCTCATCACAATGCTCCATGATCTTTGTCATCACAATGCGCAATACACTTGTCATCACAATGCTCCCTGACACTTGTCGTCATTATGCTCCTTGAACACTGTCATGAAAAGTCTCCATGCTTTAACCCTGTCCTGTTTGAGCGAAGTACAGACGCCCTCCGGCGACCTACACGCAGAGGCGGGGTCAAATTCAAAGCTGAGACCCAGGAGCTGTGAGAACAAAGAAGAGAAAGGGAAACCTCTCCCAGCAGCCTCAGAAGCAGCGGATTAAAGCTCCACAATCAACTTGATGTACCCTGCATTTGTGGAATACATGAATAGACAACAAATCATCCCAAATTGAGGAGCCAGGAGTCAGTGCTGTGCCTCTGAGGTGTGAGAGCCAACTTCAGGACACTGGTCCACAAGAGACCTCCCAGCTCCACATAATATCAAACGGCGAAAATCTTCCAGAGATCTCCATCTCAACACCAGCACCCAGCTTCACTCAACGACCAGCAAGCTACAGTGCTGGACACCCTATGCCAAACAACTAGCAAGACAGGAACACAACGCCACCCATTAGCAGAGAGGTGGCCTAAAATCATAAAAAGTCCGCAGACACCCCAAAACACACCACCAGACGTGGACCTGCCCACCAGAAAGACAAGATCCAGGCTCATCCACCAGAACACAGGCACTAGTACCCTCCACCAGGAAGCCTACACAACCCACTAAACCAACCTTAGCCACTGGGGACAGACACCAAAAACAACGGGAACTACGAATCTGCAGCCTGCAAAAAGGAGACCCCAAACACAGGAACATAAGCAAAATGAGAAGACAGAAAAACACACAGCAGGAGAAGGAGCAAGATAAAAACCCACCAGACCTAACAAATGAAGAGATAATAGGCAGTCTACCTGAAAAAGAATTCAGAATAATGATGGTAAAGATGATCCAAGATTCTATTTCCCAGATCCAAAATCTTGGAAATAGAATAGACAAAATGCAAGAAACAGTTAACAAGGACCTAGAAGAACTAAAGATGAATCAAGCATCGATTAAAAACACAATAAATGAAATGAAAAATACTCTAGATGGGATCAATAGCAGAATAACTGAGGCAGAAGAACGGATAAGTGAGGTGGAAGATAAAATAGTGGAAATAACTGCTGCAGAGCAAAATAAAGAAAAAAGAATGAAAAGAACAGAGGACAGTCTCAGAGACCTCTGGGACAACATTAAACGCACCAACATTCGAATTATAGGGGTTCCAGAAGAAGAAGAGAAAAAGAAAGGGACTGAGAAAATATTTGAAGAGATTATAGTGGAAAACTTCCCTAATATGGGAAAGGAAATAGTTCATCAAGTCCAGGAGGCACAGAGAGTCCCATACAGAATAAATCCAAGGAGAAATACGCCAAGACACATATTAATCAAACTGTCAAAAATTAAACACAAAGAAATCATATTAAAAGCAGCAAGGCAAAAACAACAAATAACACACAAGGGAATCCCCATCAGGATAACAGCTGATCTCTCAGCAGAAACTCTACAAGCCAGAAGGGAGTGGCAGGACATAATTAAAGTGATGAAGGAGAAAAACCTGCAACCAAGATTACTCTACCCAGCAAGGATCTCATTCAGATTTGATGGAGAAATTAAAACGTTTACAGACAAGCAAAAGCTGAGAGAGTTCAGCACCACCAAACCAGCTTTACAACAAATGCTAAAGGAACTTCTCTAGGCAAGAAACACAACAGAAGGAAAAGACCTACAATAACGAACCCAAAACAATTAAGAAAATGGGAATAGGAACGTACATATCAATAATTACCTTAAATGTAAATGGACTAAATGCTCCCACCAAAAGACACAGATTGGCTGAATGGATACAAAAACAAGACCCAGATATATGCTGTCTACAAGAGACCCACTTCAGACCTAGAGACACATACAGACTGAAAGTAAGGGGATGGAAAAAGATATTCCATGCAAATGGAAACCAAAAGAAAGCTGGAGTAGCAATTCTCATATCAGACAAAATAGACTTTAAAATAAAGACTACTAGAAGAGACAAAGAAGGACACTACATAATGATCAAGGGATCGATCCAAGAAGAAGATATAACAATTGTAAATATTTATGCACCAAACATAGGAGCACCTCAATACATAAGGCAAATACTAACAGCCATAAAAGGAGAAATCGACAGTAACACAATCATAGTAGGGGACTTTAACACCCCACTTTCACCAATGGACAGATCCTCCAAAATGAAAATAAATAAGGAAACACAAGCTTTAAATGATACATTAAACAAGATGGACTTAATTGATATTTATAGGACATTCCATCCAAAAACAACAGAATACACATTTTTCTCAAGTGCTCATGGAACATTCTCCAGGATAGATCATATCTTGGGTCACAAATCAAGCCTTGGTAAATTTAAGAAAATTGAAATTGTATCAAGTATCTTTTCTGACCACAATGCTAGGAGACTAGATATCAATTACAGGAAAAGATCTGTAAAAAATACAAACACATGGAGGCTAAACAATACACTACTTAATAACGAAGTGATCACTGAAGAAATCAAAGAGGAAATTAAAAAATACCTAGAAACAAATGACAATGGAGACACGACGACCCAAAATCTATGGGATGCAGCAAAAGCAGTTCTAAGAGGGAAGTTTATAGCAATACAATCCCACCTTAAGAAACAGGAAACATCTCGAATAAACAACCTAACCTTGCACCTAAAGCAATTAGAGAAAGAAGAACAAAAACATCCCAAAGTTAGCAGAAGGAAAGAAATCATAAAAATCAGATCAGAAATAAATGAAAAAGAAATGAAGGAAACGATAGCAAAGATCAATAAAACTAAAAGCTGGTTCTTTGAGAAGATAAACAAAATTGATAAACCATTAGCCAGACTCATCAAGAAAAAAAGGGAGAAGACTCAAATCAATAGAATTAGAAATGAAAAAGGAGAAGTAACAACTGACACTGCAGAAATACAAAAGATCATGAGAGATTACTATAAGCAACTCTATGCTCATAAAATGGACAACCTGGAAGAGATGGACAAATTCTTAGAAATGCACAACCTGCCAAGACTGACTCAGGAAGAAATAGAAAATATGAATAGACCAATCACAAGCACTGAAATTGAAACTGTGATTAAAAATCTTCCATCAAACAAAAGCCCAGGACCAGATGGCTTCACAGGCGAATTCTATCAAACATTTAGGGAAGAGCTAACACCCATCCTTCTCAAACTCTTCCAAACAATATCAGAGGAAGGAACACTCCCAAACTCATTCTACGAGGCCACCATCACCTTGATACCAAAACCAGGCAAGGATGTCACAAAGAAAGAAAACTACAGGCCAATATCACTGATGAACATAGATGCAAAAATCCTCAACAAAATACTAGCAAACAGAATCCAACAGCACATTAAAAGGATCATACACCATGATCAAGTGGGGTTTATTCCAGGAATGCAAGGATTCTTCAATATACGCAAATCAATCAATGTGATACACCATATTAACAAGTTGAAAGAGAAAAACCATATGATCATCTCAATAGATGCAGAGAAAGCTTTCGACAAAATTCAACACCCATTCATGATAAAAACCCTGCAGAAAGTAGGCATAGAGGGAACTTTCCTCAACATAATAAAGGCCATATATGACAAACCCACAGCCAACATTGTCCTCAATGGTGAAAAACTGAAACCATTTCCACTAAGATCAGGAACAAGACAAGGCTGCCCACTCTCACCACTCTTATTCAACCTAGTTTTGGAAGTTTTAGCCACAGCAATCAGAGAAGAAAAGGAAATAAAAGGAATCCAAATTGGAAAAGAAGAAGTAAACCTGTCACTGTTTGCAGATGACATGATACTATACATAGAGAATCCTAAAGATGCTACCAAAAAACTACTAGAGCTAATCAATGAATTTGGTAAAGTAGCAGGATACAAAATTAATGTACAGAAATCTCTGGCATTCCTGTACACTAATGATGAAAAATCTGAAAATGAAATCAAGAAAACACTCCCATTTACCATTGCAACAAAAAGAATAAAGTATCTAGGAATAAACCTACCTAAGGAGACAAAAGACCTGTATGCAGAAAATTATAAGACACTGATGAAAGAAATTAAAGATGATACAAATAGATGGAGAGATATACCATGCTCCTGGATTGGAAGAATCAATATTGTGAAAATGACTCTACTACCCAAAGCAATCTACAGATTCAATGCAATCCCTATCAGACTACCACTGGCATTTTTCACAGAACTAGAACAAAAAATTTCAAAATTTGTTTGGAAAAACAAAAGACCCCGAATAGCCAAAGCAATCTTGAGAACGAAAAACGGAGCTGGAGGAATCAGGCTCCCTGACTTCAGACTATACTACAAAGCTACAGTAATCAAGACAGTGTGGTACTGGCATAAAAACAGAAAGATAGATCAGTGGATCAGGATAGAAAGCCCAGAGATAAACCCACGCACATATGGCCAACTTATCTTTGATAAAGGAGGCAGGAATGTACAGTGGAGAAAGGACAGCCTCTTCAATAAGTGGTGCTGGGAAAACTGGACAGGGACATGTAAAATTTTGAGATTAGATCATTCCCTAACACCATACACAAAAATAAGCTCAAAATGGATTAAAGACTTAAATGTAAGGCCAGAAACTATCAAACTCTTAGAGGAAAACATAGGTAGAACACTCTATGACATAAATCACAGCAAGATCCTTTTGGACCCACCTCCTAGAGAAATGGAAATAAAAACAAAGATAAACAAATGGGACCTAATGAAACTTCAAAGCTTTTGCACAGCAAAGGAAACCATAAACAAGACCAAAAGACAACCCTCAGAATGGGAGAAAATATTTGCAAATGAAGCAACTGACAAAGGATTAATCTCCAAAATTTATAAACAGCTCATGCAGCTCAATAGCAAAAAAACAAACAACCCAATCCAAAAATTGGCAGAAGACTTAAATAGGCATTTCTCCAAAGAAGATATACAGACTGCCAACAAACACGTGAAAGAATGCTCAACATCATTAATCATTAGAGAAATGCAAATCAAAACTACAATGAGATATCATCTCACACCAGTCAGAATGGCCATCATCAAGAAATCTAGAAACAATAAATGCTGGAGAGGGTGTGGAGAAAAGGGAACACTCTTGCACTGCTGGTGGGAATGTGAATTGGTACAGCCACTATGGAGAACAGTATGGAGGTTCCTTAAAAAACTACAAATAGAACTACCATATGACCCAGCAATCCCACTACTAGGCATATACCCTGAGAAAACCATAATTCCAAAAGAGACATGTACCAAAATGTTCATTGCAGCTCTATTCACAATAGCCCGGAGCTGGAAACAACCTAAGTGTCCATCATCAGATGAATGGATAAAGAAGATGTGGCACATATATACAATGGAATATTACTCAGCCATAAAAAGAAACGAAACTGAGCTATTTGTAATGAGGTGGATAGACCTAGAGTCTGTCATACAGAGTGAAGTCAGAAAGAGAAAGACAAATACCGTATGCTAACACATATATACGGAATTTAAAAAAAAAAAAAAAAAAAAAAAAAAACGTCATGAAGGACCTAGGGGTAAAACGGGAATAAAGACACAGACCTACTTGAGAATGGACTTGTGGATATGGGGAGGGGGAAGGGTAAGCTGTGACAAAGCGAAAGAGAGGCATGGACATATATACACTACCAAACGTAAGGTAGATAGATAGTGGGAAGCAACCGCAGAGCACAGGGAGATCAGCTCGGTGCTTTGTGACCGCCTGGAGGGGTGGGATGGGGAGGGTGGGAGGGAGGGAGATGCATGAGGGAAGGGATGTGGGAACAGATGTATATGTATGACTGATTCACTTTGTTATAAAGCAGAAACTAATAAAAAGAAAAAAGAAAAAAAAAGAAAAAAAAAAAAGAAGATATGGTATATATATACAATGGAATCCTACTCAGCCATACAAAAGAATTAAATTTTGCCATTTGCAACAACAACAACAACAACAACAACAACAAAAAAAGAATACTCACTAACACCAAAAAAAAAAAAAAAAAAAGAAAAGTCTCCATGCCTTTTTCATCACAATGATCATTGCCCTCTTCATCACAATGCTCCATGACCTTTGTCATCACAATTCTCAATACACTTGTCATCACAATGCTCCCTGCCACTTGTCCTCAGAATGCTCCTTGAACCCTGTCACGAAAAGGCTCCATGCCATTTTAATCACAATGCCCCATGCTGTTTTCATCACAATGCTCCATGCCATTGTCATCAAAATACTCCACAAGCTTGTCATCAGAATGCTCCATGACCCTTGTCATCACATTTCTCCATGCACTTGTCAGCACAATGCTCCCTGACCCTTGTCATCACAATGCTCCAAGCCATTGTCATCACAATGCTCCATTACCTTTGTCATCAGAATCCTCCATGACACTTGGCATCCCAATGCTCCATGCCATTGTCATCACAATGGGCCATTACATATGTCATCACAATGCTCCCTGCCACTTCTCTTCACAATACTGCATGACCTGGTCATCACAATGCCCCATGCCCTTGTCATCACAAAACGCCATTCCAAATGTCATCGCAATAATCCATGAAACTTATTAGACCAATGTTCCATGCCATTGTCATCACAATGCTCCATGCCCTTGTTATCAAAGTGCTCAATGACCCCTGTCATCACAATGCTCCATGACTCCAGTCATCACAATGCTTCATAACATTTGTCATCACTATGCTCCATGCCCGCATCATCACAAGGCTCTGTGACCTTTGTAACCACAATCCTCCATGAACTTTTCATCACAATTCTCTGTGACCCTTGTCATTACAATGCTCCAAGTTTTTGTCAGAACAATGCTCCATGACCATTGTCTTCAAAATGTGCCACACGCATTTCATCACACTTGTCCGCAAACTTGTCATTGCTATGCTCCATAAACCTTTTAATCACAATGGTCCATGCACTTCTCATCAAAATGCTCTCTCACCAGAGATATCACAGTGTTCCATCACTAGTCATCACAATACTCCCTCAGCCCTGTAATCACAATGTTCCATGACCCTGTCATCAAACTGCTACATCCCCTTATCATCACAATGTTCCATGACCCCTGTCATCAAAATGCTCCATGAACTTTGACATCACAATGCTCAATACACTTGTCTTCACAGTGCTCCCTGACAGTTGTCATCAGTATGCTCCTTGAACCCTGTTATGACAAGGCTCCATGCCTTTTTCATCACAATGATCCATGCCCTGTTTATCCCAATGCTCCAAGATCCCTGTAATCACAATGCTCCCTGCACTTGTCATCACAAAACTCCATGACGCAAGTCATCAGAATGCTCCATGGCCTTCTCATCAAAATGCTCCATGCCCTTGTCATCACAATGCGCCATTCAACTGGCATCGCAATAATCCATGAAACATGTTAGACCAATGTTCCATGCCCTTGTCATCACAATGCTCCATGACGCATGTCATCAGAATGCTCCATGGCCTTCTCATCAAAATGCTCCATGCCCTTGTCATCACAATGCGCCATTCCAACTGGCATCGCAATAATCCATGAAATATATTAGACCAATGTTCCATGCCCTTGTCATCACAATGCTCCATGACACATGTCATCAAAATTCACCATGCGCTTGTCATCACAGTGCTCCACAATCTTGTCATCACAATGCTCCTTAAAATTTGTCATCACCATGCTCCATGCACTTCTCATCAAAATGCTCTCTCACCACTGATATCACAATGCTACATCACTATTTGTCACAATACTCCCTCACCCCTCTCATCACAATGTTCCATGATTCCTGTCATCACAATGCTACATGCACTTATCATCACAATGTTCGATTACCCCTGACATCACAATGTTCCATAACACCTGTCATCAAAATGTTCCATGACACTTTTCATCAAATTGCTCCATGACCCTGACATCAGAATGCTCCCTGCCCTTCTCATCACAATGCACAACGCACTTGCCTTCAAAATGCTCCATGACCTTTGTCATCACATAGATCCATGACCCTTGGCATCACAATGCTCCATATGCTTGTCATCACAATGCTCCATGACACATGTCATCACAATGCACCATGCGCTTGTCATCACAGTGCTCCACAATTTTGTCATCACAATGCTCCTTAAAATTTGTCATCACAATGCTCCATGCACTTCTCATCAAAATGCTCTCTCACCACTGATATTACAATGCTACATCACTATTTGTCACAATAATCCCTCACCCCAGTCATCACAATGTTCCATGACTCCTGTCATCACAATGATACATGCACATATCATCACAATGTTCGATGACCCCTGACATCACAATGTTCCATAACAACTGTCATCAAAATGTTCCATTACACTTTTCATCAAATTGCTCCATGACCCTGACATCAGAATGCTCCCTGCCCATCTCATCACAATGCACAACGCACTTGCCGTCAAAATGCTCCATGACTTTTGTCATCACAAAGATCCATGACCCTTGGCATCAGAATGCTCCATGTCATTGTCATCACAAAGCTCCATGAATGCTCTCATCACATTGCCCAATGCCCTTGTCATCACAAAGCTCCATGACACTTGTCATCACAATGCTTGATGACCTTTTATCACAATGCTCCATGCCCTTGTCATTACAATCCTGCTTGAACCATGTATCATAGTGTTCCGTACCCTTGTCATCACAATGCTCCATGCACACTCTCATCACAATAATCCATGAAACATTTCGGACCAATGTTCCATGCCCTTCTCATCACAATGCTCCATTATCCCTGTCATAACAATGCGCCATGACACCTGCCATCACAATGTTCCACGGCCTTGTCATCACAAGGATCCATGACACTTGTCATCACATTGCTGAAGAACCCTGTAATCACAATGCTCCATGCCCTTGTCATCACAAAGCTCCATGACGCAGGTCATCAGAATGTTCCACGGCCTTCTCATCACAATGCTCCATGCCCTTGTCATCACAATGCTCCAAGACCGCTGTAAACACAATGCTCCATGCCCCTTTTCATCTCAGTGCTCCATGAACCCTGTCATCACAATGCACCATGCCCATCATCATAATGCTTCAGGCTATTGTCATCACAATGAAATCAATATTCTCCATGACCTCTGTCATCATAATGCCCCAAAATCTTGTGATCACAATGTTCCATAACATTTATCATCACAACACCCCATGACGCTCATCATCACAATTATCCATGGTCTTCTCATCACAATGCTCCATGATCTTTGTCATCACAATGCTCAATACACTTGTCATCACAATGCTCCCTGACACTTGTCGTCAGTATACTCCTTGAACCCTGTCATGACAAGGCTCCATGCCTTTTTCATCACAATTATCCATGCCCTTTTCATCACAATGCTCCAAGATCCCTGTAATCACAATGCTCCATGACCTTGTCATCAAAAAGCTCCATGACGCTTATCATCAGAATGCTTCATGGCCTTCTCCTCACAATGCTCCATGCCCTTTTCATCACAATGTTCCAAGACCCCTGTAATCACAATGTTCCATGCCCCTTTTCATCTGTATGCTCCATGAGATTGTCATCACAAGGCTCCATGGTTTTCTCATCACAATGCTCCAGGACCTTGTCATCACAATGCTTCTCGACCTTGTCATGAAAATTTTCAATGGCCCTTGTCATCATAATGCTCCACGCCCTAATCATCACAATGCTCAATTATATTTTTCATTACAATTCTCAATTACATTTCGCATCACAATGCTCCATGCCATTGTCATAGCAATGGACCATGACATATGTCATCACAATGCTCCCTGACACCTCTCTTCACAATATTCCATGACCTTCTCATCACAATGCTCCATGTCCTTTTCATCACAATGCACCATGCCCACTGTCATCACAATAATCTGTGAAACTTGTCAGACAAATGCTCCATGCCCCTGTCATCACAATGCTTCATGCCCTTGTCACCAAAATGCTCCATGACCCCTGTCATCACAATGCTCCGTGACTCCAGTCATCACAATGTTTCATAACGTTTCTCATCACAATGGTCCATGCCCGCGTTATCACATGGCTCTGTGACCTTTGTAACCACAATGCTCCATGAAATTTTCATCACAATTCTCTGTGACCCTTGTCATCAAAATGCTCCATTTCTTTGCCTGAACAATGCTGTGTGACCATTATCATCACAATGTGCCACGTGCATTTCATCACAACGGTCCACAACCTTGTCATTGCAAAGCTCCATAAACCTTGTAATCACAATGATCCATGCACTTCTCATCAACATGCTCTCTCACCAGAGATATCACAATATTCCAACAATAGTCATCACAATACTCACTCACACCTGGAATCACAATGTTCCATGAATCTGTCATCACAATGCTACATCCCCTTATCATCACAATGTTCCATGACCCCTGATATCACAATTTTCCATAACCCCTGTGAAGAAAATGCTCCATGACCCGTTTCATCCCAAAGCTCCAAGACCCCTGACATCACAATGTTCCATTACACTTTTTATCAAATTGCTGCATGACCCGGTCCTCAAAATGCTCCCTGCCCTTCTCATCACAATGTGCCATGCCCTTGTCATCAAAATGCTCAATGACTTGTCATCACAAAGCTCCATGACCCTTGGCATCAGAATGCTCCATGTCATTGTCATCACAATGCTCCATGAACCCTCTCATCACATTGCTCCATGCCCTTGTCATCACAAAGCTCCATGACACTTGTCATCACAATGCTCGATGCTTTTCTCATCACAATGCTACATGCCCTTTCATTACAGTCCTGCATGACCCATGTATCATAGTGTTCCGTACCCTTGTCATCACAATGCTCCATGCCCACTCTCATCACAATAATCCATGAAACATTTCAAACCAAGTTTCCATGCTCTTCTCATCACAATGCTCCATTACCTCTGTCATAACAATGCACCATGACCCCTGACATCACAATGTTCCAAGGCCTAGTCATCACAAGGTTCCATGACACTTGTCATCATAATGATGAAGGCCCCTGTAATCACAATGCTCCTTGCCCTTGTCATCACAAAGCTCCATGACGCATGTCATCAGAAAGTTCCATGGCCTTCTCATCACAATGCTCCATGCCCTTGTCATCACAATGCTCCAAGACCGCTGTAAACACAATGCTCCATGCCCCTTTTCATCTCAATTCTCCATGAACCCTGCCATCACAATGCACCATGCCTATCATCATAATGCTTCAGGCTATTGTCATCACAATGAAATCAATATTCTCCATGACCTCTGTCATCATAATGCTCCAAACCCTTGAGATCACAATGTTCCATAACACTTATCATCACAACACGCCATGACGCTCATCATCACTATTATCCATAGTCTTCTCTTCACAATGCTCCATGATCTTTGTCATCACAATGCTCAATACACTTGTCATCCCAATGCTCCCTGACACTTGTTGTCTGTATGCTCCTTTTCCCCTGTCATGACAGGGCTCCATGCCTTTTTCATAACAATGATCCATGCACTTTTCATCACAATGCTCCAAGATCCCTGTAATCACAAATGCTCCATGCCCTTGTCATCACAAAACTCCATGACGCATGTCATCAGAATGCTCCATGGCCTTCTCATCGCAATGCTCCATGCCCTAGTCATCACAATGCTCCAAAACACCTGTAATCACAATGCTCCATGCTCCTTTTCATCAGAATGCTCCATGAGACTTCTCATCAGAAGTCTCCATGGTCTTCTCATCACAATGTCCCAGAACCTTGTCATCACCATGCTCCATACCGTTGTCATCACAATGCTCCATGACACATGTCATCACAATGCTCCATGCCCTTGTCATCAAAAAGCTCCTTGACATATGTCATCAGAATGCTTCATGGCCTTCTCACCACAATGCTCCATGCTCTTGTCATCAAAATGCTCCAAGACCCCTGTAATTACAATGCTCCATGCCCCTTTTCCTCAGAATGCTCCATGAGACTTATCATCACAAGTCTCCATGGTCTTCTCATCACAATGCTCTAGGACCTTGTCATCACCATGCTCCATGCCCTTGTCATCACAATGCTCCATGACCCCTGTCTTCACAATAATCCATGAATATTTTCAGCCCAATGCTCCACGACCTACTCATCACAAAGCTCCATGGCCAATATCATCACAATTCTCCATGACCACTGTCATCACAACACACCATGACACCCGACAACACAATGATCCACGACTCTTGTCAAAACAATGCACCATTCCATAGTCATCACTATGCTCCATGACACCTGTCATCACAACATTCCATGAACATTTTCAGCCCAGTGCTCCATGACACTTGTCATCACAATGTTCCATGCCCTTGTCATCCCAATGCTCCATGACCCCTGTATTCACAATGCTCCATGACGCTAGTCATCACAGTGCTCCATGACACATGTCATCACAATGCTCCATGCCTTTGTCAGCAAAATGCTACATGACCTTGTCATTACAATGCTCTATGCGCTTGTCATCACAATACTCCATTTCCATTGTCATCACAATCCTCCATGAACCTTGCGATCACATTGCTTCATGCCCTTGTCATCACAATGCTCCATGCTCCTTGAAATCATAATGATCCATGACCTCTATCATCACAATGCTCCAAACTGGTGTGATCACAATGTTCCATAGCACTTGTCATCACAACGCTCCATGATGCCTGTCATCACAACACCCCATGCACTTTTCATCACAATGCTCCCTGACATTTGTCATCACAATTCTCAATACACTTGTCATCACAAGGCTCCCTGACACTTGTCATCAGAATGCTCCTTGAAACCTGTCACAAAAAGGCTCCATGACTTTTTCATCACAATGCCGCATGTGGTTTTCATCACAATGCTCCATGCCATTGTCATCAAAATACTCCACAAGCTTGTCATCAGAATGCTCCATGACCCTTGTCATCACAATTCTCCATGCACTTGTCGGCACAATGCTCCCTGACCCTTGTCATCACAATGCTCCAAGCCATTGTCATCACAATGCTCCATTACCTTTGTCCTCAGAATCCTCCATGACACTTGGCATCACAATGCTCCATGCCATTGTCATCACAATGGGCCTTTACATATTTCATCACAATGCTCCCTGGCACCTGTGTTCACAATATTGCATGACCTGGTCATCACAATGCTCCATGCCCTTGTCATCACAATGTGCCATTCTAACTGTCATCGCAATAATCCATGAAACTTATTAGACCAATGTTCCATGCCCTTGTCATCACAATGCTCCATGCCCTTGTTATCACAATGCTCCATGACGGCTGAAATCACAATGCTCCGTGACTCCAGTCATCAGAATGCTTCATGACCTTTGTCATCACAATGGTCCATGCCCTCGTCATCAACAGTCTCTGTGACCTTTTTAACCACAATTCTCCATGAACATTTCCTCACAATGCTCTTTGACCCTTGTCATCACAATGCTCCATGTGCTTGTCAGCACAATGCTCCATGACACATGTCATCACAATGCACCATGCGCTTGTCATCTCAGTGCTCCACAATCTTCTCATCACAATGCTCCTTAACATTTGTCATCACAATGATCCATGCACTTCTCATCAGAATGCTCTCTCACCACAGATATCACAATGCTACATCATTATTTGTCACAATACTCCCTCACCCCTGTCATCACAATGTTCCATGACTCCTGTCATCACAGTGCTACATGCACTTATCATCACAATGTTCGATGACCCCTGACATCACAATGTTCCATAACACCTGTCATCAAAATGTTCCATGACACTTTTCATCAAATTGCTTCATGACCCTGTCATCAGAATGCTCGCTGCCTTTCTCATCTCAATGCACATCGCCCTTGCCATCAAAATGCTCCATGACCTTTGTCATCACAAAGACCCATGACCCTTGGAATCACAATGCTCCATGTCATTGGCATCACAGTGCTCCATAAACGCTCTCATCACATTGCTCCATGCCCTTGTCTTCACAGAGCTCCATGACACATGTCATCAGAATGCTCCGTGGCCTTCTCATCACAATGCTCCATGCCCTTGCCATCACAATGCTCCACTACACTTGCCATAACTATGCTCCATGACCCCTGCCATCACGATGTTCCATGGTCTTGTCATCACAAAGCTCCATGACCCTTCTCATCACAATGCTCCAAGAACACTGTAATCACAATGCTTTATGCCCCTTTTCATCTCAATGATCCATGAATCCATTCATCACAATGCATCATGCCCATCATCATAATGCTTCATGCTATTGTCATCACAATGAAATCAAAAGGCTCCAAGATCTCTGTCATAACAATGCTCCAAACCCTTGTGATCACAATATTCCTTAACCCTTGTCATCACAATGCCCCATGACGCTCGTCATCACAATTATCCATGGTCTTCTCATCACAACGCTCCATGACCTTTGTCATCACAATGCTCAATACACTTGTCATCAAAATGCTCCCTGACACTTGTTGTCTGTATGCTCCTTGAACCCTGTCATGACAAGGCTCCATGCCTTTTTCATCACAATGATCCATGCCCTTTTCATCACAATGCTCCAAGATCCCTGTAATCACAAAGCTCCATGCTCTTTTCATCAAATGCTCCATGACGCATGTCATCAGAATTTCTCATGGCCTTCTCCTCACAATGCTCCATGCCTTTTTCATCACAATGCTCAAAGACCCCTGTAATCACAATGCTCCATGTCCCTTTTCATTAGAATGCTCCATGAGTCTTGTCATCACAAGTCTCCATGGTCTTCTCATCACAATGCTCCAGGACCTTGTCATCACCATGTTCCATTCCCTTGTCTTCACAGTGATCCATGACCCGAGTCATCACAACACTCCATGAACATTTTCAGCCCAGTGCTCCATGACCATTGTCTTCACAATTATCCATGCCCTTGTCATGCCAGAGCTCCATGACCCCTGTATTCACAATGCTCCGTGACACTTGTCATCACAGTGCTCCATGACACATGTCATCACAATGCTTCATGCCTTTGTCAGCAAAATGCTACATGACATTGTCATTATAATGCTCTACGCAATTGTCACCACAATACTCCATTTCCATTGTCATCACAATCCTCCATGAACCTTGGGATCACATTGCTTCATGCATTTGGCATCACAAGGCTCCATGCCATTTTCATCAAAATACTCCACAAGCTTGTCATCAGAATGCTCCATGACCCTTGTTATCACAATTCTCCATGCACTTGTCAGCACAATGCTCAATGCCCTTCTCATCACAATGCTCCATGCCCTTGTCATTACAATCCTCCATAACCCATGTATCACAGCGTTCCGTGCTCTTGTCATCACAATGTTCCATGCGACTCTCATTACAATAATCCTTGAAACATTTCACAACAATGCTTCCTGCCCTTCTCCTCACAGTGCTCCATTACACCTGTCATAACAATGTTACATGACCCCTGCCATCACAATGTTCCACGGCCTTGTCATTCACAAGGCTCCATGACACTTGTCATCACAATTTTCCAAGACCCCTGTAATCACAATGCTCCATGCCCTTGTCATCAGAAAGCTCCATGACGCATGTCATCAGAATGGTCCATGGCCTTCTCATCACAATCCTCCATGCCCTTGTCATCACAATGCTCCAAGACCCTTGTTATCAAAATGCTCGATGCCCATTTTCATCTCAAAGCTCCATGAATCCTATCATCACAATGCACCATGCCCATCACAATAATGCTTCAGGCTGTTGTCATCACAATGAAATCAAAATGCTCCATGACCTCTGTCATCACAATGCTCCAAACCGTTGTGATCACAATATTCCATAACACTTATCATCACAACACCCCATGAGGCTCATAATCACAGTTATCCATGGCCTTCTCATCACTATGCTCCATAACATTAGCCATCACAATGCTCAATACACTTTTCATCACAATGCTCCCTGACACTTGTCGTCAGTATGTTCCTTGAACACTGTCATGAAAAGGCTCCATGCCTTTTTTAATCACAATGATCCATGCCCTTTTCATCATAGTGCTCCAAGACACCTGTAATCACAATGCTCCATGCACTTGTCATCACAGAGCTCCATGACGCATTCATCAGAATGCTCCATGTCCTTCTCTTCACAATGCCCCATGCCCTTGTCATAACAGTGCTCCAAGACCACTGTAATCACAATGCTCCGTGCCCCTTTTCATCAGAATACTCCATGAGACTTGTCATCACATGTCTCCATGGTCTTCTCATCACAATGCTCCAGGACCAATATCAACACAATGCTCCATGACGACTGTCATCACAACACTCAATTACCCCTGACAACACAGTGATCCGGAACTCTTGTCATCAAAATGCTCCATGACCCCTGTCATCACAATACTAAATGAACATTTTCAGCACAATCTTCCATGACGCTTGTCATCACAATGATCCATGCCCTTTTCAACCCAATGCTCCATGACCCATGTATTCACAATGCTCTGTGACGCATGGCATCACAGTGCTCCATGACACCTGTCATCACAATGCTCCATGCCTTTGTCAGCAAAATGCTACATGAACTTGTCATTACAATGTTCCATGCGCTTGTCATCACTATACTCCATTACCATTGTCATCAAAATCCTCCATGAACTTTTGTATCACATTGTTTCATGCCCTTGTCATCACAATGCTCCATGCTTCTTGAAATCAAAATGATCCATGACCTGTGTCATCACAATGCTCCAAACACTTGTGATCACCATGTTCCATAACTCTTGTCATCACAACAATCCATGATGCCTGTCATCACA
Source organism: Mesoplodon mirus (assembly GCF_964341445.2). Lineage (NCBI taxonomy): Eukaryota > Metazoa > Chordata > Mammalia > Artiodactyla > Ziphiidae > Mesoplodon > Mesoplodon mirus. The sequence goes on along the minus strand of NW_028295646.1, from coordinate 266,942 downwards.
ATACTCCATGCACTTTTCATCACAATGCCCCATAACATTTGTCATCACAATTCTCAATACAATTGTCATCACAGTGCTCCCTGACACTTGTCGTCAGAATGCTCCATGAACCCTGTCACGAAAAGGCTCCATGCCTTTTTCCTCACAATGACCCATGCAGTTTTCATCACAATGCTCCATGCCATTGTCATCAGAATACTCCACAAGCTTGTCACCAAAATGCTCCATGACCTTGGCATCACAATTCTCCATGCACTTGTCAGCACAATGCTCCCTGTCCCTTGTCATCACAATGCTCCAAGACATTGTCATCACACTGTTCCATTACCTTTGTCATCGGAATCCTCCATGACACTTGCATCACAATGCTCCATGCCATTGTCATCACAATGGGCCATTACATATGTCATCACAATGCTCCGTGACACCTGGCTTCACAATACTGTATGAGCTGGTCTTCACAATGCTCCATGCCCTTGTCATCACAATGCACCATTCCAACTGTCATTGCAATAATCCATGAAACTTATTAGACCAATGATCCATGCCCTTGTCATCACAATGCTCCATGCCCTTGATATCACAAAGCTCCATGACCCCTGACATCACAATGCTCCGTGACTCCAGTTATCACAATGCTTCATGAACTTTGTCATCACAATGGTCCATGCCCTCATCATCAACAGTCTCTGTGACCTTTTTAACCACAATGCTCCATGAACTTTTCATCACAATGCTCTTTGACCCTTGTCATCACAATACTCTATGCCTTTCTCAGCACAGTGCACTATGACCGTTGTCATTACAATGCTCCATGCGCTTGTCAGCACAATGGTCCATGACACATGTCATCACAATTTGCCATGCGCTTGTCATCACAGTGCTCCACAATCTTGTCATCACAATGCTCCATAAACCTTGTCATCAGAATGCTCCATGCACTTCTCATCAAAATGCTCTCTCACCACTGATATCAAAATGTTTCACAACTATACATCACAATACTCCCTCAGCCCTGTCATCACAATGTTCCATGACTCCTGTCATCACAATGCTACATGCACTTATCATCACAATGTTCGATGACCACTGACATCACAATGTTCCATAACCCCTGTCATCAAAAGACTCCATGACCCCTTTCATCAAAATGTTCCATGACTCCTGTTATCACAATGCTCCATGCTCCTTGAAATCACAATGATCCATGACCTCTGTCTTCACAATGCTCCAAACCCATGTGATCACAATGTTCCATATCCCTTGTCATCACAACACTCCATGATGCCTGTCATCACAATACTCCATGCCCTTGTCGTCACAATGCTCCATGATATTTGTCATCACAATTCTCAATACACTTGTCATCACAATGCTCCCTGACACTTGTCGTCAGTATGCTCCTTGAACACTGTCATGAAAAGGCTCCATGCATTTTTCATCACAATGCTCCATGCCCTTTTCATCACAATGCTCCATGCCATTGTCATCACAATACTCCACAAGCTTGTCATCAGAATGCTCCATGACACTTGTCATCACAGTGCTCCATGAGCACTGTCATCACAATGCTCCAAACTCCTTGTCATCAAAATGCTCCATGACTCTTTTCATCACAATGCTCCATGGCCACTGTCATCACAATTCTCCATACCTTTTGTCATTATAGCGCTCCATGGCGCTAATCAGCACAATTATCCATGGTCTTCTCATCACAATGCTCCACGGTCTTGCCATCACAATGCTCCATGCCCTGGTCATCACAATGCTCCATGTTCCATGTCATCACAATTCTCCACATTCTTGGCATAACTATGTTCCATGACACTTCCCATCACATTGTTAAATGCTTTGTCATCACAATACTCCACAAGGTTGTCATCACAATACTCCATGACCCTTGTCATCACAATGATCCATGACCCCTGTCATCACAATGCTCAATGAGACGTATCATCACAATGCTCCTTGCCCATTGTCATTACAGTGCTCCATAATGCTCGTCACTATAATTATCCATGGTCTTCTCATCACAGTGCTCCACGGTCTTGCCATCACAATGCTCCATGCCCTGGTCATCACAATGCTCCATGTCCCTTGTCATCACAATTCTTCACGTCCTTGTCATCACAATGCTCCATGACAGTTCTCATCACAGTTTAACATGCTCTTGTCATCACAATTCTCCATGCACTTGTCATCGCAATGCCCCATGACCCCTGTCATAGCAAGCCCCATGCCTTTGTCATCACAATGCTTCACGTCAATTTCATCAAAATTCTCAATGGCCGTTGTCATCACAATGCTCCATGCCCTTGTCATCACAATGCTCCATGACCCTTGTCATCACAATGTTCCAAGCCCTTGTCATCACAATGCTCCATTACCTTTGTCATCACAATCCTCCATAACATTTGGCATCACAATGATCCATGCCATTGTCATCACAATGGTACATGAAATATGCCATCACAATGCTCCCTGACACCTGTCTTCACCATACTCCATGACCTTGTCATCACAATGCTCCATGCCCTTGTCATCACAAAGTGCCATGCCCACTGTCAACACAATTATCCATGAAACTTGTCAGACCAATGCTCCATGCCCCTGTCATCACAATGCTACATGACCCCAGTCATCACAATGCTCCGTGTGTCCCATCATCACAAGGTTTCATGACCTGTGTCATCACAATAGTCAATGCCCTCATCATCACAAGGCTCTGTGAAATTTGTCACCACAATGCTCCATGAACTTTTCATCACAATGCAGATACGTCAATGAGTGCAAGTGCCCTATGCTCTGTAGCTCCTCTTTTAGATGTTTTAGCAAACACAATACACTTCGCCATAGTGGCCGTTGGCAAATTACAATTCCACTATCAGCCTCACAGGGCTCCCTTATCTCCTCACCCTGTCCTGCATTTCTGGTGTTTACACTTTATGTGGATGGCCCTTCTGACTGATGTGAAGTGATACATTTTGTAGTATTGATTTCCAGTGCCCACCTGTTTGGTTGGATAAAAAGTGTGTATGGCCTTTACTTGAATATATTCAGAAAAAATTGCATACGCCCTTTTGGGCCAACTGCATCATTGGCGATGTTCAGCCCCTTTTCTTGTGCTTTAATGGGGAGTCCTTTCTACCTCTTCAAATCTGTTTCCTGCCACTCTCCCTTGCTTACAACTCCTTTTCTGTGACTTACCTCAAGACATTTTTCGACGATAGATATTTTCAACTCTGCAGTTTCATGAAATTTAGTGCCCCTGAGTTCCATTATTCAACTTGTGTTTTTGGAAACTGGACACAAAACAGCGGGATTTCCTCTAGCCCTATTCTGTTTCCGTGGGCAATTCTAACCTTTGATGAATTTGTCTTCCGGATTGGAAATTAGAGTGGCATGTGCCTGTCCGAACAACTAAGACTTGTCTCTAAATTTTTCACATCCTTCCACTTCATCCTCTGGACAAATTACAAACTGTGTGCAACAGGATGTTGACGGTGCTGATATCCCCAAGTTAGGAGATTGTTAGGAAAGATGCTGGAGGGGTGAATCCGAGCACCAGACGATGAGGAGATGAGGTGCCTTTTCCAAACTCTTTCTGATCAAATGGTGTACCATCCTCTAGGTGTGACAGGCATATTTTAGCTGTAGGAAGGGTCCAGTGCATGGAAGGAGAACACCAGGGATTTTTCCAAATCAGTGCCTCCCCGTACCCCAAACTGGGGAATTTTTAAGCTACGGCTACACGTATGTCCATTAAGCGCCTTGGGAAATAGGCAGAGCCCAAACTTTAGATGATTGAAATCTTCAGGGTCAGAACCGTTCACCATCGGCCTTGCTTAGGTTACATTTTATCTGTCTTTGATAGACGATGTCAATAAAAATATCGATTCTTTTTCAGATTATTTCCCCTTATAGGTTATTGCAAAATATTCAGTGTAGTTCCCTGTGCTATACAGTAGTTCCTTGTTGATGATCTATTTTATACATAGCAGTGTGTATGTGTTAATCCCACACTGTTAATTTATCCCTTCTCCTACCTTTCCCCTTTGGTAATAATAAATTATAAGATTTATACTTCTCACAAATGGGGGAGCTGAAAGAGAGGTATCATTTTCAATGGAAAAGCATTCAAAACAAGATTGAAGCCTCAGCCAAGAGTATTCGATGTAAATCCATGGAAATAAATCACTTCATTTCTCTAATGTTGACCTGACAAATAAGACAGACGTCTTCACTGAACTTGCTTATAGTAAAGTGATGGAAATATCAAAGGTAAGTCTTAGAAACATCTTATTTTACCCGAGCATTATACACTGCTGTATGTTAACTACAGTTTGGCTCACACATCTGTTCATTGAAGTTACAATGTTCTCAATTTCTGTTACTGATCCTCCAGAGTGGACCCCAACAGAAGTCCCCGTGCCCAGTGTCATTGGAGCCAACAGATCAAGACTGAGTTTGGTTCAGAAGCAAATGAAACATTATTTTGAAAACAGAATGGAGAGGTGAGAGTGTGCACTCCCCCATGGGCTGTGGTCTTGGATGCTGTGTAGGGATCCCAGAAGCGTCAGTGGGAGGGAGGGGATGGAGCTCTCGAGGGCTGGGTTGGCTGAAGCTCATGCTCTATGCCGTGGAGTCTGCATGGGACCCCGCTAGCTGAGGTGTTGACCCAGCAATTCTGCACTAGGAAATCGGGTCTGAAGTGCCGGGTGTGGGACCTCTGCATGCAGAACCCTAGGAGTACGTGAAATTAGACAAAGCACAAAGGGAAAACTGCTTAGACTTTATTTTATTGCCCAGATTCTCTTTTTATCTCCCAGGAATTTTTAATGAACTTTGCCAGAGACGAACACCTCCTCTGCTTTTTGTTCCGTTACTCATTCTTGGGGTGTTGAGGGTGCAGACACCTCTTTTGTAACTGCTTCATGCTGTGGTGGGAGCCCTGATACTTGGGGGGAGGGGCAAAACGTCTCCCCACCAGCCTCCAGGTGAGGTTGATTGTCCCAAGGCCTCCTGCCTCACTTCTCATACGCCTGAGCACCAGCATTGGAAGTGTTATAGATTCTGATGACCTTTAAGTGTCCAGGAAAGAGATGTGCAGAGATGCTGAGGTGGCAGGTTTCACCCCACCCCACATTTGTTCGGCGACCTTAGGCTGACGGTTTTTGCCAGCCTAGATGCTCTGACCAGTAGTCTGTGCTTTCTTTAATTAGGTCCCTGAATTAATGTACAAACAGCACCATGTGTCAGAACCCTGCCCATGCAACTCCCAGACAGTCCAGGGTCAGTGGTGATCCAGGACCATGACGTCCACTGAGTCAACGGCCTTTAGAAGTAGCCAGCAGTCCTGTCGGTCATATTGGCCACCATCACCGCGGTGTCTGTAAGGTTTTCTATGGTGAAAGCGTGATATACATTTCCCCCGCCAAGCTTATTAGCTCCCCTCTGGGTGCAGTAAGTCCTGCAAGCAGTAGTCTGCTCTTTTGGGGCACAGTCTTCTTGTTTTCTGAGAGAAACTCCAGGTCAAGTGATGGTCACACGAGTCATCTTGGGGGCCCGTTGCTCCCTTTTGTCTCTCTGGAGGTTGGAGTTGGAGGGCCTCCTCACTCGAGGTCAGTGTGTCCACAGAGCGACCCCTGCAACTTCAGGGCTTGATGGGTGGTTAGGATCACCACGTTGGGTCCTTTTCCCTTAGGAGGGAGCTGGCCTTGTGGGCTGCTGATTTCCAGCTTTTTAGATACCCCAGTATACTGGCCTGATGAGTCGGTGGGCAAAGCCCTTGGTGACCATAGTTTATCATACCTGAAGGGCATTCTTGTGTTGCTCCATTTCAAGTGGTCCCAGTTTTTGCACTAAGTCTCCAAGGGCAATTAACCTTTGACCGGGTATGTAAAGGTCAAAGGGCTTAGCTAAAGTAGCGAGTTCCTGGGCAAGGGTCTGAATTGTCTGATCTTTCTATTCTTGAAAGGCTGCTTCTGGATTCTATACAAAAGGATCATCATCTTTTCGTGTCAGTGTTTCATGTAGAGGCCCAGCTATTAGACTGTAGTTATGGATCCAGATGCAGAAAACCTTGGCCTCCCCAGGAACCCCTAAGCTGTCTTCTAGTTTTAGAAGAGGTAAGGCTGCAAATGGCTTCTTCCCTATCCTGGGATGCGTTTCTCTGAATATCTGTGAGAATGAAGCCCAGGCATGTCACCTGAGCCTGGGATATTTGAGCCTTTTTCTTGGACACCTTCTATCCTTTCTTGGCGAGGTAGTTCAGAGGCGTCTTTAGTAGGCCTGGCGATCAGAATGTCATCTGCATATTGAAGGAGGGTTCCCTTTTACAGAGGTAGAACTTTTAGGTCTTTACAGGACATTTCCCCAATGATGGTGTGGGGATTTTTGAACCATTGGGGCAGGACGGCCCAGCATTATTGCTTGTGTTGCATGTTGTGTCCTGCCACACACAAGCCAAAAATTCTTGTGACTCTGAGATGAATGGAATACAGAAGAAGGCATCATTGAAGTGTAATACAGAATGCCATGGCCTGGTGGATGGTAGAATGAGCAGCAGGGAGTAGGAAATAGGAGCTACTGGATGTATATCCTCGGTGGCTTCACTGACTGTCCTGATATCCTTTACCAGGTCTCCAGCAGCCCATGGGGCTCTCGTGGTCAGGCCAATCCCAGGATATGGAGCTCACCTGGGCTGCACCCCCCACCCCACAGCCCACAAGGCTCTCGTGTTCAAGTCCCTCCCAGGGTATGGAGCTCACCTGTGCAGCTACTCAGCAGCCCATGGGGCTATTATAGTCAGGCCCTTCCCAGGATACGGAACTCCCCTGGGCAGGTACCCCAGCAGGGCTGGACACACAGGAACTGTGCACATAGCCCACCTTGCAGAGAACCCCCAGCTCACCTGTCACTCACAGCTGACACAGAACACCTCAGAGCAGGACTTGAACTAACAAACAGCAGCTCTGACAGGTCTGTGACCCTGGCTATCACTCTGTGCAGCCTCTCTCTGCCTGGTCTTCCAGACACTTCCACTGCAGCCAGGGCACCAGGCCTCTGTCTCCACCCACCATCACTCCTCTCCCTGTCTCCTGGGTTCCTCTCATTAGGATAGTGTCTTCTTGAAGTTGTTTTCCACTCATGGACCAGATAAAATGATAAGAAAACAAGCCGCAGCTGCAGCCCCTTGTCTAGCCTGACTCTCAAGAGCCCACACCTGTTCCTTGGGCCTGGCCCGTTTAGCAAGGTTCATTTTCTGCAACTGTGAGCCCCTGAGAGGTGAGGATTGGCTGATTTGGGCAGCCTGACACTGCCTGCTGGCCCTCCCGATGTGTGCCTGGGTTGAGGTCAATATAAACACCTCTTCAGTCAGCAAGAGCCCCTGTTGCTGTGCCTGACGCCATATTCTCTGCCCCGTCAGCAGTGTCGGTGCTGGGGTGGTGGTAGGGAGGGAGAGGCCGTGGCTTTGTGGGTGGCCCATTGTGAGGGGGGGTTCTGCTGGACTTTCTGCAGGAGTTGCCAGGCTGCCACCTGCTAAAGAAGAGGATCTGTCACACATACCTGCCACTGGAATTTCTCCCCAGGCAGAGGTGAGGAAGTAAAAAAGCAGTGGAGGCCGAGGCAGGAGGGGTATCTCAGACAGGGAAATGGAAAGCTTCCAGAAGAGCATCTGGGGCCAGGACCATCCTGGCTGGCCTGCAGGCACCAAGTCGGCCTGCGTGCTGTCGCTGGTGTGGCTCCACAGCCCTTCCTCTAGGCTTGCAAGTGCTTGTACATATTCAGGTGTTTTACCTGGAATGGGTGGGAAGAGTTCAGCTGCAGCAGGACTGGGGCTCAGCTCACATTTACTCACAGACGCCTCGACACAGTCCCCCAGCTTTGCAATGAGGATGCTCCTTGTGGGGGGGAGTGCTGCTGACTGCATTGGAGACGATTTCCCACCTCTGACCAACTTAAGAATTTTTTACCACTGGAGCAAGTGCCCTTATACGATTTTCCTCTGTATAACTGGTGGGTTCTGTTTATTTATATTTTATTCTTTTTTTCTTTTTGGTTCAAGGTAGATTTTATTTATTCCTCTTTTTTTTAAATTTGAAGATATAAACATGGAAATAATGCATTAATATAAAGACACCTATGTGAAGGGAAAAACTTTTTTTCTGTTTTATTTTATTAAATGTTATTTATTTATTTTTAATTTTTTAAAATTTATTTATTCATTTTATACAACAGGTTCTTATTGGATAGCTATTTTATACATATAAGTGTGCACATGTGAATCCTAGTCTCCCAATTCATCCCACCACCACCCTCACATGGTGTTCCCCCCTTGGTGTCCATATGTTTGTTCTCTACATCTGTGTCTCTATCTCTGCCCTGCAAACCGGTTCACCTGTACCATTTTTCTAGGTTCCACATATATGCATTAATATACAATATTTGTTTTTCTCTTTCTGACTTACTTCACTCTGTATGACAGTCTCTAGATCCATCAAGGTCTCTACAAATGACCCAATTTCATTCCTATGTATGGCTGAGTAATATTCCATTATATATATGTACCATATCTTTATCCATTCGTCTGTCTGTGGGCACTTAGGTTGCTTTCATTACCTGGCTATTGTAAATAGTGCTGCAATGAACATTCTGGTGAATGTGTCTTTTTGATTTATGGTTTTCTCTGGGTATATGCCCAGTAGTGGGATTGCTGGATCATATGGTAATTCTATTTTTAGTTTTTTAAAGAACCTTCATACTGTTCTCCATAGAGACTGTATCGATTTACATTCCCAACAATAGTGGAAGAAGGTTCCTTTTCTCCACACCCTCTCCAGCATTTGTTGTTTGTAGATTTTCTGATGATTTGACGTGATATCTTTTTGTAGTTTCCATTTCCATTTATCTAATAATTAGTGATGTTGAGCAGATTTTCATGTGTGTACTGGCCATCTCTATGTCTTCTTGGAAGAAATATCTATTTAGATCTTCTCCCATTTTTGTATTGGGTTGTTTGTTTTATTAATATGGAGCTGCATGAGCTGTTTATATATATTGGAGATTAATCATTTGTCCATTGATTCGTTTGCAAATATTTTCTGCCATTCTGAGGGTTGTCTTTTCGTCTTGTTTGTAGTTTCCTTTGCTTTACAAAAGCTTTTACGTTTCATTAGGTCCCATCTGTTTAGTTTTCTTTTTTATTTCATTACTATAGGAGGTGGATCAAAAAAGATCTTGCTGTGATTTACGTCAGAGTATCTTTCGTAAGTTTTCCTCTCAGAGTTTTATACTGTCTGGTCTTACATTAAGGTCTTTAATCCATTTTGAATATATTTTTATGTATGGTGTTGGGGAGTGTTCTAATTTCATTCTTTTACATGTAGCTGTCCATATTTCCCAGCACCAATGATTGAAGAGACTGTCTTATCTCCATTGTATAGTCTTGCTTCCTTTGTCATAGATTAGTTGACCATAGGTGTGTAGGTTTATCCCTGGGCTTTCTTTTTTTTTTTTCCTTTTACACGTTTATTGGAGTATAATTGCTTTACAATGGAGTGTTCGTTTCTGCTGTATAACAAAGTGAATCAGCTATACATATACAAATATCACCAGATCCCCTCCCTCTTGCATCTCCCTCCCACACTCCATATCCCACCCCTTTATGTGCTCACAGAGCACCAAGCTGATCTCCCTGTTCTATGTGGCTGCTTCCCAGTAGCTATCGGTGTTACATTTGGTAATGTATTTATGTCCATGCCACTCTCTCACTTCGTCCCAGCTTACCCATCCCCCTTCCGGTGTCCTCAAGTCCTTTCTCTATGTCTGTGTCCTTAATCCTGTCCTGCCACTAGGTTCTTCAAAATCTTTTTTTTTTCTTCATTAGATTCCGTATATCTCTGTTAACATACAGTATTTGTTTTTCCCTTTCTGACTTACTTCACTGTGTAGGACAGATTCTAAGTCCATCCACCTCAGTACAAATAGCTCAGTTTGCTTCTTTTTTTGGCTGAGTAATATTCCATTGTATATATGTGCCAGATCTTCTTTATCCATTCATCTGTCGATGGACACTTAGGTTGCTTCCATATCCTGGCTATTGCAAATAGAGCTGCAATGGACATTTTTGTACATAACTCTTTTTGAATTATGGTTTTCACAAGGCAAATGTCCAGTAGTTGGATTGTTGTGTCGTATGGTACTTCTATTGTTAGTTATTTAAAGGAACCTCCGTAATGTTCTCCCTAGTGCCCATATCAATTTACATTCCCACCCACAGTGCAAGTGTGTTCCCTTTTCTCCAATAAAGGCCTCTCCAGCGTTTATTGTTTTGTAGATTTTTTGATGATTGCCACTCTGACTGCTGTGAGGTGATACCTCAGGGTAGTTTTGATTTGCATTTCTCTAATGATTAGTGATGTTCAGCATCCTTTCATGTGTTTCTTGGTAATCTGTATATCTTCTTTGGAGAAATGTCTATTTAGGTCTTCTGCCCGTTTTTGGATTGGGTTGTTGTTTTTGTGATATTGAGCTACATATGGTGCTTGTAAAGTTAGGAGATTAATCCTTTGTCAATTGCTTCATTTGAAAATATTTTCTCCCATTCTAAGGGTTGTTTTTGCATCTTGTTTATGTTTTCCTGTACTGTGTAAAAGCTTTTAAGTTTCATTAGGTCCCATTTGTTGATTTCTGTTTTTATTTCCTTTTCTCTAGGAGGTGGGTCCAAAAGGATCTTGCTGTGATTTATGTCATAGAGTGTTCTGCCTATGGTTTCCTCTAAGTGTTTTATAGTGTCTGGTCTTATATTTAGATCTCTAATCAATTTAGAGTTTATTTTTGTGTATGGTGTTATGGAGTGTTCTAATTTCATTCTTTTATGTGTAGGGGTCCAGTTTTCCCAGCACCAATTACTGAAGAGACTGTCTTTTCTCCATTGTATATCCTTAGCTCCTTTGTCATAGATGAGATAGCCATAGGTATGTAGGTTTATCTCTGGGCTTTCTGTCCTGTTCCATTGATCTGTGTTTATGCCAATCTACATACACTTGATTCCATTATGGAGACATATAAATACATAGGTTTCAAGGTTATTACCAGTCAGATATATTCCTCTTCAGTGAATAGGGTGTTTTGTGTCCAGTTCATTGAGAAAGGAGTAGGTCTTGTCTATTACATATTTGGTATATGGAATGGGATCTGTGCTAATTTCAAACTCTGCTTTTACACATCACCCCACGTCACCTTTCCCCTTAAGGAGGCATAAGTGTGTTTTTTAAATGTGTAACTCTGTTCTCTTTTGAAATTCAGTTCATGTGTAGCCATGTTTACATTCCCTCTATAAGTGATATATTACAATAAGTTTATTTTACTTTGTGGCTCATTTCACATAGCATCATCGTACCTAAAGCCACTCATTAAGCTGCTATTGGCCTTATGACATTGATTTTATGTCTGAGTGACATTCCATTGTATATAAGTCCCACAATATCTATATCCATTTTTTTTCCTTTCCTGGGATATTTAAAGTGTACTGAAGTCGAGGTTCTTGTAAACAGAGCAGCCTTAAAATTTGGGCTGGCTGTGTGTTATGGATTTTTAGTTTTCCCAAAATACACGCCCATGAGTGGAAGTGTGCTATGCTCTGTAGCTCTGTTTTAGAAAACAACATACAGTTCTCCAGAGAGGCTGTTGGCAATTTACATCCTGTCCTTCGGCATAACCAGGCTCCCTTTTCTCCATGGCCTGTCCTGCATTTGCGGTTTTTACACTATTTGTGGATGGCCCTTTTGACTGGAGGTAAGGGACACTTCTCTGTAGTGTGGATTTGCAATGCCCGATGGCTTGCTTAGCCAAAAAGGGCGTATGCATTTTTCCCGAATATATTCAAGAAAATACACATACTCCCTTTTCAGCCAAGGGCAACATTGTCGAAATTCTGTCCCTTTTCATGTGCTTTAAAGACGACTCAAATTTACCTCTTGAAATCTCTTTCCTTCAATTCTGCCTTGCATTCAAATCCTCTTCACTGCCTTTCCTCAATATATTTCTGGATGATAGTTGTCCTTTATAACTCTGCAAGTTTGTGAATTGCTGTGCCCCTGATTTCCATTTTTCAACTCGCCTATTTGTGAGCTGGCTGTAATACCGCAGGATGGCTTTAGGCATTAGTCTGGTTCCAGGGCTTCAGGCTGAGCCTTTGTTTAATTCTTCTTCCTGGTGGGAAACTAGAGTGACATGTGTCCATCCAAACACCTACAGCTAATCTCTCATTTATTCCCCCTCTTCATGTACATCCTCTGCACAATTTGCAAACTGTGCATAACAGGAGGGTAAAGGCGCTGACACTCCAAGTGGGGAGATTTTGAGTAATGCAGATGGAATGGCGAAGCCGAGCACGACAAAAGGAAAAATGAGGTACCTTTTAGAAAACTTTCCCAATTACACAGTGTACCATCCACTGGGTTTCCCATGCATGTTTTAACTGGAGGAAGATTCCCTTAAACCTGGAGAGTTGGGACCACTAGAATGGGTAGCACACAGTATTGCTCTAAGTGGTGTTCTTTTGCTCACACAACCTCAGCAATCTTGTCAGCCCCAAGTGTCCAGTCTTATGTCTCATCCAGCTGTGGATGTAAAGGTGGTCAATCTAGCTTGCATCACAGGCCCTGAACGTAATTTTTAAGACTTTCTCTCTGTTTTTGCATTTTGCTTTTGAAATTTATTTTTATAAGTGGGTTTAACTGAATTTCAGTGCTCTGTTCATGCCGTTATACACACACATGATTCCTTTATGGAGACATGAGAATACATATGTTTTAAAATAGTTAGAGTCAGACATATTCCTCTGCAATGAATAGGGGGTGTTGAGTCCAGTTCATTGTGGCGGGAGTAGGTGTTGTCTATTACATACTTGGTTTATGTAACGGTATCAGTGCTAATTTAAAACTGTGATTTTATGCATCACCCCACCTCGCCTTTTCCCTTAAGCAGGCAGAAGATTGTTTTCTAAATGTGTGATTCCGTTGTGTTTGTAAATCAGTTCATGTGTAGCCATGTGTACATTCCCACTATGAGTGATATCTTATGATAAGATTCGTTACTCTGGTATCTTTCCTAACTCAGTTCATGTGAGGCCATGTTTATAGGACCTTCATAAGTGATATCTTATGATAAGATTCTATTTCTGTGTGACTTATTTCACTTAGAATCATCGTACCTGAATCCACTCATTTTGCTGCTACTGGCCTTATGAAATTGATTTCATGGCTGAGGTATATTCCATCGTACGTAAGTACCAAAATTTCTTGAACCATTTTTGTCTTTCCTGGGATATTTAAGGTATACACAAGTTGAGGTTCTTGTAAGCAGTGAAGCCCTAAATTTTGGGGTGGCTCTGTCTTATTGATTTTCAGTTTTCCCAAGGTATATTTTCTAGACTGGAAGTGCCCTTGACTCTGTAGCTCTGTTGTATACTGGTTTTAGGGAACACAATGCACTCTTCCAGAGAGGCAGTTGGCAATTTACATCCTGCCCATCAGCATAACAAGGCTCCCTGTTCTCCAGGGCCTGTCTTGCCTTTCTGGTTTTTACACAATTTGCAGATGTCCCTTTTGACCAGTGGGAAGTGATACTACTTTGTAGTGCAGATTTGCATTGCCCGGTTGCTTGCTTGGCCAAAAAGGGTGTATGCGTGTTCTCCTGCATATATTCAGGAGAAAACATATACGCCCTTTTTGGCCAAGTGCATCATTGTCGAAGTTGTGCCCCTCTTCCTGTGCTTTAAAGGCGATTCCAACATACCTCTTGAAATCTGTTTCCTGCTATACTGCCTCCCTTTCAAGTCCGCCTCGATTCCTACCCTCAACAGATTTTTAGGCGATAGTTGTCTTTATTACTCTGCCTGTTTCTGAATTCCTGTGCCCCTGAGCTCCATTTTTAAATTCGTTTTTTGTGAGCAGACTGCAAGTCCAAAATTTTGGTTCAGGACCTATACTGGTTCCCGGCGCGTGGCTGAGACTTTGGTTAATTATTCTTCCTGCGGGGCAATTAGTGTGACATGTACCCGTCCAAATGCCTAACATCTACTCTCTCATTTGTTCTCCCTCTTCCGTTTTATTTTTGCCAAATTGGTAACTGTGCGAACCAGGAGGTTAAAGGGGCTGTCTCTCCAAATTGGCAGATTGATAGGAAAGCAGTTGGAAAGTCAAACCGGAGCACCAGGAGAGGGATTATTAGTTGAGTTTTAGAAACCTTTCGTATTCACAGTGTGTCCATTCTCTAGGTTTCCCGTACATGTTATAGCGGTAGTAATAGTCCCTTCAACCTGGAAACATGGGACCCATGGAATGGGTGCTATGCATTATTTCTTTAAAGGGTCTGCATTTGCTCACCCAATCTCACCAATCCTCTCAGTCCCATGTGTCCTGCCTTATGCCACATCCAGCTGTCGTTGCAGATATGGTCATTACAGGTTTCATCAGAGACCCAGAAGGATTTGTAAAGAATTCACCTTTTCTTTTTGTTTTTCAAATTCCTTTTTATACTGGGTTTGAGCTGTTTCTCACTGCCATGTTTATGCCAGTCTAGACACACTTGATTCCCTTATGGAGACATATCCATACATAGGTTTTAAGATTCTTACTAGTCAGATATATTCCTCTGCATGAAATATGGGGTTTTGAGTCCCTTTTACTGAAGAAGGTGTAGGTCTTGTCTATTCCATAGTTGGTTTTTGGAACGGTACCTGTGCTTATATCAAACTCTGGTTTTATGCATCACCCCACCTCTCATTCTTCCTTAAGCAGGCATAAGAGTGTTTTCTAAATGTGAGACTCTCTTCTCTTTCCTAACTCAGTTCTTGTGTAGCCATGTTTACAGGATCTTCATAAGTGATATCTTATGATAAGTTTCTTTTTCTGTGTGACTTATTTCACTTAGAATCATCGTACCTGAATCCACTCATTTTGCTGCTACTGGTCTTATGACATTGATTTCATGGCTGAGGGATATTCCATTGTATGTAAATAACATAATTTTTTGAACCGTTTTTATCTTTCCTTGGATATTTAAGGTGTACCCAAGTTGAGGTTCTTGTAAGCAGTGCAGCCCTAAATTTTGGAATGGCTCTGTCTTATTGATTTTCAGTTTTCCCAAGATATATTCCCTAGACTGGAAGTGCCCTTGGCTCTGTAGCTCTGCTGTTTACTTGGTTTAGGGAACACAATGCACACCTCCAGAGAGGCAGTTGGCAATTTACATCCCGCCCATCAGCATAACAATGCTCCCTGTTCTCCAGGGCCTGTCTTGCCTTTCTGGATTTTACCCATTTTGTGGATGTCCCTTTTGACAGGTGGGAAGTGATACTTCTTTGTAGTGCAGATTTGCATTGCCCGCTTGCATGCTTGGCCAAAAAGGGTTTATGCGTTTTCTCCTGAATATATTCAGGAGAAAACGCATACACCCTTTTTGGCCAAGTGCATCATTGTCGAAGTTGTGCCCCTCTTCCTCTGCTTTAAAGGCGATTCCAACGTACCTCTTGAAATCTGTTTCCTGCTATTCTGCCTCGCTTTCAAGTCCGCCTCGTTGCCTTCCCTCAACAGATTTTTGGACGATAGTTGTCCTTTATTACTCTGCCTGTTTGTGAAATGCTTTGCCCCTGAGCTCAATTATTTAACTCGTTTTTTGTGAGCTGAATGCAAGTCCAATATTTTGGTTCAGGACCTATACTGGTTCTCGGTGGGTGGCTGAGACTTTAGTTAATTCTTCTTCCTCCAGGAAATAAGAGTGACATGTGCGCATCCAAATGCCTAACAGCTACTCTTTCATTGGTTCTCCCTCTTCCCTTTCATCCTCTGCCTAATTGGCAACCTGTGCGAACCAGGAGGTTAAAGGTGCAGTCTCTGCAACCTGGGAGATTGATAGTAAAGCAGTTGGAAAGTCAAACCAGAGCACCAGCAGAGGGACTATTTGTTGAGTTTTAGAGACCTTTCATGTTCACAGTGTGTCCATTCTCTAGGTTTCCCATACATGTTATAGCTGTAGTAATATTCCCTTCACCCTGGAGAGTTGGGACCCATGGAAGGGGGGCCATGCATTATTGCTTTAAAGGGTCTGCATTTGCTCACCCAATCTCACCAATCCTCTCAGTCCCAAGTGTCCAGCCTTATGCCAAATCCAGCTGTCGTTGTAGATAGGGTCATTCCAGGTTTCGTCAGAGACCATGAAGAAATTGTAAAGAATTTCCTGTTTTTTTTGTGTGTCTGAAATTCCTTTTTATAATGGGTTTGAGCTGATTCTCACTGCCATGTTTATGCCAGTCTAGACACAGTTGATTCCCTCATGGAGACATATCAATAAATAGGTTATAAGATTCTTACTAGTCAGATATATTCCGCTGAGGGAAATATGGGGTTTTGAGTCCCTTTCACTGAGGAAGGTGTAGGTCTTGTCTATTCCGTATTTGATTTTTTGAATGGTACCTGTGCTTATATAAAACTGTGGGTTTTATGCATCACCCTACCTCTCTTTCCCCCTTAAGCAGGCATAAGAGTGTTTTCTAAATGTGAGACTCTCTTCTCTTTCCTAACTCAGTTCATGTGTAGCCATGTTTACAGAATCTCTATAAGTGATATCTTATGGTAACTTTCTTTTTCTGTGTGACTTATTTCACTTAGAATCATCGTACCTGAATCCACTCATTTTGCTGCTACATGTCTTATGGTATTGATTTCATGGCTGAGGGATATTTCATCGGACGTAAGTACCACAAATTTTTGTACCATTTTTATCCTTCCTGGGATATTTAAGGTGAATCCAAGATGAGGGTCTTATAAGCAGTGCACCCCTAAATATCGGGGTGGCTGTGTCTTATTGATTTTCAGTTTTCCCAAGGTATCTTATGTGGACTGGATGTGCCCTGGGCTCTGTAGCTCTGTTGTTTACTTGTTTTAGGGAACACAATGCACTGCTCCAGAGAGGCCGTTGGCAATTTGCCTCCCAGCCATCAGCATAACAAGGCTCCCAGTTCGCCAGGGCCTGTCTTGCCTTTCTGGTTTTTACCCATTTTGTGGATATCCCTTTTGACTTGTGGGAAGTTATACTTCTTTGTAGTGCAGATTTGCATTGCCCTCTTGCTTGCTTGGCCAAAAAGGGTGTATGTGTTTTCTCCTGAATATATTCTGGAGAAAACTCATACACCCTTTTTGGCCAAGTGCATCATTGTCGAAGTTGAGCCCCTCTTCCTGTGCTTTAAAGGCGATTCCAGCATACCTCTTGAAATCTGTTTCCTGCTATTCTGCCTCGCTTTCAAGTCCGCCTCGTTGCCTTCCCTCAACAGATTTTTGGACGATAGTTGTCCTTTATTACTCTGCCTGTTTGTGAAATGCTTTGCCCCTGAGCTCAATTATTTAACTCGTTTTTTGTGAGCTGAATGCAAGTCCAATATTTTGGTTCAGGACCTATACTGGTTCTCGGTGGGTGGCTGAGACTTTAGTTAATTCTTCTTCCTCCAGGAAATAAGAGTGACATGTGCGCATCCAAATGCCTAACAGCTACTCTTTCATTGGTTCTCCCTCTTCCCTTTCATCCTCTGCCTAATTGGCAACCTGTGCGAACCAGGAGGTTAAAGGTGCAGTCTCTGCAACCTGGGAGATTGATAGTAAAGCAGTTGGAAAGTCAAACCAGAGCACCAGCAGAGGGACTATTTGTTGAGTTTTAGAGACCTTTCATGTTCACAGTGTGTCCATTCTCTAGGTTTCCCATACATGTTATAGCTGTAGTAATATTCCCTTCACCCTGGAGAGTTGGGACCCATGGAAGGGGGGCCATGCATTATTGCTTTAAAGGGTCTGCATTTGCTCACCCAATCTCACCAATCCTCTCAGTCCCAAGTGTCCAGCCTTATGCCAAATCCAGCTGTCGTTGTAGATAGGGTCATTCCAGGTTTCGTCAGAGACCATGAAGAAATTGTAAAGAATTTCCTGTTTTTTTTGTGTGTCTGAAATTCCTTTTTATAATGGGTTTGAGCTGATTCTCACTGCCATGTTTATGCCAGTCTAGACACAGTTGATTCCCTCATGGAGACATATCAATAAATAGGTTATAAGATTCTTACTAGTCAGATATATTCCGCTGAGGGAAATATGGGGTTTTGAGTCCCTTTCACTGAGGAAGGTGTAGGTCTTGTCTATTCCGTATTTGATTTTTTGAATGGTACCTGTGCTTATATAAAACTGTGGGTTTTATGCATCACCCTACCTCTCTTTCCCCCTTAAGCAGGCATAAGAGTGTTTTCTAAATGTGAGACTCTCTTCTCTTTCCTAACTCAGTTCATGTGTAGCCATGTTTACAGAATCTCTATAAGTGATATCTTATGGTAACTTTCTTTTTCTGTGTGACTTATTTCACTTAGAATCATCGTACCTGAATCCACTCATTTTGCTGCTACATGTCTTATGGTATTGATTTCATGGCTGAGGGATATTTCATCGGACGTAAGTACCACAAATTTTTGTACCATTTTTATCCTTCCTGGGATATTTAAGGTGAATCCAAGATGAGGGTCTTATAAGCAGTGCACCCCTAAATATCGGGGTGGCTGTGTCTTATTGATTTTCAGTTTTCCCAAGGTATCTTATGTGGACTGGATGTGCCCTGGGCTCTGTAGCTCTGTTGTTTACTTGTTTTAGGGAACACAATGCACTGCTCCAGAGAGGCCGTTGGCAATTTGCCTCCCAGCCATCAGCATAACAAGGCTCCCAGTTCGCCAGGGCCTGTCTTGCCTTTCTGGTTTTTACCCATTTTGTGGATATCCCTTTTGACTTGTGGGAAGTTATACTTCTTTGTAGTGCAGATTTGCATTGCCCTCTTGCTTGCTTGGCCAAAAAGGGTGTATGTGTTTTCTCCTGAATATATTCTGGAGAAAACTCATACACCCTTTTTGGCCAAGTGCATCATTGTCGAAGTTGAGCCCCTCTTCCTGTGCTTTAAAGGCGATTCCAGCATACCTCTTGAAATCTGTTTCCTGCTATTCTGCCTCCCTTTCAAGTCTGCCTCTTAACCTTCCCTCAACAGAGTTTTGGACGAGAGTTGTCCTTTACTACTCTGCCATTTGGTGAATTGCTGTGCCACTGAGCTCCATTATTCACCTCGTTTTTTGTGAGCTGAATGCAAGTCCAAATTGTGGTTCAGGGTTTATACTGGTGTCCGGTGGGTGGCTGAGACTTTGGTTAATTCTTCTTCCGGCCGGAAAATTAGAATGACATTTGCCGGTCCAAATGCCTAACAGCTACTCTCTCATTGGTTCTCCCTCTTCCCTTTCATCCTCTGCCAAATTGGCAACCTGTGAGAAGCAGGAGGTTAAAGGGGCTGTCTCTCTCAGTTGGGAGATTGATAGTAAAGCAGTTGGAAAGTCAAACCGGAGCGCCAGGAGAGGGACTATTAGTTGAGTTTTAGAAACCTTTCGTATTCACAGTGTGTCCATTCTCTAGGATTCCCGTACATGTTATAGCTGTTGTAATATTCCCTTCAACCTGGAGAGTTGGGACCCATGGAATGGGTGCCACTCATTATTGCTTTAAATGGTCTGCATTTGCTCACCCAATCTCAACAATCCTCTCAGTCCAAAGTGTCCAGCCTTATGCCACATCCAGCTGTCATTGTAGATAGGGTCATTCCAGGTTTCATCAGAGACCCTGAAGGAATTTAAAGGAATTTCCCTGTTTTTTTTTGTTTTGTTTTTGAAATTCCTTTTTATAGTGGGTTGAGCTGATTCTCACTGCCATTTTTATGCCAGTCTAGACACACTTGATTCCCTTACGGAGACATATCAATACATACGTTTTAAGATTCTTACTAGTAAGATATATTACTCTGCGGTGAATATGGGGTGTTGAGTCCCTTTCACTGAGGAAGGTGTAGGTCTTGTCTATTCCGTATTTGGTTTTTGGAACTGTACCTGTACTAATATCAAACTCTAGTTTTATGCATCACCCCACCACTCCTTCCCCCTTAAGAAGGCATAAGGGTGTTTTCTAAATGTGAGACTCCCTTCTCTTTCCTATCTCAGTTCATGTGTAGCCATGTTTACAGGATCTTCATCATTGATATCTTATGATAATTTTCTTTTTCTGTGTAACTTATTTCACTTAGAATTATCGTACCTGAATCCACTCATTATGCTGCTACTGGCCTTATGACATTGATTTCATGGCTGAGGGATATTCCGTCATACTTAAGTTCCACAATGTTTTGAACCATTTTTCTCTTTCCTGGTATATTTAAAGTGTACCCAAGTTGAGGTTTTTGTAATCATTGCAGCACTGAATTTTGGTGGGGATCTGTCATATTAATTTTCAGTTTTCCCAAGCTATATTCCCTAGACTGGAAGTGCCCTTGGCTCTGTAGCTCTCTTGTTTACTTGTTTTAGGGACCACAATGCACTCTTCCAGAGAGGCAGTTGGCAATTTACATCCCGCCCATCAGCATAACAAGGCTCCCTGTTCTCCAGTGCCTGTCTTGCCTGTCTGGTTTTTACACATTTTGCGGATATCCCTTTTGGCTGGTCGAAAGTGATAGTTCTTTGTAATGCAGATTTGCATTGCCTGCTTGCTTGCTTGGCCGAAAAGGGCATATGCGTTTTCTCCTGAATATATTCACGTGAAAACCCACATGCCCTTTATGACCATTTCCATTATTTTCGAAGTTGTGATGCTTTTCCTGTGTTTAAAGGCGATTCCAATGTACCTCTTGAAATCTGTTTCATGCCACTCTGCCTCATTTTCACTTCCGCCTCGTGGCTTTCCCTCAACAGATTTTTGGAAGAGAGTAGTCCTTTATAACTCTGCAGGTTAGTGAATTGCTGTGGCCCTGAGTTCCATTTTTCAACTCGCGTTTTTGTGAGCTGACCGCAAATCCACAATTTTGCTTCTGGACCTATACTGGTTCGGGGGGGGCAGGCTGAGTCTTTGGTTAATTCCTCTTCATGACGGGAAATTAGAGTGAATTGTGGCCGTCCAAATGCCTACAGCTACTCTCTCATTGGTTCTCTCTGTTCCCTTATATCCTCTGCACAATTTGCCAGCTGTTCGAACCAGGAGGTTATAGGGCCTGACTCTCCAAGTTGGGAGATTGATAGTAAAGCAGTTGGAATGTCAAACTGGAGCACAAGGACAGAAAAAAGTGGTAGAGTTCTAGAAACCTTTCACCATCAGATGGTTTCCATTCTCTAGGTTCCCATACATGTTATAACTGTAGTGATATTCCCTTCTACTTGGAGAGTTGGGAACCATGGAATGCGTGGCAGGCATTATTGCTTTAAAGGGTCTGCATTTTTTCACCCAATCTCACCAATCCTCTCAGTCCCAAGTGACCAGCATTATGCCACATCCAGCTGTCATTGTAGATAGGGTCATTCCAGGTTTCAACAGAACCCCCGAAGGTATTGTGTAAGAATTTTACTGTTTTTATGTTTTGTTTGGAAATTCATTTTTATAGTGGGTTTGAGCTTATTCTCACTGCCATGGTTATGTCATTCTAGACACACTTAGTTCCCTTACGGAGACATATCAATACATAGGTTTTAAGATTCTTACTAGTCAGATATATTTCTCTGCAGGGAATAAGGATGTTGAGTTCCATTCACTGAGGAAGGAGTAGGGCTTGTCTCTTATATTTTTGGATTATGGAACGGTACCTGTGTTAATATCAAACATTTTTTTGTGCATCTCCCCACCTGTCTTTCCCCTTAAGCAAGCGTTAGAGTGTTTTCTATATCTGAGACTCTGTTCTCTTCCCTAATTCAGTTCATATGTAGCCATGTTTACATTCCCTTCATAAGTGATATCTTATGTCAGAATGCACCATGGCCTTGTCATAATAATGCTCCATGGCCCCTGTCATCACAATGCTCCATGCCCTGGTTATCACAATGCTCCATGTCCCTTGTCATCACAATTCTCCACGTCCTTGTCATCACAATGCTACATGACACTTCTCATCAAAATATTACATGCTCTTGTCATCACAATTCTCCATGCACTTGAAATTGCAATGCTCCATGCACTTGTCATCACAATGCTCAATGCACTTGTCATCACAATGTTCCATGCCCTTGTCATCAGATTGCTCCATGACACCTGTCATCACAATGCTCCCTGACACCTGTCATCACAATGCTTCATGCCCCTTGTCATTACAGTGCTCCATGATGCTCGACACCACAATTACCCAAGGTCTTCTCATCACAATGCTCCACAGTTTTGCCATCACCATGCTCCATGCCTTGTCATCTCAAAGCTCAATGTCCCTTGTCCTCAGAATTCTCCACGACCTTGTCATTACAGTGCTCCATGGCACTTCACATCAAAATGTTATATGCTCTTGTCATCACAATACTCCATGCACTTGTCATCACAATGCTCCATGACCCCTGTCATAGGAAGCTCCATGCGCTGTTCATTACAATGTTTCATGACCTGTATATTAAAATGATCAATGGCCCTTGATATCACAATGCTCCATGCCCTTGTCATCACACTGCTCCTTTAATTTGTCACAGCAATCCTCCATGACACTTGGCATCACAATACTCCATGATATTGTCATCAAACTGGACATGTCATATTTCATCACAATGCTCCCTGACAACTTTCTTCACAATAATCCATGACCTTGTCATCACAGTGCTCCATGCCCTTGTCATCACAATGTGCCATGGCCACTCTTATCACAATAATGCATGAAACTTGTCAGACCAATGTTCCATGCCACTTTTCATCACAATGCTCCATGAACGCTGTCATCACAATGCACCATGCCCATCATCATAATGCTTCATGCTATTGTCATCACAATGAAATCAAAATGCTCCATGACCTCTGTCCTCACAATGCTGCAAACCCTTGTGATCACAATGTTCCATAACACTTGTAATCACAATGCCCCATGACGCTGGTCAGCAAAATTATCCATGGTCTTCTCATCACAATGCCCCATGATTTTGTCATCACAATGTTCAATACACTTGGCATCACAATGCTCTCTGACTATTGCCCTCAGTATGCACCTTGAACTCTTTCATGACAACGCTCTTTGCCTATTTCATCACAATGATCCATGCCCTTTTCATCACAATGCTCCAAGACACCTGTGATCACAATGCTCCTTGCACTTGTCATCACAAAGCTCCATGACGCATGTCATCAGAATGCTCCATGGTCTCCTTATCATAATTTTCCATGCCCTTGTCATCACAATGCTCCAATACCCCTGTAATCACAATGTTCCCTACGCCTTTTCATCAGAATGCTCCATGAGAATTGTCATCACAAGGTTCCATGGTCTTCACATAACAGTGCTCCAGGACATTGTCATCACAGTGCTCCATTCCCTTGTCATCACAATGGGCCATTACATATGTCATCACAATGCTCCCTGACATATGTCTTCACAATACTGCTTGACATTGTCATCAAAATGCTCCATGCCCTTGTCATCACAATACGCCATTCGAACTGTCATCGCAATAATCCATGAAACTTATTAGACCAATGCTCCATGCCCTTGACATCACAATGCTCCATGCCCATGTTATCAAAATGCTCCATGACCCCTGTCATCACAATGTTCCATGACTCCAGTCATCACAATATTTCATGACGTTTATCATCACAATGATCCATGCCCTCATCATCAACAGTCTCTGTGACCATTTTAACCACAATGCGCCATGAACTTTTCATCACAATGCTCTTTGACCCTTGTCATCAATGTGCTCTATGCCTTTCTCAGCACAATGCTCCATAACACTTGTCATCACAATGCTCCATGAGCTTGTCAGCACAATGCTCCATGACACAAGTCATCACAATGCGCCATGCACCTGTCATCACAGTGCTCCACAATCTTGTCATCACAATGCTCCATAAATCTTGTCATCACAATGCTCCATGCACTTCTCATCAAAACGCTCTCTCACCACTGATATCACAATGATACATCACTATTCGTTACAATACTACCTCACCCCTGTCATCACAATATTCCATGACTCCTGTCATCACAATGCTACATGCACATATCATCACAATGTTCGATGACGACTGACATCACAATGTTCCATAACGCATGTCATCAAAATGCTCCATGACACTTTTCATCAATATGCTCCATGACCACTGACATCACAATGTTCCATAACCCCTGTCATCAAAATGCTCCATGGCATTTTTCATCAAAATGCTCCATGACCCCTGCCATCACGATGTTCCATGGCCTTGTCATCACAAAGCTCCCTGACCCTTCTCATCAAAATGCTCCAAGAACGCTGACATCACAATGTTCCATAACACCTGTCATCAAAATGTTCCATGACACTTTTCATCAAATAGCTCCATGACCCTCTCATCAGAATGCTCCCTGCCCTTCTCATCACAATGCACAATGACCTTGCCATCAAAATGTTTCATGACCTTTGTCATCACAAAGATCCATGACCCTTGGCATCACAATGCTCCATGTCATTGTCATCACAATACTCCATGAACGCTCTCATCACATTGCTCCATGCCCTTCTCTTCACAAAGCTCCATGACACATGTCATTAGAATGCTCCATGGCCTTCTCATCACAATGCTCCATGCCCTTGCCATAACAATGCTCCATTACACCAGTCATAACAATGCTCCATGAACCCTGCCATCACGATGTTCCATGGACTTGTCATCACAAAGCTCCATGACCCTTCTCATCACAATGCTCCAAGAACCCTGTAATCACAATGCTCTATGCCCCTTTTCATCTCAATGATCCATGAACCCTGTCATCACAGTGCACCTTGCCCATCATAATAAGGCTTCAGGCTATTGTCATCACAATGAAATCAAAATTATCCATGACCACTGTCATCATAATGCCCCAAACCCTTGTGATCACAATGTTCCATAACACTTGTCATCACAACACCCTGTGATCCTCATCATAACAATTATCCATGGTCTTCTCATCACAATGCTCCATGACCTTTGTCATCACAATTCTCAATACAGTTGTCATCACAATGCTCCCTGACACTTGTCGTCAGTATGCTCCTTGAAACCTGTCATGACAAGGCTCCATGCCTTTTCAACACAATGATCCATGCCCTTTTCATCACAATGCTTCAAGACCCCTGTAATCACAATGCTCCATGCGCTTGTCATCACAAAGCTCCATGACACATGTCATCAGAATGCTCCATGGCCTTCTCCTTACAATGCTCAATGCCCTTGTCATCACAATGCTCCAAGACCCCTGTAATCACAATGCACCATGCCCCTTTTCATCAGAATGCTCCATGAGACTTTTCATCACAAGTCTCCATGGTCTTATCATCACAATGCTCCAGGACCTTGTCATCACCATGCTCCATTCCCTTGTCATCACAATGCTCCATGACCCCTGTCATCACAATAATCCATAAATATTTTCAGCCCAAAGCTCCATGATATTCTCATCACAATGCTCCATGAGAAATATCATCAAAATGCTCCATGACCACGGTCATCACAGCACTCCATGACACCTGACAACACAATGATCCGGGACTCTTGTCATCACAATGCTCAATTCTCTACTCATCACAATGCTCCATGACACTTGTCATCACAATGATCCATGCCCTTGTCATCCCAATGCTCCATGACCCATGTATTCACAATACTCCGTGACGCTTATCATCACAGTGCTCCATGACATATGTCATCACAATGCTCCATGCCTTTGTCAGCAAAATGCTACATGACCTTGTCATTAAAATGCTCTATGCGTTTGTCATCACAATACTCCATTACCATTGTCATCACAATCCTCCATGAACCTTGGGATCACATTGCTTCATGCCCTTGTCATCACAATGCTCCATGCTCCTTGAAATCAAAATGATCCATGACCTCTGTCATCTCAATGCCCCAAACCCTGGTGATCACAATGTTCCATAACACTTTTCATCACAACGCTCCATGATGCCTGTCATCACGATACTCCATGCCCTTTTCATCACAATGCTCCATGACATTTGTCATCACAATTCTCAATACACTTGTCATTACAATGCTTCCTGACACTTGTCATCAGAATGCTCCTTGAACCATGTCACAAAAAGGCTCCATGCCTTTTTCATCACAAGGCCCAATGCCGTTTTCATCACAATGCTGCATGCCATTGTCAACAAAATACTGCACAATCTTGTCATCAGAATGCTCCATGACCCTTGTCATCACAATTCTCCATGCACTTGTCAGCAAAATGCTCCTTGACCCTTGTCGTCACAATGCTCAAAGCCATTGTCATCACAATGCTCCATTACCTTTGCCATCAGAATCCTCCATGACACTTGGCATCACAATGCTCCATGCCATTGTCATCACAATGGGCCACTACATATGTCATCACAATGCTCCCTGACACCTCTCTTCACAATACTGCATGACCTGGTCATCACAGTGCCCTATGTCCTTGTCATCACAATGCGCCATTCCAACTGTCATCACAATAATCCATGAAACATATTAGACCAATGTTCCATGCCCTTGTCATCACAATGCTCCATGATATTGTTATAAGAATTCTCCATGAACCCTGTCATCACAATGTTCCTTGACTCCAGTCATCACAATGCTTCATGACCTTTGTCATCACAATGGTCCATGCCCTCGTCATCAATAGTTTCTGTGACATTTTTAACCACAATGCTCCATGAACTTTTCATCACAATGCTCTTTGACCCTTGTCATCACAATGCTCCTTGCGCTTGTCAGCACAAATGTCCATGACCCATGTCATCACAATGCACCATGCGCTTGTCATCACAGTGCTCCACACTCTTCTCATCACAATGCTCCTTAAAATTTGTCATCACAATGATCCATGCACTTCTCATCAAAATGCTCTCTCACCACTGATATCACAATGCTACATCACTATTTGTCACAATACTCCCTCACCCCTGTCATCACAATGTTCCATGACTCCTGTCATCACAATGATACATGCACTTATCATCACAATGTTCGATGACCCCTGACATCACAATGTTCCATAACACAAGTCATCAAAATGTTCCATGACCCTTTTCATCAAATTGCTCCATGACCCTGTCATCACAATGCTCCAAGAACCCTGTAATCACAATGCTCTATGCCCCTTTTCATCTCAATGATCCATGAACACTGTCATCACAATGCACCATGCCCATCATCATAATGCTTCATGCTATTGTCATCACAATGAAATCAAAATGCTACATGACCTCTGTCATAACAATGCTCCAAACCCTTGTGATCACAATATTCCATAACACTTGTCATCCCAATGCCCCATGAAGCTCGTCATCATATTTATCAATGGTCTTCTCATCACAATGCTCCATGACCTTTGTCATCACTATGCTCAATACACTTTTCATCAAAATGCTCCCTGACACTTGTTGTCTGTATACTCCTTGAACCCTGTCATGACAAGGCTCCATGCCTTTTTCATCACAATGATCCATGGTATTTTAATTACAATGGTCCAAGACCCATGTAATCACAATGCTCCATGCCCTTGTCATCACAAAACTCAAGGACGAATGCCATCAGAATGCTCCTTGGATTTCTCCTTACAATGCTCCATGCCATTGTCATCACAATGTTCCAGGACCCCTGTAATCACAATGCTCCATGCCCCTTTTCATCAGTATGCTCCATGAGACTTGTCATCACAACGCTCCATGGTTTTGTCATCACAGTGCTTCAGGACATTGTCATCACAATGCTTCTCGACATTGTCTTAAAAATTTTCAATGGCCCTAGTCATCATAATGCTCCAAGCCCTAATCATCACAAAGCTCCATTATATTTGTCATCACAATTCTCCATTACATTTGGCATCACAATGCTCCATGCCATTGTCATCGCAATGGACCATGACATATGTCATCACAATGCTCCCTGACACCTGTCTTCACAATACTCCATGACCTTCTCATCACAATGCTCCATGCCCTTGTCATCACAATGCACCATGCCCACTGTCATCACAATAATCCATTAAAATTGTCAGACTAATGCTCCATGCCCCTATTATCACAATGCTCCATGCCCTTGTCATCACAATGCTCCAGGAACCATGTCATCTCAATGCTCCTTGACTCCATTTATCACAATGTTTCATAAAGTTTGTCATCACAATGGACCATGCCCACGTCATCACAAGGCTCTGTGACTTTTGTAACCACAATGCACCATGAACTTTTCATCACAATTCTCTGTGATCCTTGTCATCACAATGCTCCATGTCTTTGTCAGAACAGTGCTCCATGACCATTGTCATCACAATGTTCCTCTCGCATGTCATCACAACGGTCCTCAAATTTGTCATTGCAATGCTACATAAACTTTGTAATCAAAATGGTCCATGCACTTCTCATCAAAATGCTCTCTCACCAGAGATATCACAATGTTCCATCACTAGTTATCACAATACTCCCACACCAATGGTATCACAAAGATCCATGACCCTATCATCACAATGCTATATCAATTTATCATCACAATGTTCCATGACCCCTGACATCATAATGTTCCATAACCCCTGTCATCAAAATGCTCCATGACCCTTTTCATCCCAAAGCTCCAAGACCCCTGACATCACAATGTTCTATAACCCCTGCCATCAAAATATTCCATTACAATTTTTATAAAATTGCTGCATGACCCGTTCATAAAAATGCTCCCTGCCTTTCTCATCACAATGCACCATGCCCTTGTCATCAAAATGCTCCATGACTTGTCTTCACAAAGCTCCATGACCAATGGCATCACAATGCTCCATGTCATTGTCATCACAATGCTCTATGAACCCTCTGATCACATTGCTCCATGCCCTTGTCATCACAAAGCTCCATGACACTTGTCATCACAATGCTCGATGCCCTTCTTATCACAATGCTCCAGGCCCTTGTAATTACAATCCTGAATGACCCATGTATCACAGTGTTCCGTACCCTTGTCATCACAGTGATCCATGCCCACTCTCATCACAATAATCCATGAAACATTTCAGACAAATGTTCCATACCCTTCTCATCAAAATGCTCCATAACCCCTGCCATAACAATGCACCATGTCCCTTGCCATAACAATGTTCCACGGCCTAGTCATCACAAGGTTCAATGACACTTGTCATCACAATGCTCAAGACCCCTGAAATCACAATGCTCCATGCCCTTGTCATCACAAAGCTCCATGACGAATGTCATCATAATGTTCCATGGCCTTCTCATCACAGTGCTCCATGCCCATGTCATCACAATGCTCCAAGACCCTTGTAATCACAATGCTCCATGCCCCTTTTCATATCAATGCTCCATGAACCCTGTCATCACAATACACCATGCCCATCATCATAAAGCTTCAGGCTATTGTCATCACAATGAAATCAATATTCTCCATGACCTCTGTCATCATAATGTTCCAAACCCTTGTGATCACAATGTTCCATAACACTTATCATCACAACACCCCATAACGCTCATCATCACAATTATCCATGGTCTTCTCATCACAATGCTCCATGATCTTTGTCATCACAATGCTCAATACACCTGTCATCACAATGCTCCCTGACACTTGTCATCAGTATGATCCTTGAACCCTGTTATGACAAGGCTCCATGCCTTTTTCATAAC
Source organism: Mesoplodon mirus (assembly GCF_964341445.2). NCBI lineage: Eukaryota > Metazoa > Chordata > Mammalia > Artiodactyla > Ziphiidae > Mesoplodon > Mesoplodon mirus. The sequence goes on along the minus strand of NW_028295646.1, from coordinate 237,235 downwards.
AATGATCCATGCCCATTTCATCACAATGCTCCAAGATCCCTGTAATCACAATGCTCCATGCCCTTGTCATCAAAAAGCTCCATGACACATGTCATCAGAATGCTTCATGGCCTTCTCATCACAATGCTCCATGCCCTTGTCATCACAATGCTCCAAGACCCCTGTAATCACAATGTTCCATGCCCCTTTCAATCAGAATGCTCCATGAGACTTGTCATCACAATTCTCCATGGTCTTCTCATCACAATGCTCCAGGACCTTGTCATCACCATGCTGCATTCCATTGTCATCACAATGCTCCATGAACCCTGTCATCACAATAATCCATGAACATTTTCAATCCAATGCTCCACGAACTACTCATCACAATGCTCCATGGCGAATATCATCACAATTCTCAATACAATTGACATCACAATGCTCCGTGAAACTTGTCGTCAGTGTGCTCCTTGAACCCTGTAATGACAAGGCTCCATGCCTTTTTCAACACAATAATCCATGCCCTTTTCATCACAATGCTCCAAGATCCCTGTAATCACAATGCTCCATGCCCCTTTGCATCAGAATGCTCCATGAGACTTGTCATCACAAGTCTCCATAGTCTTCTCATCACAATGCTCAAGGACCTTGTCATCACCATGCTCCATTCCCTTGTCATCACAATGCTCCATGACCCCTGTTATCACAATAATCCATGAACATTTTCAGCCCAATGCTCCACGACCTACTCATCACAATGCTCCATGGCCAATATCATCACAATGCTCCATGACCACTGTCATCACAACACTTCATGACACCTGACAACACAATGATCCCGACTCTTGTCATCACATTGCTCCATTCCCTAGTTATCACAATGCTCCATGACCCCTGTCATCACAACACTCCATGAACATTTTCAGCCCAGTGCTCCATGACACTTGTCATCACAATGATCCATGCCCTTGTCATCCCAAAGCTCCATGACCCCTGTATTCACAATGCTCCGTGACGCTTGTCATCACAGTGCTCCATGACACAGGTCATCACAATGCTCCATGCTTTTGTCAGCAAAATGCTACATGACCTTGTCATTACAATGCTTTATGCGCTTGTCATTACAGTACTCCATTTCCATTGTCATCACAATCCTCCATGAACCTTGGGATCACATTGCTTCATTCCTTTGTCATCACAATGCTTCATGCTCCTTGAAATCAAAATGATCCATGACCTCTGTCATCACAATGCTCCAAACACTTGTGATCACATTGTCCCAAAACACTTGTCATCACAACGCTCCATGATGCCTGTCATCACAATATTCCATGCCCTTTTCATCAAAATGCTCCATGATCTTTGTCATCACAATTCTCAATACACTTGTTATTACAATGCTTCCTGACACTTGTCATCAGAATGCTCCTTGAACCATGTCACATAAAGCCTCCATGCCTTTTTCATCACAATGCCCCATGCCGTTTTCATCACAATGCTGCATGCCATTGTCATCAAAATACTCCACAATCTTGTCATCAGAATGCTCCATGACGCTTGTCAACACAATTCTCCATGCACTTGTCAGCAAAATGCTCCCTGACCATTGTCATCACAATGCTCCAAGCCATTGTCATCACAATGCTCCATTACCTTTATCATCAGAATCCTCCATGACACTTGGCATCACAATGCTCCATGCCATTGTCATCACAATGGGCCACTACATATGTCATCACAATGCTCCCTGACACCTCTCTTCACAATACTGCATGACCTGGTCATCACAGTGCCCTATGTCCTTGTCATCACAATGCGCCATTCCAACTGTCATCACAATAATCCATGAAACATATTAGACCAATGTTCCATGCCCTTGTCATCACAATGCTCCATGATATTGTTATAAGAATTCTCCATGAACCCTGTCATCACAATGTTCCTTGACTCCAGTCATCACAATGCTCCATGACTTTTTCATCGTAATGGTCCATGCCCTCATCATCAACAGTCTCTGTGACCTTTTTAACCACAATGCTCCATGAACATTTCATCACAGTGCTCTTTAACACTTGTCATCACAAAGCTCCTTGCCTTTCTCAGCACAATGCTCCATGCCCTTGTCATCACAATGCTCCATGACCCCTGTCATCACAATGCTCCTTGAATCCAGTTATCACAATTCTTCATAACATCTGTCATCACCATCGTCGATGCCCGCGTCATCACAAGGCTCTGTTAACTTTGTAACCACAATGCTCCATGAACATTTCATCACAATGCGCCGTGTCCCTTGTCATCAAAATGCTCCATGCCTTTGTCCGAAAAATGCTCCATGACCCTTGTCATCACAATGTGCCACACGCTTTTCATCCAAACGGTCCACAAATTTGTCATCAGAATGCTCCCTAAACCTTGTAATCTCAGTGCTCCATTACCCCTGTCATAACAATGCTCCATGACCCCTGCCATCACAATGTTCCACGGCATTGTCATTACAAGGCTCCATGACCCTTGTCATCACAATGCTCCAAGACCCCATAATCACAATGTTCAATGCCCTTGTCATCACAAAGCTCCATCACACATGTCATGAGAATGTTCCATGGCCTTCTCATCAAAATGCTCCATGCCCTTGTCATCACAATGCTACCACACCCTGTAATCACAATGCTCCAGGCCCCTTTTCATCTCAATGCTCCATGAACCCTGTCATCACAATGCATCATGCCCATCATCATAATGCTTCTGGCTATTGTCAGCACAATGAAATCAAAATTCTCTATGACCTCTGTCATCACAAAGCTCCATGAACCCTGTCATCACCATACTCCATGAACATTTTCAGCCCAATGCTCCATGACACTTGTCATCACAATGATCCATGCCCTTGTCATCCCAATGCTCCATGACCCCTGTATTCACAGTGCTCCTTGACACTTGTCTTCACAGTGCTCCATGACACCTGTCATCACAATGCTCCATTCCTTTGTCAGCAAAATGCTACATGACCCTGTCATTACAATGCTCTATGCGCTTGTCATCACAATACTCCATTACCATTGTCATCACAATCCTCTATGAACCTTGGTATCACATTGCTTCATGCCCTTGTCATCACAATGCTCCATGCTCCTTGAAATCAAAATGATCCATGACTTCTGTCATCGCAATACTCCAAACCCTTGTGATAACAATGTTCCATAACACTTGTCATCACAACACTCCATAATGCCTGTAATCACAATACTCCATGCCCTTTTCATCACAATGCACCATGACCTTTGTCATCACAATTCGCAATACACTTGTCATCACAGTGCTCCATGACACTTGTCGTCAGAATGCTCCTTGAACCCTGTCACGAAAGGTTCCATGACTTTTTCATCACAATGCCCCATGCCGTTTTCATCAAAATGTTCCTTGTCATTGTCATCAAAATACTCCAAAGCTTGTCATCAGAATGCTACATGACTCTTGTCATCATAATTCTCTATGCACTTGTCTGCAAAATTCTCCCTGACACTTGTCATCACAATGTTCCAAGCCATTGTCATCACAATGCTCCATTACATTTGTCATCAGAATCCTCCATGACACTTGGCATCACAATGCTCAATGCCCTTTTCATCACAAATCGCCATTACAACTCTCATCGCAATAATTCATGAAACTTATTAGACCAATGCTCCATGCCCTTGTCATCACAATGCTCCATGCCCTTATTATCACAATGATCCATGACCCCTGTCATCACAATGTTCCATGATTCCAGTAATCAAAATGCTTCATCACCTTTGTCATCACAATGGTCCATGCCCTCATCATCAACAGTCTCTGTGACCTTCTTAAGCACAATGCTCCATGAACTTTTCATCACAATGCTCTTTGACCATTTTCACCGCAATACTCCATGAATGATTTCAGCCCAATGCTCCATGACTTTCTCATCACAATGCTCCATGACCAATATCATCACAATGGTCCATGACCACTGTCGTCACAACACTCCATGACACCTGACAACACAGTGATCTGGGAATTTTGTCATCACAACGCTCCTTTCCCTAGACATCACAATGCTCCATGACCCCTGTCATCACAATACTCCATGAATATTTTCAGCCCAATGCTCCATGACCCTTGTCATCAAAATGATCCATGAAATTTGGGATCACATTGCTTCATGCCCTTGTCATCACAATGCTCCATGCTCCTTGAAATCAAAATGATCCATGACCTCTGTCATCACAATGCTCCAAGCCCTTGTGATCACAATGTTCCATAACACTTGTCATCACAATGCTCCATGATGCCTGTCATCACAATACTCCATGAACTTTTTATCACAATGCTCCATGACTTTGTCATCACAATTCTCAATACACTTGTCATCACAATGCTCCCTGACACTTGTCGTCAGAATGCTCCTTGAACCCTGTCACGAAACGTCTCCATGCCTTTTTCATCACAAAGCCCCATGCCATTTTCATCAAAATGCTCCATGCCCTTGTTATCACAGTGCTCCATGCCCTTGTCATCACAATGTTCGTAGACCCATGTAATCACTATGGTCCATGCCCCTTTTCATCAGTATGCTCCGTGAGATATTTCATCACAAGGCTCCATGGTTTTCTCATCAAAATGCTCCAGGACCTTTTTATCACAATGTTTCATGACCTTGTTATGAAAATTCTCAATGGCCCTTGTCATCATAATGCTCCAAGCCCTAGTCATCACAATGCTCCATTATATTTTTCATCACAATCCTCCATTACATTTCGCATCACAATGCTCCATTACACTGTCATCGCAATGGACCATGACATATGTCATCACAATGCTCCCTAACATCTGTCTTCACCATATTCCATGACCTTCTCATCACAATGCTCCATGCCCTTGTCATCACAATGCACCTTGTCTACTGTCATCACAATAATCTAAGCAACATATCACACCAATGTTTCATGCCCGTGTCATCACAATGTTCCATGCCCTTGTCATCACAATGCTCCATGACCCCTCTATTCACAATGCTCCGTGACGCTTGTCATCACAGTGCTCCATCACACCGGTCATCACAATGCTCCATGCCTTTGTCAGCAAAATGCTACATGACCTTTTCATTACAATGCTCTAAGTGCTTGTCATCACAGTACTCCATTAACATTTTCATCACAATCCTCCATGAACCTGGGAATCACATTGCTTCATGCCCTTGTCATCACAATGCTCCATGATCCTTGAAATCAAAATGATCCATGACCTTTGGCATCACAATTCTTCAAACCCTTGTGATCACAATTTTCCATAACACTTATCATCACAACGCTCCATGATGCCTGTCATCACAATATTCCATGCCCTTTTCATCACAATGCTCCATGACATTTTTCATCACAATCCTCAATACACTTATCATCACAATGCTCCCTGACACTTGTCGTCAGAATGCTCCTTGAACCCTGTCACGAAAAGGCTCCATGACGTTTTCATGACAATGCCCCATGCCCTTTTCATCACAATGCTCCATGCCATTGTCATCACAATGGGACATTACATATGTCATCACAATGCTCCCTGACCCCTATCTTCACAATACTGCATGACCTGGTCATCACAATGCTCCATGCCCTTGTCATCACAATGCACCATTCCAACTGTCATCACAATAATCCATGAAACTTATTAGACCAATGATCCATGACCTTGTCATCAAAATGTTCCATGCCCTTGTTATGACAATGCTCCATGTCCCCTGTCATCACAATGCTCCGTGACTCCAGTCATCACAATGCTCCATGACCTTTCTCATCACAATGGTCCATGCCCTCATCATCAAAAGTCTCTGTGACCTTTTTAACCAAAATGCTCCATGAACGTTTCATCACAATGCTCTTTGATCCTTGTCATCACAATGATCTATGCCTTTCTCAGCTCAATGCTCCATGCCATTCTCATCACATTGCTCCATGACCCCTGTCATCACATTGCTCCTTGACTCCATTCATCGCAATTCTCTTTAACATTTGTCATCACAATGCTCGATGCCCGCATCATCACAAGGCTCTGTTACCATTGTAACCACAATGCTCCATGAACTTTTCATCACAATGGTCCGTGAACATTGTCATCACAATGCTCCATGCCTTTGTCCGAAAAATGTTCCATGACCCTTGTCATCACAATGTGCCACGTGCTTTGCATCAAAATTGTCCACAAATTTGTCATCACAATGCTCCATAAACCTTGTAATCACAATGCTCCATGCCCTTCTCATCACAATGCTCCATTACCCCTGTCATAACAGTGCTCCATGAGCCTTGCCATCACAATGTTCCACGGCCTTGTCATCACAAGGCTCCAAGACATATGTAATCACAATGCTCCATGCCCTTGTCATCACAAAGCTCCATGACACATGTCATCAGAATGTTCCATGGACTTCTCATGAAAATGCTCCATGCCCTTGTCATCACAATGCTCCCAGAACCCTGTATTCACAATGCTCCATGCCCCTTTTCATCTCAATGCTCCATGAACCCTGTCATCACAATGCATCATGCCCATCATCATAATGCTTCCGACTATTGTCAGCACAATGAAATCAAAATTCTCCATGACCTCTGTCATCACAATGCTCCATTACCCCTGTCATCACAATACTCCATGAACATTTTCAGCCCAATGCTCCATGACGCTTGTCATCACAATGATCCATGCCCTTTTCATCCCAATGCTCCATGACCCCTGCATTCACCATGCTCCGTGACGCTTGTCATCACAGTGCTCCATGACACCTGTCATCACAATGCTCCATGCCTTTGTCAGCAAAATGCTACATGACCTTGTCATTACAATGCTCTATGCGCTTGTCATCAATATACTCCATTACAATTGTCATCACAATTCTCCGTGAACCTTGGGATCACATTGCTTCATGCCCTTGTCATCACAATGCTCCATGCTCCTTGAAATCAAAATGATGCATGACCTCTGTCATCGCAATGCTCCAAACACTTGTGATCACAAAGTTCCATAACACTTGTCATCACAACGCTCCATGATGCCTGTCATCACAATATTCCATGTCCTTTTCATCACAATGCTCCATGACCTTTGTCATCACAATTCTCAATACACTTGTCATCACAATGCTCCCTGACACTTGTCTTCAGAATGCTCCTTGAAACCTGTCATGAAAAGGCTCCATGACGTTTTCATCACAATGCCCCATGCCGTTATCATCACAATGCTCCATGCCATTGTCATCCTAATGGGCCATTGCATATGTCATCACAATTCTCCCTGACACCTATCTTCAAAATACTGCATGACCTGGTCATCACAATGTTCCATGCCCTAGTCATCACAATGTGACATTCCAACTGTCATCACAATACTCCATGAAACATATTAGACCAATGATCCATGCCCTTTTCATCATAATGCTCCTTGACCCCTGTCATCACAATGTTCCATAACCGCTGTCATCAAAATGCTCCATGACCCTTTTCATTCCAAAACTCCAAGACCACTGACATCACATTGTTCTATAACACAGCCATCAAAATGTTCCATTACACATTTCATCAAATTGCTGCATGACCCGGTCATCAAAATGCTCCCTGCCCTTCTCATCACAATGCACCATGCCCTTGTCATCAGAATGCTCCAAGACTTGTCATCACAAATCTCCATGACCCTTGGCATCACAATGCTCCATGTCATCGTCATCACAATGCTCCACGAACCTTCTCATAACATTGCTCAATGCCCTTGTCATCAGAAAGCTCCATGATACTTGTCATCACAATGTTCGATGCCCTTCTCATCACAATGCTCCATGCCCTTGTCATTACAATCCTGCATGACGCATGTATCATAGTGTTCCGTACCCTTGTCATCACAGTGCTCCATGACCACTCACATCACAATAATTCATGAAACATTTCCGACCAATATTCCATGTCCTTCTCATCACAATGCTCCGTTACCCCTTTCATAACAATGCACCATGACCCCCGCCATCACAATGTTCCACGGCCTAGACATCACATGGTTCCATGACAATTGTCATCACAATTCTCAAGACACCTGAAATCACAATGCTCCATAACCTTCTCATCACAATGCTCTATGACCAATATCATCACAATGCACCATGACAACTGTCATCACAACACTCCATGACACCTGACAACACAATGATCCGGGACTCTTGTCATCACTATTCTCCATTCCCTAGTCATCACAATGCTGCATGAACCCTGTCATCACAATGCTCCATGACACCAGTCTTCACATTACAACATGACCTGTTTATCACAATGCTCCATGCCCTTGTCACCACAATGCACCATTCCAACAGTCATCACAATAATCCATGAAAATTATGAGACCAATGATACATGCCCTTGTCATCACAATGCTCCATGCCCCTTTTCATCGCAATGCTCCATGACCCCTGTCATCACAGTGCTCCGTGACTCCAGTCATCACAATGCTTCATGACCTTTGTCATCACAATGGTCCATGCCCTCGTCATCAACAGTCTCTGTGACTTTTTAACCACAATGCTCCATGAACTTTTCATCACAATTCTCTTTGACCCTTGTCATCACAATGCTCTATGCCTTTCTCAGCACAATGCTCCATGACCCTTTTCCTCACAATGCTCCATGACACATGTCATCACAATGCACCATGCGCTTGTCATCACAGTGCTCCACAATCTTGTCATCACAGTGCTCCACAATCTTGTCATCACAATGCTCCATAAACCTTGTCATCACAATGCTCCATGCACTTCTCATCAAAATGCTTTCTAACCACTAATATCACAATGTTACTTCACTATTCGACACAATACTCCCTCACCTCTGTCATCACAATGTTCCATGACTCCTGTCATCACAATGCTACATGCACTTATCATCACAATGTTCGATGACCCATGACATCACAATGTTCCATAACCCCTGTCATCAAAATGTTCCTTGACACTTTTCATCAAATTTCTCCGTGACCATGTCATCACAATGCTCCCTGCACTTCTCATTACAATGCACAACGCCCTTGTCATCAAAATGTTCCATGACCTTTGTCATCACAAATATCCATGACCCTTGGCATCACATTACTCCATGCCCTTGTCATCACTAAGCTCCATGACACATGTCATCAGAATTCTCCATGGCGTTCTCATCACAATGCTCCATGACCTTTGTCATCACAATGCTCAATACACTTGTCATCAATATGCTCCATGACACTTGTTGTCTGTATGCTCCTTGAACCCTGTCATGGCAAGGCTCCATGCATTTTTCATCACAAAATTCCATGCCCTTTTCATCACAATGCTACAAGACCCCTGTAATCACAATGCTCCATGCGCTTGTCATCACAAAGCTCAATGACGCATGTCCTCAGAATGCTCCTTGACCTTCTCTTCACAATGATCCATGCCCTTGTCATCACAATGTTCCAAGACCCCTGTAATCACAATGGTCCATGCCCCTTTTGATCAGTATGCTATATGAGATTGTCATCACAAGGCTCCATGGATTTCTCATCACAATGTTCCAGGACCTTGTCATCACAATGCTTCCCGACCTTGTCATGAAAATTCTCAATGGCCCTTGTCATCATAGTGCTCCAAGCCCTAGTCATCACAATGCTCCATTTTATTTGTCATCCCAATCCTCCATTACATTTGGCATCACAATGCTCAATGCCATTATCATCGCAATGGACCATGACATATGTCATCACAATGCTCCCTGACACCTGTCTTCACAATACTACATGACCTTCTCATCACCATGATCCATAACTTTGTCATCACAATGAACCATGTCCACTGTCATCACAATAATCTATGAAACTTGTCAGACCAATGATCCATGCCCCTGTCATCACAATGCTCCATGCCCATGTCATCACAATGCTCCATGACCCCTATCATCACAGTGCTCCGTGACTCCAGTCATCACAATGCTTCATAATGTTTGTCATCAAAACAGTCCTTGCCCGCGTCATCACAAGGCTCTGTGACCTTTGTAACCAAAATGCTCCATGAACTTTTCATCACAATGCTCCATGACCCTTGTCATCACAATGCTCCATGCCTTTGTCAGAACAATGCTCCATGACCCTTGTCATCACAATGTGCCACGTGCTTTTCATCACATCGGTCCACAACCTTGTCATCGCTATGCTTCATAAACCTTGTAATCCCAATGCTCCATGCACTTCTCCTCCAAATGCTCTCTCACCAGAGATATCACAATGTTCCATCACTAGTCATCACAATACTCCCTCACCCCTGTAATCATAAAGTTCCATGACCCCTGTCATCACAGTGCTACATACCCTTATCATCAAAATGTTCCATGATCCCTGACATCACAATGTTCCATAACCCCTGTCATCAAAATGCTCCATGACCCTTTTCATCCCAAAGCTCCATGACCCCTGATATCACAATGTTCTATAACCCCTGCCCTCAAAATATTCCATTATATTTTAATCAAATTGCTGCATGAACCTGTAATCAAAATGCTCCCTGCCCTTCTCATCACAATGCACCACACCATTGTCATCGAAATGCTCCCTGTTATTTGTCATCACAAATCTCCATGACCCTTGGCATCACAATGCTCCATGTCATTGTCATCACAATGCTCCATGAGCACTCTCATCACATTGCTCCATGCCCTTGTCATCACAAAGCTCCATGACACTTGTCATCACAATGCTCGATGCCCTTCTCATCTCAATGCTCCATGTCCTGGTCATTACAGTCCTCCATGAACCATGTATCACAGTGTTCCGTGCCCTTGTCATCCCAATGCTCCATGCCCACTCTCATTACAATAATCCATGAAATATTTTAGACCAAAGCTCAATGCCCTTCTCATCACAATGCTCCATTACCTCTTCCATAACAATGCTCCATGACACCTGCCATCATATTGTTCAACGGCATGTCATCACAAGGCTCCATGATCCTTGTCATCACAATTCCCCAAAACCCCTGTAATCACAATGCTCCATGCCCTTTTCATCACAGTGCTCCATGATGCATGTCATCAGAATTTTCCATGGCCTTCTCATCACCATGCTCCATGCCCTAGTCATCACTATGCTCCAAGACCCCGGTAATCACAATGCTCCATTCCCATTTTCATCTCAATGCTCCAGGAACCCAGTCATCACAATGCACCATGCCCATCATCATAATGTTTCATGCTATTGTCATCACAATGAAATCTAAATTCTCCATGACATCTGTCATCATAATGCTCCAAACCCTTGTGGTCACAATGTTCCATAAGACTTATCATCACAACACGCCATGACGCTCATCATCACAATTATCCATGGTCTTCTCATCACAATGCTCTATGACATTTGTCATCAAATGCTTAATACACTTTTCATCACAATGCTACCTGACACTTGTCGTAAGTATGCTTCTTGAACACTGTCATGACAAGGCTCAATGCCTTTTTCTTCACAATGATACATGCCCTTTTCATCACAATGAATCAAGACACCTGTAATCACAATGCTCCACGACCTACTCATCACAATTCTCCATGGCCAATATCATCACAATGCACCATGACCACAGTATTCTCAACACTCCATGACACCTGACAACACAATGATCCGGAAATCTTGTCATCAAAATGCTCCATTCCCAAGTCATCCCAATGCTCCATGACCCCTGTCATCACAATATTCCATGAACATTTTCAGCCCAATGCTCCATGACACTTGTCATCACATTGAACCATGCCCTTGTCATCCCAATGCTCCATAACCACTGTATTCACAATGCTCCGTGACGCTTGTCATCACAGTGCTCCATGACACATGTCATCACAATGCTCCATGCCTTTGTCAGCAAATGCTACATAACCTTGTCATTACAATGCTCTATGCGCTTGTCATCACAATACTCCTTTACCATTGTCATCACAATCCTCCATGAACCTTGGGATCACATTGCTTCATACCCTTGTCATCACAATGCTCCATGCTCCTTGAAATCAAAATGATCCATGACGTCTGTCATCACAATGCTCCAAACCCTTGTCATCACAAAGTTCCATAACACTTGTCATCACAACGCTCCATGATGCCTGTCATCACAATACTCCACGGCCTTTTCATCACAATGCTCCATAACATTTGTCATCACAATTCTAATACACTTGTCATTACAATGCTTCCTGAAACTTGCCATCAGAATGCTCCTTAAAACCTGTCACGAAAAGGCTCCATGCTTTTCTCATCACAATGCCCCATGCCGTGTTCATCACAATGCTCCATGCCATTGTCATCAAAATACTCCACAAGATTGTCATCAGAATGTTCCATGACCTTTTTCATCACAATTATCCATGCACTTGTCATCACAATGCTCCCTGAACCTTGTCATCACAATGCTCCAAGCCATTGTCATCACAATGCTAAATTACTTTTGACATCACAATGCTCCGTGACTCCAGTCATCACAATGCTTCATAACGTTTGTCATCACAACGGTCCATGCCCGCGTCATCACAAGGCTCTGTGACTTTTGTAACCACAATGCTCCATGAACTTTTCATCACAATGCTCCGTGACACTTGTCATCACAATGCTCCATGCCTTTGTCAGAACAATGTTCCCTGACCCTTGTCATCACAATGTGCCATGCGCTTTTCATCACAATGATCCACAACCTTGTCATCGATATGCTCCATAAACCTTGTAATCACAATGGTCCATGCACTTCTCATCCAAATGCTCTCTCACCTGAGATATCACAATGTTCCATCACTAGTCTTCACAATCCTCCCTCAACCCTGTAATCACAATGTTCCATGACCCGTGACATCACAATATTCCATAACCACTGTCATCACAATGCTCCATGACACATATCATCCCAAAGCTCCATGACCCATGGCATCACAATGTTCTGTAACCCCTGTCGTCAAAATGTTACATGACACTTTTCATCAAATTGCAGCATGAACCTGTCATCAAAATGCTCCCTTTCCTTCTCATCACAATGCACCACACGCTTCTCATCAAAATGCTCCATGACCGTTGTCATCACAAAGCTCCATGACCCTTGGCATCACAATGCTCCATGTCATTGTCATCACAATGCTCCCTGAACGCTCTCATCCCATTGCTCCATGCCCTTGTCATCACAATGGTCCATGCCCACTCTCATCACAATAATCCATGAAAATTTTCGGGCCAATGCTCAATGCACATCTCATCACAATGCTCCATTACCTCTGTCATAAAAATGCTCCGTGACCCCTGCCATCTCAATGTTCCACGGCCTTGTCATCACAAGGCTCCCTGACCCTTGACATGACAATTCTCCAAGACCCCTGTAATCACAATGCTCCATGACACTTTGCATCTCAATGCTCCATGAACCCTGTCATCACAATGCACCATGCCCATCATCATAATGCTTCAGGCTATTGTCATCACAATTAAATCAAAATTCTCCATGACCTCTGTCATCATAATGCTCCAAACCCTTGTGATCACAATGTTCCATAACACTTATCATCACAAATCCCCATGACGCTCATCATCACAATTATACATGGTATTCTCATCACAATGCTCCATGACATTTGTCATCACAATGCTCAATACACTTGTCATCACAATGCTCCCAGACACTTGTCGTCAGTATGCTCCTTGAACCCTGTCAGGACAAGGCTCCATGACATTTTCATCACAATGATCCGTGCCCTTTTCATCACAATGCTCCAAGATCACTGTCATCACAATGCTCCATGTGCTTGTCATCACAAAACTCCATGAAGCATGTCATCAAAATGCCCCATGGACTTCTCATCACAATGCTCCATGCCCTAGTCATCAAAATGCTCCAAGACCCCTGTAATCAGAATGCTCCATGCCCCTTTTCATCAGAATGCTCCGTGAGACTTCTCATCACAAGTCTCCATGGTCATCTCATCACAATGATCCAGGATATTGTCATCACCATTCTCCATTCCCTTGTCATCACAATGCTCCATGACCCCTGTCATCACAATAATCCATTAACATATTCAGCCCAATGCTCCACGACCTACACATCACAATACTCCATGGCCAATATCTTCACAATGCTCCATGACCACTGTCATCACAACTCTCCATGACTCCTGACAACACAATGATCCGGGACTCTTTTCATCACAATGCTCCATTCCCTACTCATCACTATGCTCGATGACCCATGTCATCACAACACTCCATGAACATTTTCAGCTCAGTGCTCCATGACACTTGTCATCACAATGCTCCATGCCCTTGTCATCCCAATGCTCCATGACCCCTGTATTCACAATGGTCCATGACGCTTGTCATCGCAGTGCTCCATGACACTTGTCATCACAATGCTCCATGCCCTTGTCAGCAAAATGCTACATGACCTTGTCATTACAATGCTCTATGCGCTTGTCATCACAATACTCCATTTCCATTGTCATCACAATTCTCCATGAAACTTGGGATCACATTGCTTCATGCCCTTGTCATCACAATGCTCCATGCTACATTAAATCAATATGATCCATGACCTCTGTCATCACAATGCTCCAAACCCTTGTGATCACAGTGTTCCATAACAATTGTCATCACAACGCTCCATGAGGCCTGTCATCACAATGCTCCATGCCCTTTTCATCACAATGCTCCATAACCTTTGTCATCACAATTCTCAATATACATGTCATCACAATGCTCCCTGACATTGTCATCAGAATGCTCCTTGAAACCTGCTACGAAAAGGCTCCAGGCCTCTTTCTTCACAATGCCCCATGCCATTTTCATCACAATGCTCCATGCCATTGTCATCAAAATACTCCACAAGCTTGTCATCAGAATGCTCCATGACCCTTGTCATCACAATTCTCCATGCAATTGTCAGCACAATGCTCCCTGTCCCATGTCATCACAATGCTCCAAGCCATTGTCATCACAATGTTCCATAACATTTGTCATCAGAATCCTCCATGACACTTGGCATCACAATGCTCCATGCCATTGTCATCACAATGGGCCATTACATATGTCATCACAATGCTCCCTGACACCTCTCTTCACAATAATGCATGACCTGGTCATCACAATTCTCCATGCCATTGTCATCACAATGGGCCTTTACATATGTCATCACAATTCTCCCTGACACCTCTCTTCACAATACTGCATGACTTGGTCATCACAATGCTCCATGCCCTTGGTATCACAATGCTCCCTGACCCCTGTCATCACAATCCTCCGTGACTCCAGTCATCACAATGCTTCATGAACTTTGTCATCAAAATGGTCCTTGCCCTCGTCATCAACAGTCTCTGTGACCTTTTTAACCACAATGCCCCATGAACATTTCATACAATGCTCTTTGACCCTTGTCATCACAATGCTCTATGCCTTTCTCAGCACAATGCTCCATGACCCTTGTCATCACAATGCTCCTTGCGCTTGTCAGCACAATGCTCCATGACACATGTCATCACAATGCACCATGCGCTTGTCATCAGAGTGCTCTACAATTTTGTCATCACAATGCTCCATAAACATTGTCATCATAATCCTCCATGCACTTCTAATCAAAATGCTCTCTCACCACTGATATCACAATGCTACATCACTATTTGTCACAATACTCCCTCACCCATGTCATCACAATGTTCCATTACTCCTGTCATCACAATGCTACATGCACTTATCATCAAAATGTTCGATGACCCCTGACATCACAATGTTTCATAACACCTGTCATCAAAATGTTCCAAGAAAATTTTCAACAAATTGCTCCATGAACCTATCATCACAATTCTCCCTGCCCTTCTCATCACAATGCACAACGCCCTTGCCATCAAAATGCTCCATGACCTTTGTCATCTCAAAGAGCCCTGACCCATGGTATCACAATGCTCCAAACCATTGTCATCACAATGCTCCATTACCTTTGCCATCAGAAACCTCCATGACACTTGGCATCACAATGCTCCATGCCATTGTCATCACAATGGGCCATTACATATGTCATCACAGTGCTCCCTGACAACTGTCTTCACAATACTGCCTCACCTGGTCATCACAATGCTACATGCCCTTGTCATCACAATGCTCCATGCCCTTGTTATCACAGTGCTCCATGACCACTGTCATCACAATTCTCCGTGACACCAGTCATCACATTGCTTCATGACCTTTGTCATCACAATAGTCCATGCCCTCACCATCAACAGTCTCTGTGACATTTTAACAAAAATGCTCAACGAACTTTTCATCACAATGCTCTTTGACCCTTGTCATCACAATGCTCTATGCCTTTCTCAGCACAATGCTCCATGCCCAAGTCTTCAAAATGTTCCTTGACCCCTGTCATCACAATGCTCCATGACTACAGTCATCACAATGCTTCATAACATTTGTCATCACAATGGTCCATGCCCGCGTCATCACAAGGTTCTGTTACATTTGTAACCACATTGCTCCAAGAACGTTTCATCACAATACTCCGTGACACTTGTCATCACAATGCTCCATGCCTTTGTCAGAAAATTGCTCAATGACCCTTGTCTTCACACTGTGTCTCGTGCTTTTCATCACAATGATCTGCAAATTTGTCATTGCAATGCTCCATAAATATTGTAATCACAGTGCTCCATGCCCTTCTCATCACAATGCTCCATTACCCCTGTCATAACAATGCTGCATGAACCCTGTCATCACAATGTTCAACGGCCTTGTCATCACAAGGCTCCATGACACTTGTCATCCCAATGCTCCAAGACCCCTTTAATCAGAATACTCCATGCCCTTCACATCAAAAAGCTCCATGACACATGTCATCAGAATGTTCCATGAACTTCTCATCAAAATGCTCCATGCCCGTTTCATCACTATGCTCCAAGACCCATGTGATCACAATGCTCCATGCCCCTTTTCATCTCAATGCTCCATGAACCCTGTCATCACAATGCATCATGCCCATCATCATAAAGCTTCCGGCTATGGTCAGCACAATGAAATCAAAATTCTCCATGACCTCTGTCATCACAATGCTCCATGACCCCTGTCATCACAATACTCCATGAATATTTTCAGCCCAATGCTCCATGACCTTTGTCATCACAATTACCCATGCGCTTTTCATCACAATCCTCCCTCACCCCTGTTATCACAATATACCATGACCCCTGTCATCACAATGCTACATCCCCTTATCAGCACAATGTTCCATGACCCCTGATATCACAATGTTCCATAACCCCTGTCATCAAAATGCCCCCTGACCCTTTTCATCCCAAAGATCCATGACCCCTGGCATCACAAGGTTCTATAACCACTGTCAACAAAATGTTCTATTACACTTTTCATCAAATTGCTGCATGACCCTGTCATCAAAATACTCCCTGCCCTTCACATCACAATGCACCATGCCCTTGTCATCAAAATGCTCCATGACCTTTGTCATCACAAAGCTCCATGACCTTTGGCGTCACAATGCTCCATGTCATTGTCATCACAATGCTCCATGAACCCTCTCATCACATTTCTCCATGCCCTTGTCATCACAAAGCTCCATGACACTTCTCATCATAATGCTCGATGCCCTTCTCATCACAATGATCCATGCCCTTGTCCTTACAATCCTCCATGACCCATGTATCACAGTGTACCATGCCCTTGTCATCACAATGCTCCATGCCCACTCTCATCACAATAATCCATGAAACATTTCAGACCAATGCTCAATGCCCTTCTCATCAAAATGATCCATTACCTCTGTCATAACAATGCTCAATGATCCCTGCCTTCACAATGTTCCACAGCCTTGTCATCACAATGCTCCATGACCCTTGTCATCACAATGCTCCAAGACCCCTGTAATCACAAAGCTCCATGCACTTGTCATCACAAAGCTCCATGACGCATGTCATCAGAATGTTCCATGGCCTTCTCCTCACAATGCTTCATGCCCTTGTCATCACAATGCTCCAAGACCCCTGTAATCACAATGCTCCATGCCCCTTTTCATCAGAATGCTCCATGAGACTTGTCATCACATGTCTCCATGGTCATCTCATCACAATACTCCAGGACATGCTCATCACCATGCTCCATTCCCTTGTCATCAGAATGCTCCATGAGCCATGTCATCACAATAATCCATGAATATTTTCAGCCCAATGCTCCATGACCTACTCATCACAATGCTCCATGACCAATATCATCACACTGCTCCATGACCACTGTCATCACAATACTCCATGACACCTGACAACACAATGATCCGGGACTCTAGTCATCACAATTCTCAAAGACCCCTGTAATCACAATGCTCCATGACCCCTGTCATCACAATGCTCCATGCACTTGTCATCACAATTCTCTATGCACTTGTCATCACAATGTTCCCTGACCCATGTCATCACAATGCTCCAAGCCATTGTCATCACAGTATTCCATTACCTTTGTCATCACAATACTCCATGACAATTGGCATCACAATGCTCCATTCCCTAGTCATCACAATGTTCCATGACCCCTGTCATCAAAACACTCCATGAACATTTTCAGCCCAGTGCTCCATGAAACTTGTCACCACAGTGATCCATGCCCTTGTCATCCCAATGCTCCATGACCCCTGTATTCAAAATGCTCCGTGACGCTTTTCATCACAGTGCTCCATGACACATGTCATCACAATGCTCCATGCCTTTGTCAGCAAAATGCTACATGACCTTTCCATTACAATGCTCTATGCGCTTGTCATCACAATACTCCATTTCCATTGTCATCACAATCCTCCATGAACCTTGGGATCACATTGCTTCATGCCCTTGTCATCACAATGCTCCATGCTCCTTGAAATCAAAATGATCCATGACCTCTGTCATCACAATGCTCCAAACCCTAGTGATCACAATGTTCCATAACACTGGTCATCACAACGCTCCATGATGCCTATCATCACAATATCCCATGCCCTTTTCATCACAATGTTCCATGACCTTTGTCATCACAATTCTCAATACACTTGTCATCACAATGCTCCATGCGCTTGTCAGCACAATGCTCAAAGACACATGTCATCACAATGCACCATGCAATTCTCATCACAGTGCTGCTTAAAATATGTCATCACAATGCTCCATGCACTTCTCATCAAAATGTTGTCTCACCACTGATATCACAATGCTACATCACTAATTGTCACAGTACTCCCTCAACCCTGTCATCACAATGCTCCATGAATCCTGTCATCACAATGGTACATGCACTTATCTTCACAATGTTCGATGACCCCTGACATCACAATGTTCCATAACACCTGTCATCAAATTGTTCCATGACACTTTTCATCAAATTGCTCCATGACGCTGTCATCAGAATGCTCCCTGCCTTTCTCATCACAATGCACAACGCCCTTGCCATCAAAATGCTCCATGACCTTTGTCATCACAAAGATCCATGATCCTCGGCATCACATTGCTCCATTCCCTTGTCTTCACGAAGCTCCATGACACGTCATCAGAATGCTCCATGGCCTTCTCATCACAATGCCCCATGCACTTGCCATCACAATGCTCCATTACCCCAGTCATAACAATGCTCCATGACCCCTGCCATCACGATGTTCCATGGCCTTGTCATCACAAATCTCCATGACCCTTCTCATCACAATGCTCCAATAACCCTGTAATCATAATGTTCTATGCCCCTTTTCATCTCAATGATCCATGAACCCTGTCATCACAATGCACCATGCCCATCATCATAATGCTTCTTGCTATTGTCATCAAAATGAAATCAAAATGTTCCATGACCTCTGTCATAACAATGCTCCAAACCCTTGTGATCACAATATTCCAAAACACTTGTCATCACAATGCCCCATGACGCTCGTCATCACAGTTATCAATGGCCTTCTCATCACAATGCTCCATGACCTTTGTCACCACAATGCTCAATACACTTGTCATCAAAATGCTTCCTGATACTTGTTGTCTGTATGCCCCTTGAATCCTGTCATGATAAGGCTCCATGCCTTTTTCATCACAATGATCCATGCCCTTTTCATCACAATGCTCCAAGACCCATGTAATCACAATGCTCCATGGCCTTGTCATCACAAAGCTCAATGACGCATGCCATCAGAATGCTCCTTGGTCTTCTCCTCACAATGCTCATTGCCCTTGTCATCACAGTGTTCCAAGACCCCTGTAATCTCAATTCTCCATGCCCCTTTTCATCAGTATGCTCCATGACACTTGTCATCACAAGGCTCCATTCTTTGTCATCACAATGCTCCAGGACCTTGCCATCACAACGCTTCTCGAACTTGTCATGAAAATTTTCAATGGCCCTTGTCATAATAACGCACCAAGCCCTAATCATCACAAAGCTCCATTATATTTGGCATCCTAATGCTCCATGCCATTGCCATCGCAATGGACCATGACATATGTCATCACAATGCTCCCTGACACCTGTCTTCACAGTACTCCATGACCTTCTCATCACAATGCCCCATGCCCTTGTCATCACAATGCACCATGTCCTCTGTCATCACAATAATCTATGAAACTTGTCAGACCAATGCTCCATTCCCCTGTCATCACAATGCTCCATGCCCTTGTTAACACAATGCTCCATGACCCCTGTCACCACAATGCTCCGTGACTCCAGTCATCACAATGCTTCATAACGTTTCTCATCACAACGGTCCATGCCCGCGTCATCACAATGCTTTGTGACCTTTGTAACCACAACACTCAATGAACTTTTCATCACAATGCTCCGTGACCCTTGTCATCAAAATGCTCCATGCCTTTGTCAGAGCAATGCTCCATGACGCTTGTCATCAAAATGATCCATGCCCTTGTCATCCCAATGCTCCATGACCCGTGTATTCACAGTGCTCCTTGACACTTGTCATCACAGTGCTCCATGACACATGTCATCACAATGCTCCATGCCTTTGTCAGCAAAATGCTACATGACCTTGTCATTACAATGCTCTATGCTCTTGTCATCACAAAACTCCATTTCCATTGTCATCAAAATCCTCCATGAACCTTGGGATCACATTGCTTCATGCCCTTGTCATCACAATGTTCCATGTTCCTTGAAATCAAAATGATCCATGACCTCTCTCATCACAATGCTCCAAACCCTTGTGATCACAATGTTCCATAACACTTGTCATCACAATGCTCCATGATGCCTGTCATCACAATACTCCATGCCCTTTTCATCACATTGCTCCATGACCTTTGTCATCACAATTCTCACTACACTTGTCATCACAATGCTCCCTGACACTTGTCATCAGAATTCTCCTTGAACACTGTAACGAAGAGGCTCCATGCCTTTTTCATCACAATGACCCATTCCGTTTTCATCACAATGCTCCATGCCATTGTCATCAAAATACTCCACAAGCTTGTCATTAGAATGCTCCATGACACTTGTCATCACAATGCTCCATGCACTTGTCAGCACAATGCTCCCTGACCCTTGTCATCACAATGATCCAAGCCATTGTCATCACAATGCTCCATTACCTTTGTCATCAGAATCCTCCATGACACTTGGCATCAGAATGCTCCATGCCATTGTCATCACAATGGGCAATTACATATGTCATCACAATGCACCATGACACCTGTCTTCACAATACTGCATGACTTGGTCATCACAATGCTCCATGCCCTTGTCATCACATTGCTCCATTTCCTTGTTATCACAGTGTTCCAAGACCCCTGTAATCAGAATGATCCATGCCCCTTTCATCAGTATGCTACATGAGACTTGTCTTCACAAGGCTCCATGGTTTTCTCATCACAAAGCTCCAGGGCCTTTTCATCACAATTCTTCACGACCTTGTCATGAAAATCCTCAATGGCGCTTGTCATCATAATGCTGCAAGCCCTAGTCATCACAATGCTCCATTATATTTGCCATCACAATCCTCCATTACATTTGGCATCACAGTGCTCCCTGCCATTGACATCGCAATGGACCATGACATATGTCATCACAATGCTCCCTGACACCTCTCTTAACAATACTCCATGACCTTCTCCTCACAATGCTCCATGCCCTTGTCATCACAATGAACCATGTCCACTGTCATCACAATAATCTATGAAACTTCTCAGACCAATGCTCCATGCCCCTTTCTTCACAATGCTCCATGCCCTGGTTATCACAATGCTCCATGACCCCTGTACTCACAATGCTCCATGACTCCACTCATCACAATGATTCATAACGTTTGTCATCACAACGGTCCATGCCTGTGTCATCACAAGGCTCTGTGTCCTTTTTAACCACAATGCTCCATGAACATTTCATCAAAATGCTCCGTGACCCTTGTCATCATAATGCTCCATGCCTTTGTCAGAACAATGCTCCATGACCCTTGTCATCACAGTGTGCCACGCAATTTTCATCATAATGATCCACAACCTTGTCATCGCTATGATTCATAAACCTTGTAATCACAATGCTCCATGAACTTCTCATCCAAATGCTCTCTCACCTGAGATATCACAATGTTCCATCACTAGTTATCACAATGCCCCCTCACCCCTGTAATCACAGTGTTCCATGACCCCTGTCATCACAATGCTACATCCCCTTATCACCACAATGTTCCATGACCCCTGACATCACAGTGTTCCATAACACCTGTCATCAAAATGCTCCATTACACTTTTCATCCCAAAGCTCCATGACCCCTGGCATCACAATGTTCTATAACCCCTGTCATCAAAATGTTCCATTACACTTTTTATCAAATTGCTGCATGACCCTGTCATCCAAATGCTCCCTGCCCTGCTCATCACAATGCACCACACACTTGTCATCAAAATGCTCCATGACCTTTGTCATCACAAAGCTCCATGACCCTTGGCATCACAATGCTCCATGGCTTTGTCATCACAATGCTCCATGAACACTCTCATCACATTGCTCCATGCACTTGTCATCACAAAACTCCATGACACTTGTCATCACAATGTTCGATGCGTTCTCATAACAATGCTCCATGCCCCTGTCATTACAATCCTCCATGACACATGTATCACAGTCTTCCATGCCCTTGTCATCACAATGCTCCATGCCCACTCTCATCACAATAATCCATGAAATATTTCAGACCAATGCTCAATGCCCTTCTCATCAAAATGCTCCATTACTTCTGTCATAACAATGATCAATGACCCCTGCCATCATGATGTTCCATGGCCTTTTCATCACAAGGCTCCATGACCCTTCTCATCACAATGCTCCAAGAACACTGTAATCACAAAGCTCTATGCCCCTTTTCATCTCAATGATTCATGAACCCTGTCATCACAATGCACCATGCCCATCATCATAATGCTTCCTGCTATTGTCATAACAATGAAATAAAAATGCTCCATGACCTCTGTCATAACAATGCTCCAAACCCTTGTGATCACAATATTCCATAACACTTGTCATCACAATGCCCCATGACGCTCGTCATCACAATTATCCATGGTCTTCTCATCACAATGCTCCATGACCTTTGTCATCACAATGCTCAATACACTTGTCATCCAAATGCTCCCTGACACTTGTTGTCTGTATGCTCCTTTTCCCCTGTCATGACAGGGCTCCATGCCTTTTTCATCACAATGATCCATGCTCTTTTCATCACAATGCTCCAAGACCCATGTAATCACGATGCTCCATGCCATTGTCACCACAAAGCTCAATGACGCATGCCATCAGAATGCTCCTTGGTCTTCTCCTCACAATGCTCCATGCCCTTGTCATCACAAAGTTCCAAGACCACTGTAATCACAATGCCCCATGCCCATTTTCATCAGTATGCTCCATGAGACTTGTCATCACATGGCTCCATGGTTTTGTCATCATAATGCTCCAAGCCCTAGTCATCACAATGCTCCATTATATTTGTCATCATAATCCTCCATTACATTTGGCATCACAATGTTCCCTTCCATTGTCATCGCAATGGACCATGACATATGTCATCACAATGCTCCGTGACAACTGTCTTCAAAATACTCCATGACCTTCTCATCTCAATGCCCCATGCCCTTGTCATCACAATGCACCATGTCCACTGTCATCACAATAATCTATGAAACTTGTCAGACCAATGCTCCATTCCCCTGTCATCACAATGCTCCATGCCCTTGTTATCACAATGCTCCATGACCCTTGTCATCACAATGCTCCGTGACTCCAGTCATCAAAATGCTTCATAATGTTTGTCATCACAACGGTCCATGCCCGCGTCATCACAAGGCTCTGTGTCCTTTGTAACCACAATGCTCCATGAACTTTTCATCACAATGCTCCGTGACCCTTGTCATCACAATGATCTATGCCTTTGTCAGAACAATGCTCCATGACCCTTGTCATCACAATGTGCCACGCGGTTTTCATCACAGTGATCCACAACCTTGTCATCGCTATGCTCCATTAACCTTGTAATCACAATGCTCCATGCACTTCTCATCCAAATGCTCTCGCACCTGAGATATCACAATGATCTATCCCGAGATATCACAATCCTCCCTCACCCCGGTAATCACAGTGTTCCATGACCCCTGTCATCACAATGCTACATCCCCTTATCAACACAATGTTCCATGACTCCTGACATCACAATGTTCCATAACCACTGTCATCAAAATGCTCCATGACCCTTTTTTATCCCAAAGCTCCATGACCCATGGCATCACAATGTTCTATAACCCCTGTCATCAAAATGTTCCATTACACTTTTCATTAAATTGCTGCATGACCCTGTCATCAAAATGCTCCCTGCCCTTCTCATCACAATGCACCACACACTTGACATCAAAATGCTCCATGACATTTGTCATCACAAAGCTCCATAACACTTGGCATCACAATGCTCCATGTCATTGTCATCACAATGCTCCATGAACCCTCTCATCACATTGCCCCATGCCCTTGTCATCACAAAGCTCCATCACACTTGTCATCACAATGCTCCATGACCTTGTCATTACAATCCTCCATGACCCAAGTATCACAGTGTACCGTGCCCTTGTCATCACAATGCTCCATGCCCACTCTCATCACAATAATCCATGAAATATTTCAGACTAATGGTCAATGCCATTCTCATCACAATGGTCCATTACTTCTGTCGTAACAATGCTCCATGACCCCTGCCATCACAATGTTCCACGGCCTTGTCATCACAAGGCTCCATGACCCTTGTCATCACAATGCTCCAAGACCCCTTTAATCACAATGCTCCATGCCCTTGTCATCACAAAAATCCATGACGCATGTCATCAGAATATTCCATGGCCTTCTCCTCACAATGGTCCCTGCCCTTGTCATCACAATGCTCCATGCCCCATTTCATCAGAATGCTCCATGTGATTTCTCATCACAAGTCTCCATGGTCATCTCATCACAATGCTCCAGGACCTTGTCATCACCATGCTACATTCCCTAGTCATCACAATGCTCCATGACCCATGTCATCCCAATACTCCATGAATATTTTCAGCCCAATGCTCCATGACCTTCTCATCACAATGCTCAATGACCAATATCATCACAATGCTCCATGACCACTGTCATCACAACACTTCATGACACGTGACAACACAATGATCCGGGACTCTTGTCATCACAATGCTCCAAGACCCCTGTAATCACAATGCACCATGACCCCTGTCATCACAATACTCCATGAAATTTTTCAACCCAATGCTCCATGACCCTTGTCATCACAATGATACATGCCCTTGTCATCCCAATGCTCCATGACCCCTGTATTCACAATGCTCCGTGGCGCTTGTCATCACTGTGCTCCATGACACATGTCATCACAATGCTCCATGCCTTTGTCAGCAAAATGCTACATGACCTTGTCATTACAATGCTCTATGTGCTTGTCATCACAATACTCCTTTACCATTGTCATCACAATTCACCATGAACCTTGGGATCACATTGCTTCATGCACTTGTCATCACAATGCTCCATGAAATATTGAAATCAAAATGATCCATGACCTCTGTCATCAAAATGCTCAAATCCCTTGTGATCACGATGTTCCATAACACTTGTCATCACAACGATTCATGATGCCTGTCATCACAATACTCCATGCCCTTTTCATCACAATGCTCCATGCCATTGTCATCAAAATACTCCATAAGCTTGTCATCAGAATGTTCCATGACCCTTGTCATCACAAATCTCCATGCACTTGTCAGCACAATGCTCCCTGACCCTTGTCATCACAATGCTCCAAGCCATTGTCATCACAATGCTCAATTATCTTTGACAGCAGAATCCTACATGACAATTGGCATCACAATGCTCCATGCCCTTGTCATCACAATGCCCCATTCCAACTGTCATCTACAATAATCCATGAAACTACATAGACCACTGTTCCATCCCCTTGTCATCACAATGTTCCATGCCCTTGTTTCACAATGCTCCATGACCCCTGTCATCACAATGCTCCTTGACTCCAGTCATCACAATGCTTCATGAACTTTGTCATCACAATTGTCCATGTCCTCGTCATCAACAGTCTCTTTGACCTTTTTAACCACAATGCTCCATGAAATTTTCATCACAATGCTCTTTGACCCTTGTCATCAAAATGCTCTATGCCTTTCTCAGCACAATGCTCCATGACACATGTCATCACAATGCTCCATGCGCTTGTCACCACAATGCTCCACAAATTTGTCATCACAATGCTCCATAACACTTGTCATCACAATGATCCATGCACTTCTCATCAAAATGCTCTCTCACCACTGATATCACAATGCTACATCACAATTTGTCACAGTACTCCCTCACCACTGTCATCACAATGATTCATTGCATCTGTCATCAAAATTCTACATGCACTTATCATCACAATGTTCGATGACCCCTGACATCAAAATGTTCCATAACACCTGTCATCAAACTGCTCCATGATCCTTTTCATCAAAATGCTCCATGACCCCTGACATCACAATGTTCCATAACACCTCTCATCAAAATGGTCCATGACCCTTTTCATCAAATTGTTCCATGACACTGTCATTAAAATGCTCCCTGCACTTCTCATCAAAATGCACCACACCCTTGTCATCAAAATGCTCCATGACTTGTCATCACAATGCTCCATGCCCTTGCCATCACAATGCTCCATTAACACTGTCATAACAATGCTCCATGACCCCTGCCATCACGATGTTCCATGGCCTTGTCATCACAAGGCTCCATGACCCTTCTCATCACAATGATCCAAGAACACGGTAATATCAATGCTATATGCCCATTTTCATCTCAATGATCCATGAACACTGTCATCACAATGCACCATGCCCATCATGATAATGCTTCATGCTATTGTCATCACAATGAAATCAAAATGCTCCATGACCTCTGTCATAACAATGCTCCAAACACTTGTGATCACAATATTCCATATCACTTGTCATCACAATGCCCCATGACGCTCGTCATCACAGTTATCCATGGTCTTCTCATCACAATGCTCCATGACCTTTGTCATCACAATGCTCAGTACACTTGTCATCAAAATGTTCCCTGACACTTGTTGTCTGCATGCTCCTTGAATCCTGTCATGACAAGGCTCCATGCCTTTTTCATCACAATGATCCATGCCCTTTTCATCACAAGGCTCCACGACCCCTGTAATCACAGTGCTCCATGCCCTTGTCATCACAAAGCTCAATGACGCATGACATCATAACGCTCCTTGGCCTTCTCCTCACAATGCTCCATGCCCTTGTCATCACGATGTGCCAAGACCCCTCTAATCACAATGCTCCATGCCCCTTTTCATCAGTATGCTCCAGGAGACTTGTCATCACAAGTCTCCATGGTTTTCTAATCACAATGCTCCAGGACCTTGTCATCACAATGCTTCACGACCTTGTCATGAAAATTTTCAATGGCCATTGTCATCATAATGCTCCAAGCGCTAGTCATCACAATGCTCCATTATATTTGTCATCACAATCCTCCATTACATATGGCATCACAATACTCCCAGCCATTGTCATCGCAATGGACCATGACATATGTCATCACAATGCTCCCTGACACCTGTCTTCACAATACTCCATGACCTTCTCTTCACAATGATCCATGACCTTGTCATCACAATGCTCCCTGACACTTGTTATAAGTATGCTCCTTGAAAACTGTCACGAAAAGGCTCCATGCCTTTTTCATCACGATGCCCCATGCCGTTTTCATCACAATGCTCCATGACACTGTCATCAAAATACTCCACCATCTTGCCAACCGAATGCTCCATGACCCTTGTCATCACAATTCTCCATGCACTTGTCAGCACAATGCTCCCTTACCCTTGTCATCACAATGCTCCAAGCCATTGTCATCACAATGCTCCATTACCTTTGCCATCAGAATCCTCCATGACACTTGGCAGCCTAATGCTCCAAGCCATTGTCATCACAATTGGCCATTACATATGTCATCACAATGCTGCCTGACACCTGCCTTCACAATACTGCATGACCTGGCCATCACAATTCTACATGCCCTTGTCATCACAATGCACCATTCCAACTGTCATCGCAATAATCCATGAAGCTTATTAGACCAATGCTCCATGCCCTGATCATCACAATGCTCCATGCACTTGTTATCACAATGCTCCATGACCCCTGCCATCACAATGCTCTGTGACTCCAGTCATCACAATGCTTCATGACCTTTGCCACCACAATTGTCCATGCCCTCATCATCATCAGTCTCTGTGAGCTTTTTAACCAAAATGTTCCATGAACTTTTCATCACAATGCCCTTTGGCCCTGGTCATCACAATGCTCTATGCATTTCTCAGCACCATGCTCAATGACCCTTGTCATCACAAAGCTCCATGCGCTTGTCAGCACAATGCTCCATGACACATGTCATCACAATGCTCCATGACCCATGTCATCAAAATGCTCCGTGACTCCAGTCATCAAAATGCTTCATAACGTTTGTCATCACAATGGCCCATGCCCGTGTCATCACAAGGCTCTGTGACCTTTGTAACCACAATGCTCCATGAACTTTTCATCACAATTCTCTGTGACTCTTGTCATCACAATGCTCCATGTCTTTGTCAGAACAGTGCTCCATGACCATTGTCATCACAATGTGCCACGCGATTTTCATCACAACGGTCCACAACTTTGTCATTGAAATGCTCCATAAAACTTTTAATCACAATGCTCCATGCAATTCTCATCAAAATGCTCTCTCACCAGAGAAATCACAATGTTCCATCGTTAGTCATCAAAATACTCCCTCACCCCTGTAATCACAGTGTTCCATGACCCTGTCATCAGAATGCTACATCCCATTATCATCACAATGTTCCATAACACCTGTCATCAAAATGCTCCATGACCCTTTTCATCCCAAAGCTCCAAGACCCCTGACATCACAATGTTCTATAACCCCTGCCATCAAAATGTTCCATTACACTTTTTATCAAATTCCTGCATGACCCGGTCATCAAAATGCTCCCTGCCCTTCTCATCACAATGCACCATGCCCTTGTCATCAAAATGCTCCATGACTTGTCATCACAAAGCTCCATGACCCTTGGCATCACAATGCTCCATGTCATTGTCATCACCATGCTCCATGAACCCTCTCATCATATTGCTCCATTCCCTTGTCATCACAAAGCTCCAAGACACTTGTCATCACAGTGCTCGATGCCCTTCTCATCAAAATGCTCCATGCCATTGTCATTACAATCCTGTGTGACCCATGTATCACAGTATTCCGTGCCCCTGTCATCACAATGCTCCATGCCCACTCTCATCACAATAATTCATGAAACATTTCAGACCAATGTTCCATGCCCTTCTCATCAAAATGCTCCATTACACCTGCCATAACAATGCACCATGACACTTTCCATCACAATGTTCCACGGCCAAGTCATCACAAGGTTCCATGATACTGGTCATCACAATGCTCAAGACCCCTGAAATCACAATGCTCCATTCCCTTATCATCACAATGCTCCATGACACATGTCATCAGAATGTTCCATGGCCTTATCATCACAATGCTCCATGCCCTTGTCATCACAATGCTCCATGACCCCTGTAATCAAAATGCTCCATGCCCCTTTTCATCTCAATGCTCCATGAACCCTGTCATCACAATGCACCATGCCCATCATCATAATGCTTCAGGCTCTTGTCATCACAATGATATCAATATTCTCCATGACCTCTGTCATCATAATGCTCAAAACCCTTGTGATCACAATGTTCCATAACACATATCATCACAACACCCCATGACGCTCATCATCACAATTATCCATGGTCTTCCCATCACAATGCTCCATGATCTTTGTCATCACAATGCTCAATACACTTGTCATCACAATGCTCCCTGACATTTGTCGTCAGTATGCTCCTTGAACACTGTCATGACAAAGCTCCATGCCTTTTTCATAACAATGTTCCATGCACTTTTCACCACAATGTTCCAAGATCCCTGTAATCACAAATGCTCCATGTCCTTGTCATCAGAAAACTCCATGACGCATGTCATCAGAATGCTCCATGGACTTCTCATCACAATGCTCCATGCCCTAGTCATCACAATGCACCAAGAACCCTGTAATCACAATGCTCCGTGCCGATTTTCATCAAAATGCTCCATGAGACTTATCATCACAAGTCTCCATGGTCTTCTCATCACCATGCTCCAGGACCTTGTCATCACCATGCTCCATTCCCTTGTCATCACAATGCTCCATGAACCCTGTCATCACAATAATCCATGAACATTTTCAGGCCAATGCGCCACGACCTACTCATCACAATGCTCCATGGCCAATATCATCACAATGCTCCATGACCACTGTCATCACAACACTCCATGACACCCGAAAACACAATGATCCGGGACACTTGTCATCACAATGCTCCCTTCCGTAGTCATCACAATGCTCCATGACCCCTGTCATCACAACACTCCATGAACATATTCAGCCAAGTGCTCCATGACCCTTGTCATCACAATGATCCATGCCCTTGTCATGCCAATGCTCCATGACCCCTGTAATCACAATGCTCCGTGACGCTTCTCATCACAGTGCTCCATGACACATGTCATCAAAATGCTCCATGCCTTTGTCAGCAAAATGCTACATGACCTTGTCATTACAATGCTCTATGCGCTTGTCATCACAATACTCCATTTCCATTGTCATCACATTCTTCCATGAATCTTGGGATCACATTGCTTCATGACATTGTCATCACAATGCTCCATGCTCCTTGAAATCAAAATGATCCATGACCTCTCTCATCACATTGCTCCAAACACTTTTGATCACAGTGTTCCATAACACTTGTCATCACAATGCTCCATGATGCCTGTCATCACAATACTCCATGCACTTTTCATCACAATGCTCCATGACCTTTGTCATCAGAATTCTCAATACACTTGTCATCACAATGCTCCCTGACACTTGTCATCAGAATGCTCCTTGAAACCTGTCAAGAAAAGGTTCCATGCCTTTTTCATCACAATGTCCCATGCCGATTTCATCACAATGCTCCATGTCATTGTCATCAAAATACTCCACCAGCTTGTCATCAGAATACTCCATGACCCTTGTCATCACAATTCTCCATGCACTTGTCAGCACAATGCTTCCTGACACTTGTCATCACCGTGCTCCAAGCCATTGTCATCACAATGCTCCATTACCTTTGTCATCAGACTCCTCCTTGACAATAGGCATCACAATGCTCCATGCCATTGTCATCAAAATGGGCCATGACATATGTCATCACAATGCTCCCTGACACCTGTCTTCACAATACTGCATGAACTGGCCATCACAATGCTCCACGCCCTTGTCATCACCTTGCACCATTCCAACTGTCATCGCAATAATCCATGAATCTTATTAGACCAATGTTCCATGCCCTTGTCATCACAATGCTCCATGCCCTTGTTATCTCAATGCTCCATGACCCCTGTATTCACAATGCTCCGTGACTCCAGTCATCACAATGCTTCATGACTTTTGTCATCACAATGATCCATGCCCTCGTCATCAACAGTCTCTGTGACCTTTTTAACCACAGTGCTCCATGAACTTTTCATCACAATGTTCTTTGACCCTTGTCATCACAAGGCTCCATTCGCTTGTCAGCACAATGCTCCATGACACATGTCATCACAATGCACCATGCGATTGTCATCACAGTGCTCCACAAACTTGTCATCACAATGCTCCTTAAAATTTGTCATCACATTGCTCCATGCACTTCTCATGAAAATGCTCTCTCACCACTGATATCACAATGCTACATCACTAGTCATCACAATACTCCCTCACCACTGTAATCACACTGTTCCAGGACCCTGTCATCACAATGCTACATCCCCTTATCATCACAATGTTCCATGACCACTGACATCACAATGTTCAATAACCCCTGTCATCAAAATGGTGCATGACCCTTTTCATTCCAAAGCTCCAAGACCCCTGACATCACAATGTTCTATAACCCCTGCCATCAAAATGTTCCGTTACACATTTTATCAAATTGCTGCAAGACCAGGTCATCAAAATGCTCCCTGCACTTCTCATCACAATGCACCATGCCCTTGTCATCAAAATGCTCCATGACTTTTCATCACAAAGCTCCATGACATTTAGCATCACAATGCTACATGTCATTGTCATCACAATGCTCCATGAAACCTCTCATCATATTGCTCCATGCCCTTGTCATTGCAAAGCTCCGTGACACTTGTCATCACAATGCTCGATGTCCTTCTCATCACAATGCTCCATGTCCTTGTCATTACAATCCTGCATGACACAGGTATCACAGTGTTCCTTGCCCTTGTCATCACAATGCTCCATGCCCACTCTCATTACAATAATCCATGAAACATTTCAGACCAAAGTCCCATGCCCTTCTCATCAAAATGCTCCATTAAACCTGTCATAAGAATGCACCATGACCCTTGGCATCACAATGTTCCACGGCCTAGTCATCACAAGGTTCCATGACACTTGTCTTCACAATGCTCCAGACCCCTGAAATCACAATGCTCCATGCCCTGGTCATCACAAAGCTCCATGACACATGTCATCAGAATGTTCTATGGCCTTCTCATCACAATGCTCCATGCCCTTGTCATCACAATGCTCCTAGACCCTTGTAATCACAATGCTCCTTGCCCCTTTTCATCTCAATGCTCCATGAGCACTGTCATCACAATGCAACATGCCCATCATCATAATGCTTCCGGCTCTTGTCATCACAATGAAATCAATATTCTCCATGACCTCTGTCATCATAATGCTCCAAACCTTTGTGATCACAATGTTCCATAACACTTATCACCACAACACCCCATGACGCTCATCATCACAATTATCCATGGACTTCGCATCACAATGCTTCATGATCTTTGTCATCACAATGCTCAATACTCTTGTCATCACAATGCTCCCTGACACTTGTCGTCAGTATGCTCCTTGAACCCTATTATGACAAGGCTCCATGCATTTTTCATAACAGTGATCCATGCACTTTTCTTCACAATTCTCCAAGATCCCTGTAATCACAAATGCTCCATGCCCTTGTCATCAAAAACTCCATGACGCATGTCATCAGAATGCTCCATGGCATTCTCATCACAATGCTCCATGCCCTAGTACTCAAAATGCTCCAAGACCCCTGTAATCACAATGCTCCATGCCCCTTTTCATCAAAATGCTCCTTGAGACTTGTCATCACAAGTCTCCATGGTCTTCTCTTCACAATGCTCCAGGACATTTTCATCACCATGCTCCATTCCGTTGTCATCACAATGCTCCAGGAGACATGTCATCACAATGCTCCATGCCTTTGGCAGCAAAATGCTACATGACCTTGTCATTACAGTGCTCTATGCGCTTGTCATCATAATACTCCATTTCCATTGTCATCACAATCCTCCTGGAACCTTGGGATCACATTGCTTCCTGCCCTTGTCATCACAATGCTCCATGCTCCTGGAAATCAAAATGATCCATGACCTCTGTCATCACAATGCTCAAAACGCTTGTGATCACAGTGTTCCATAACACTTGTCATCACAATGCTCCATGATGCCTGTCATCACAATACTCCATGCCCTTTTCATCACAATGTTCCATGACCTTTGTCATCACAATTCTCAATACACTTGTCATCACAATGCTCACTGAAACTTGTCATCAGAATGCTCCTTGAACACTGTCACGAAAAGGCTCCATGCCTTTTTCATCACAATGCCCCATGCCATTTGCATCACAATGCTCCGTGCCATTGTCATCAAAATACAGCTAAAGCTTGTCATCAGAATGCTCCATGACCCTTGTCATCAGAATTCTCCATGCACTTGTCAGCACAATGCTCCCTGACCTTTGTCATAACAAGGCTCCAAGCCATTGTCCTCACAATGCTCCATTACCTTTGTCATCAGAATCCTCCATGACACTTGGCATCACAATGCTCCATGCCATTGTCATCACAATGTGTCATTACATATGTCATCACAATGCTCCCTGACACCTGTCTTCGCAATACTGCATGACCTGGTCATCACAATGCTCCATGCCCTTGTCATCACAATGCGCCATTCCAACTGTCATCGCAATAATCCATGAAACTTATTAGACCAATGTTCCATGCCCTTGTCATCACAATGATCCATGCTGTTGTTATCACAATGCTCCATGACCCCTGTCATCACAATGCTCTCTTACTCCAGTCATCACAATGCTTCATGACTTTTGTCATCACAGTGGTCCATGCCCTCGTCATCAACAGTCTCTGTGACCTTTTTAACCTCAGTGCTCCATGAACTTTTCATCACAATATTCTTTGACCCTTGTCATCACAATGCTCCATGCGCTTGTCAGCACAATGCTCCATGACACGTCATCACAATGCACCATGCGCTTGTCATCACAGTGCTCCAAGATCCTGTCATCACAATCCTCCTTAAAATTTGTCATCACAATGCTCCATACACTTCTCATCAAAATGCTCTCTCACCACTGATATCACAATGTTACATCACTATTTGTCACAATACTCCCTCACCCCTGTCATCACAATGTTCCATGACTCCTGTCATCACAATGCTGCATGCACTTATCATCACAATGTTCGATGACTCCTGACATCACAATGTTCCATAACACCTGTCATCAAAATGTTCCATGACACTTTTCATCAAATTGCTCCATGATCCTGTCATCAGAATTCTCCCTGCCTTTCTGATCACAATGCACAACGCACTTGCCATCAAAATGCTCCATGTCGTTTCTCATCACAAAGATCCATGACCCTTGGCATCACAATGATCCATGTCATTGTCATCACAATGCTCCATGAACACTCTCATCACATTGCTCCATGCCCTTGTCTTCAAAAAGCTCCATGACACATGTCATCAGAATGCTCCATGGCCTTCTCATCACAATGCTCCATGCCCTTGCCATCACAATGCTCCATTACCACAGTCATAACACTGCTCCATGACACCTGCTATCACAATGTTCCATGGCTTGTCATCACAAAGCGCCATGACCCTTCTCATCACAATGCTCCATGAACCCTGTAATCACAATGCTCTATGCCCCTTTTCATCTCAATGATCCATGAACCCTCTCATCACTATGCACCATGCCCATCATCATAATGCTTCATGCTATTGTCATCACAATGAAATCAAAATGCTCCATCACCTCTGTCATAACAATGCTCCAAACCCTTGTAATCACAATATTCCATATCACTTGTCATCACAATGCCCAATGACGCTCGTCATCACAATTATCCATGGACTTCTCATCACAATGCTCCATGACCTTTGTCATCACAATGCTCAATACACTTTTCATCAAAATGCTCCCTGACACTTGTTGTCTCCATGCTCCTTGAGTCCTGTCATGACAAGGCTCCATGTCTTTTTCATCACAATGATCCATGTCCTTTTCATCACAATGCTCCAAGACCCATTTAATCTCAATGCTCTATGTCCTTGTCATCACAACGCTGAATGACGCATACCATCAGAATTCTCCTTGGTCTTCTCACAGTGCTCCATGACCTTGTCATCACAATGTTCCAAGTCCCCTGTAATCGCAATGCTCCATGCCCGTGTCATCAAGAAACTCCATGACGCATGTCATCAGAATGCTCCATGGCTTTCTCATCACAATGCTCCATGCCCTTGTCATCACAATGCTCCAAGCCCCCTGTAATCAAAATGCTCCATGCCCCTTTTCATCAGAATGCTCCATGAGACTTATCATCCCAAGTCTCCATGGTCTTCACATCACAATGCTCCAGGACCTTGTCATCACCATGCTCCTTTCACTTGTCATCACAATGCTCCATGAACCCTGTCATCACAATAATCCATGAACATTTTCAGCCCAATGCTCCACGACCTACTCATCACAATGCTCCATGGCCAATATCATCACAATTCTCCATGACCACTGTCATCACAACACTCCATGACACATGACAACACATTGATCCGGGACACTTGTCATCACAATGCTCCATTCCCTAGTCATCACAACACTCCATGAACATTTTCAGCCCAGTGCTCCATGACCCTTGTCATCACAATGATCCATGCCCATGTCATCCCAGTGCTCCATGACCCCTGTAGTCACAATGCTCCGTGACGCTTGTCATCACAGTGTTCCATGACACATGTCATCACAATGCTGCATGCCTTTGTCAGCAAAATGCTACATGACCTTGTCATTACAATGCTCTATGCGCTTGTCATCACAATACTCCATTTCAATTGTCATCACAATCCTCCATGAACATTAGGATCACATTGCTTCATGCCCTTGTCATCACAATGCTCCATGCTCCTTGAAATCACAATGATCCATGACCTCTGTCATCACAATGCTCCAAATCCTTGTGATCACAGTGTTCCATAACACTTGTCATCAAAATGTTCTGTGACATTTTTCATCAAATCACTCCATGACCCTGTCATCAGTATGCTCCCTGCACTTCTCATCACAATGCACAACGCCCTTGCCATCAAAATGCTCCATGACCATTGTCATCACAAAGATCCATGACCCTTGTCATCACATTGCTCCATGCCCTTGTCTTCACAAAGCTCCATGACACATGTCATCAGAATGCTCCATGGCCTTCTCATCACAATGATCCATGCCCTTGACCTCACAATGCTCCATTACCACATTCATAACAATGCTGCATAACCCCTGCCATCAAGATGTTCCATGGCCTTGTCATCACAATGCTCCATGACCCTTCTCATCACAATCCTCCAAGAACTCTGTAATCACAATGCTCTATGCCCCTTTTCATCTCAATGATCCATGAAAACTGTCATCACAATGCACCATGCCCATCATCATAATGCTTCTTGCTACTGTCATCACAATGAAATCAAAATGTTCCATGACCTCTGTCATAACAATATTCCAAACCCTTGTGATCACAATATTACAAAACACTTGTCATCACAATGCCCCATGACGCTCGTCATCACAATTATCAATGGCCTTCTCATCACAATGCTCCATGACCTTTGTCATCACAATGCTCAATACACTTGTCGTCAAAATGCTCCCTGACACTTGCTGTCTGTATGCTACTTGAACCCTGTCATGACAAGGCTCCATGCCTTTTTCATCACAATGATCCATGCCTTTGTAATCACAATGCTCCAAGACCCATTTAATCACAATGCTCCATGCCCTTGTCATCACAAAGCTCAATGACACATACCATCAGAATGCTCCTTGGTTTCTCCACAAAATGCTCAATGCCCTTGTCATCACAATATTCCAAGACCCCGGTAATCACAATGATCCATGCCCCTTTTCATCAGTATGCTCCATGAGACTTGTCATCCTAAGGCTCCATGCTTTGTCATCACAATGCTCCAGGACCTTGTCATCACAATGCTTCTCGACCTTGTCATGAAAATTTTCAATGGCCCTTGCCATTATAATGCTCAAAGCCCTAATCATCACAAAGCTCTATTATATTTGTCATCACAATTCTCCATTACATTTGGCATCATAATGCTCCATGCCATTGCCATCGCAAGCGACCATGACATATGTCATCACAATGCTCCCTGACACCTGTCTTCACAATACTCCATGAACTTCTCATCACAATGCACCATGCCCTTGTCATCAAAATGCTCCATGACTTGTCATCTCAAAGCTCCACGACACTTGGCATCACAATGCTCCATGTCATTGTCATCACAATGCTCCATGAACCCTCTCATAACATTGCTCAATGCCCTTGTCATCACAAAGCTCCATGACACTTATCATCACAATGCTCCCTGACACTTGTCGTCAGTATGCTCCTTGAACCCTGTCATGACAAGGATCCATGCCTTTGTCATCACAATAATCCATGCCCTTTTCATCACAATGCCCCAAGATCCCTGTTATCACAATGATCCATGCCCATGTCATCAAAAAGCTCCATGACGCATGTCATCAGAATGCTTCATGGCCTTCTCATCATAATGCTCCATGCCCTTGTCATCACAATGCTCCAAGACCCCTGTAATCACAATGCTCCATGCCCCTTTTCTTCAGAATGCTCCATGAGACTTGTCATCACAAGTCTCCATGGTCTTCTCCTCACAATGCTCCAGGACCTTGTCATCACCATGCTCCATTCCCTTGTCATCACAATGCTCCATGACACCTGTCATCACAATAGTCCATGAACTTCAGCCCAATGCTCCACGACCTACTCATCACAGTGCTCCATGGCCAATACCTTCACAATGCTCCATGACCACTGTTATCACAACACTCCATGACAACTGACAACAAAATGATCTGGGACCCTTGTCATCACCATGCTCCATTCCCTTGTCATCACAATGCTCCATGACACCTGTCATCACAATAGTCCATGAACTTCAGCCCAATGCTCCACGACCTACTCATCACAATGCTCCATTGTCAATATATTCACAATGCTCCATGACCACTGTTATCACAACACTCCATGAAAACTGACAAGAAAATGATCTGGGACTCTTGTCATCACAATGCTCCATTCCCTAGTCATTACAATGCGCCATGACCCCTGTCATCAAAACACTCCATGAACATTTTCAGCCCAGTGTTCCATGACCCTTGTCATCACAATGATCCATGTCCTTGTCATCCCAATGCTCCATGACCCGTGTATTCACAATGCTCTGTGACGCTTGTCATCACAGTGCTCCATGACACATGTCATCACAATGCTCCATGCCTTTGTCAGCAAAATGCTATAT
The DNA here is from genome assembly GCF_964341445.2 of Mesoplodon mirus. Taxonomy (NCBI): domain Eukaryota; kingdom Metazoa; phylum Chordata; class Mammalia; order Artiodactyla; family Ziphiidae; genus Mesoplodon; species Mesoplodon mirus. The sequence continues at coordinate 197,782 of NW_028295646.1, read as the reverse complement.
GACCTGGTCATTACAATGCTTTATGCGCTTGTCATTACAATACTCCATTTCCATTGTCATCACAATCCTCCATGAACCTTGGGATCACATTGCTTCATTCCTTTCTCATCACAATGCTCCCTGCTCCTTGAAATCAAAATGATCCATGACCTCTGTCATCACAATACTCCAAACCCTTGTGATCACAATGTTCCATAACACTTGTCATCTCAACGCTCCATGATGCCTGTCATCACAATACTCCGTGCACTTTTCATCACAATGCTCCATGACCTTTGTCATCACAATTTTCAATACACTTGTCATCACAATGCTCCCTGACACTTGTCATCAGAATGCTCCTTGAACCTTGTCACGAAAAGGCTCCATGCCTTTTTCCTCACAATGCCCCATGCCGTTTTCATCAAAATGAGCCATGCCATTGTCATCAAAATACTCCACAAGATTGTCATCAGAATGCTCCATGACACTTGTCATTACAATTCTCCACGCACTTTTCAGCACAATGCTCCCTGACCCTTGTCATCACAATGGTCCAGGCCATTGTCATCACAATGCTCCATTACCTTTGTCATCAGAATCCTCCATCACACTTGTCATCACAATGCTCCATGCCATTGTCATCACAATGGGCCATTATATATGTCATCACAATGCTCCCTGACACCTGTCTTCACAATATTGCATGGCCTGGTCATCACAATGCTCCATGCCGTTGTCATCACAATGCACCATTTTAACTGTCATCACAATAATCCATGAAACTTATTAGACCAATGTTCCATGCCCTTGTCATCACAATGCTCCATGCCCTTGTTATCACAATGCTCCATGACCCCTGTCATCACAATGCTGCCTGACTCCAATCATCACAATGCTTCATGACCTTTGTCATCACAATGGTCCATGCCCTGGTCATCAACAGTCTCTGTGACCTTTTTAACCACAGTGCTCCATGAACTTTTCATCACAATGCTCTTTAACCCTTGTCATCACAATGTTCCATGCGCTTGACAGCACAATGCTCCATGACACATGTCATCACAATTCACCATGTGCTTGTCATCACAGTGCTCCACAATCTTGTCATCACAATGCTCCATAAAATTTGTCATCACAATGCTCCATGCACTTCTCATCAAAATGCTTTCTCACCACTGATATCACAGTGCTACATCACTCTTTGTCACAATACTCCATCATTCCTGTCATCACAATGCTACATGCACTTATCATCACAATGTTCGATGACCCCTGACATCCCAATGTTCCATAACACCTGTCATCCAAATATTCCATGACACTTTTCATCAAATTGCTCAACGACCCTGTCATCAGAATGTTCCCTGCCTTTCTCATCACAATGCACAACGCCTTTGCCATCAAAATGCTCCATGACCTTTGTCATCACAAAGATCCATGACCCATGGCATCACAATGCTCCATGTCATTGTCATCACAATGCTCCATGCACGCTCTTATCACATTGCTCCATGCCCTTGTCTTCACAAAGCTCCATGACACATGTCATCAGAATGCTCCATGGCCTTCTCATCACAATGATCCATGCCCTTGCCATCGCAATGCTCCATTACCACTGTCATAACAATGCTCCATGACCCCTGCCATCACGATGTTCCATGGCCTTGTCATCACAAAGCTCCATGACCCTTCTCATCACAATGCTCCAAGAACCCTGTAATCACAATGCTCTATGCCCCTTCTCATCTCAATGATCCATGCCTTTTTCATCACAATGCCCCATGCCGTTTTCATCACAATGCTCCATGCCATTGTCATCAAAATACTCCACAAGCTTGTCATCAGAATGCTCCATGACTCTTGTCATCACATTTCTCCATGCACTTGTCAGCACAATGCTCTCTGACCCTTGTCATCACAATGCTCCAAGCCATTGTCATCACAATGCTCCATTACCTTTGCCATCAGAATGCTCCATGACACTTGGCATCCCAATGCTCCATGCCATTGTCATCAAAATGGGCCATTACATATGTCATCACAATGCTCCCTGACACCTGTCTTCACAATACTGCATGACTTGGCCATCACAATGCTCCATGCCCTTGTCATCACAATGCGCCATTCCAACTGTCATCGCAATAATCCATGAAACTTATTAGACCAATGTTCCTTGCCCTGGTCATCACAATGCTCCATGCCCTTGTTATCACAATGCTCCATTACCCCTGCCATCACAATGCTCTGTGACTCCAGTCATCACAATGCTTCATGACCTTTGTCACCACAATGGGCCATGCCCTCGTCATCATCACTCACTGTGAGCTTTTTAACCAAAATGATCCATGAACTTTTCATCAAAATGCTCTTTGACCCTTGTCATCACAATGCTCTATGCCTTTCTCAGCACAATGCTCCATGACCATTGTCAATACAATGCTCCATGCGCTTGTCAGCACAATGCTCCATGACACATGTCATCACAATGCTCCATGACCCCTGTCATCACAATGCTCCGTGACTCCAGTCATCACAATGCTTCATAACGTTTGTCATCACAATGATCCATGCCCGTGTCATCACAAGGTTCTGTGACCTTTGTAACCACAATGATCCATGAATTTTTCATCACAATTCACAGTGACGCTTGTCATCACAATGCTCCATGTCTTTGTCAGAACAATGCTCCATGACCATTGTCTTCACAATGTGCCACGCGCATTTCATCACAACGTTCCACAACCTTGTCATTGCAATGCTCCATAAAGCTTGTAATCACAATGGTCCATGCACTTCTCATCAAAAGGCTCTCTCACCAGAGATATCACAGTGTTCCATGACTAGTCATCACAATACACCCTCACCCCTGTAATCACAATGTTCCATGACCCTGTCTTCACACTGCTACATCCCCTTATCATCACAATGTTCCATTACCACTGACATCACAATGTTCCATAACCCCTGTCATCAAAATGCTCCATGATCCTTTTCATCCCAAAGCTCCAAGACCCCTGACATCACAATGTTCTATAACACATGCCATCAAAATATTCCATTACACTTTTCATCAAATTGCTGCATGGCCCGGTCATCAAAATGCTCCCTGCTCTTCTCATCACAATGCACCATGCCCTTGTCATCAAAATGCTCCATGACTTGTCATCACAAAGCTCCATGACCCTTGGCATCTCAATGCTCCATGTAATTGTCATCACAATGCTCCATGAACCCTCTCATAACATTGCTCAATGCCCTTGTCATCACAAAACTCCATGAAACTTGTCATCACAATGCTCGATGCCCTTCTCATCGCAATGCTCCATGCCCTTGTCATTACAATCCTGCATGACCCATGTATCATAGTGTTCCGTACCCTTGTCCTCACAATGCTCCATGCCCACTCTCATCACAATAATCCATGAAACATTTCAGACCAATGTTCCATGCCCTTCTCATCACAATGCTCCATTACATCTGTCATAACAATGCACCATGACCCGTGCCATCACAATGTTCCACGGCCTAGTCATCACAAGGTTCCATGACACTTGTCATCACAATGCTGAAGGCCCCAGTAATCACAATGCTCCTTGCCCTTGTCATCACAAAGCTCCATGACGCATGTCATCAGAAAGTTCCATGGCCTTCTCATCACAATGCTCCATGCCCTTGTCATCACAATGCTCCAAGACCTTTGTAAACACAATGCTCCATGCCCCTTTTCATCTCAATGCTCCATGACACCTGCCATCACAATGCACCATGCCCATCATCATAATGCTTCAGGCTATTGTCATCACAATGAAATCAAAATGCTCCATGACCTCTGTCATAACAATGCTCCAAACCCTTTTGATCACAATATTCCATAACACTTGTCATCACAATGCCCCATGAAGATCGTCATCACAATTATCCATGGTCTCCTCATCACAATGCTCCATGACCTTTGTCATCACAATGCTCAATACACTTGTCATCAAAATGCTCCCTGACAATTGTTGCCTGTATGCTCCTTGAACCCTGTCATGACAAGGTTCCATGCATTTTTCATCACAATAATCCATGCACTTTTCATCACAATGCTCCAAGACCCATGTCATCAAAATGCTCCATGCCCTTGTCATCACAAAGCTCAATGACGCATGCCATCAGAATGCTCCTTGGACTTCTCCTCACAATGTTCCATGCCCTTGTCATCACAATGTTCCAAGACCTTTGTAAACACAATGCTCCATGCCCCTTTTCATCTCAATGCTCCATGAACCCTGCCATCACAATGCACCATGCCCATCATCATAATGCTTCAGGCTATTGTCATCACAATGAAATCAATATTCTCCATGACCTCTGTCATCATAATGCTCCAAACTCTTGTGATCACAATGTTCCATAACACTTATCATCACAACACCCCATGACGCTCATCATCACAATTATCCATGGTCTTCTCTTCACAATGCTCCATGATCTTTCTCATCACAATGCTCAATACACTTGTCATCACAATGCTCCCTGACACTTGTCGTCAGTATGCTCCTTGAACCCTGTCATAACAAGGCTCCATGCCTTTGTCATCACAATAATCCATGCCCTTGTCATCACAATGCTCCAAGACCCCTGTAATCACAATGCTCCATGCCCCTTTTCATCAGAATGCTCCATGAGACTTGTCATCACAAGTCTCCATGGTCTTCTCCTCACAATGCTCCAGGACCTTGTCATCACCAAGCTCCTTTCCTTTGTCATCACAATGCTCCATGACCCCTGTCATCACAATAGTCCATGAACATTTTCAGCCCAATGCTCCACGACCTACTCATCACAATGCTCCATGGCTAGTATCTTCACAATGCTCCTTGACCACTGTTATCACAACACTCCATGTCAACTGACAACATAATGATCTGGGACTCTTGTCATCACAATGCTCCATTCCCTAGTCATCACAATGCTCCATGACCCCTGTCATCACAACACTCCATGAATATTTTCAGCCCAGTGCTCCATGACCCTTGTCATCACAATGATCCATGCCCTTGTCATCCCAATGCTCCATGACCCGTGTATTCACAATGCTCCGTGACGCTTGTCATCACAGTGCTCCATGACACATGTCATCACAATGCTCCATGCCTTTGTCAGCAAAATGCTACATGACCTTTCCATTACAATGCTCTATGCGCTTGTCATCAAAATACTCCATTTCCATTGTCATCACAATCCTCCATGAACCTTGGGATCACATTGCTTAATGCCCTTGTCATCACAATGCTCCCTGCTCCTTGAAATCAAAATGATCCATGACCTCTGTCATCACAATACTCCAAACCCTTGTGATCACAATGTTCCATAACACTTGTCATCTCAACGCTCCATGATGCCTGTCATCACAATACTCCGTGCACTTTTCATCACAATGCTCCATGACCTTTGTCATCACAATTTTCAATACACTTGTCATCACAATGCTCCCTGACACTTGTCATCAGAATGCTCCTTGAACCCTGTCACGAAAAGGCTCCATGCATTTTTCATCACAATGCCCCATGCCGTTTTCATCAAAATGATCCATGCCATTGTCATCAAAATACTCCACAAGCTTGTCATCAGAATGCTCCATGACACTTGTCATTACAATTTTCCACGCAATTGTCAGCACAATGCTCCCTGACCCTTGTCATCACAATACTCCAAGCCATTGTCATCACAATGCTCCATTACTTTTGTCATCAGAATCCTCCATGACACTTGGCGTCACAATGCTCCATGCCATTGTCATCACAATGGGCCATTACATATGTCATCACAATGCTCCCTGACACCTGTCTTCACAATACTACATGGCCTGGTCATCACAATGCTCCATGCCGTTGTCATCACAATGTGCGATTCTAACTGTCATCACAATAATCCATGAAACTTATTAGACCAATGTTCCATGCCCTTGTCATCACAAAGCTCCATGCCCTTTTTATCACAATGCTCCATCACCCCTGTCATCACAATGCTCCGTGACTCCAATCATCACAATGCTTCATGACCTTTGTCATCACAATGGTCCATGCCCTGGTCATCAACAGTCTCTGTTACCTTTTAAACCACAATGCTCCATGAACTTTTCATCACAATGCTCTTTGACCCTTGTCATCACAATGCTCCATGCGCTTGGCAGCACAGTGCTCCATGACACATGTCATCACAATGCACCATGTGCTTGTCATCACAGAGCTCCACAATCTTGTCATCACAGTTCTCCACAATCTTGTCTTCACAATGCTCCATGCACTTCTCATCAAAATGCTCTCTCACCACTGATATCACAATGCTACATCAGTATTTGTCACAGTACTCCCTCATCCCTGTCATCAAAATATTCCATGACTCCTGTCATCACAATGCTACATGCACTTATCATCACAATGTTCGATGACCCCTGACATCACAATGTTCCATACTACCTGTCATCAAAATGTTCCATGACACATTTCATCCAATTGCTCCATGACCCTGTCATCACAATGATCCCTGCCCTTCTCATCACAATGCACAACGCCCTTGCCATCAAAATGCTCCATGACTTTGTCATCACAATGTTCCATGACCCTTGGCATCACAATGCTCCATGTCATTGTCATCACAATGCTCCATGAACGCTCTCATCACATTGCTCCATGCCCTTGTCATCACAAAGCTCCATGACACATGTCATTAGAATGCACCTTGGCTTTCTCATCAAAATATTCCATGCCCTTCCCATCACAATGCTCCATTACCACTGTCATAACAATGCTCCATGACCCCTGCCATCACGATGTTCCATGTCCTTGTCATCACAAGGCTCCATGACCCTTCTCATCACAATGCTCCAAGAACCCTGTAATCACAATGCTCTATGACCCTTGTCATCTCAATGATCCATGAACCCTGTCATCACAATGCACCATGCCCGTCATCATAATGCTTCATGCTATTGTCATCACAATGAAATCAAAATGCTCCATGACCTCTGTCATAACAATGCTCCAAACCCTTGTGATCACAATATTCCATAACACTTGTCATCACATTGCCACATGACGCTCATGATCACAATTATCCATGCACTTCTCATCTCAATGCTCCATGACCTTTGTCATCACAATGGTCAATACATTTGTCATCAAAATGCTCCCTGACACTTTTTTTCTGTATGCTCCTTGAACCCTGTGATGACAAGGTTCCATGCCTTTTTCATCACAATAATCCATGCCCTTTTCATTCACAATGCTCCAAGACCCATGTAATCACAATGCTCCATGCACATGTCATCACAAAGCTCGATGCCGCATGCCCTCAGAATGCTCCTTGTTCTTCTGCTCACAATGCTCCATGCCCTTGTCATCACAATGTTCCAAGACCCCTGTAATCACAGTGCTCCATGCCCCTTTTCATCAGTATGCTCCATGAGACTTGTCATAACAAGGCTCTATGATTTTCTCATCAAAATGCTCCAGGACCTTGTCATCACAATGCTTCACGAGGTTTTCATGAAAATTTTCAATGGCCTTTGTCATCATAATACTCCAAGCCCTAGTCATCACAATGCTCCATTATATTTGTCATCACAATTCTCCATTACATTTGGCATCACAATGCTCCATGCCATTGTCATCGCAATGGACCATGACATATTTCATCACAATGCTCCCTGACACCTGTCTTCACAATATTCCATGACCTTCTCATCACAATGCTCCATGCCCTTATCATCACAGTGCACCATGCCCACTGTCATCACAATAATCTATGAAACTTGTCAGACCAATGCTCCATGCCCCAGTCATCACAATGCTCCATGCCCTTGTCCTCACAATGCTCCATGACCCCTGTCATCACAATGCTCCATGACCACAGTCATCAAAATGCTTCATAACTTTTGTCATCACATTGGTCCATGCCCGCATCATCACAATGCTCTGTGACCTTTGTAACCATAATGATCCATGAACTTTTCATCACAATTCTCTGTGACCCTTGTCATCACAATGCTCCATGTCTTTGTCAGAACAATGCTCCATGACCATTGTCATCACAATGTGCCACGCGCATTTTATCACAAGGGTCCACAACCTTGTCATTGCAATGCTCCATAAATATTGTAATCACAATGCTCCATGCACTTCTCATCAAAATGCTCTCTCACCAGAGATATCACAGTGTTCCATCACTAGTCATCACAATACTCCCTCACCCCTGTAATCACAATGTTCCATGACCCCGTCATCACAATGCTACATCCATTTATCATCACAATGTTCCAAGACCCCTGACATCACAGTGTTCCATAACCACTGTCATCAAAATGCTCCATGACCCTTTTCATCCCAAAGCTCCAAGACCCCTGACATCTCAATGTTATATAACCCCTGCCATCAAAATGTTCCATTACACTTTTCATCAAATTGCTGCATGGCCCGGTCACCAAAATGCTCCCTGCCCTTCTCATCACAATGCACCATGCCCTTGTTATCAAAATGCTCCATGACTTGTCATCACAAAGCTCCATGACCCTTGGCATCAAAATAGTCCATGTCATTGTCATCGCAATGCTCCATGCCCTTGTCATTACAATCCTGCATGACCCATGTATCATAGTGTTCCGTACCCTTGTCATCACAATGCTCAATGCCCACTCTCATCTCAATAATCCATGAAACAATTCAGACCAATGTTCCATGCCCTTCTCATCACAATGCTCCATTACCTCTAACATAACAATGCACCATGACCCCTGCCATCACAACATTCCACGTCCTAGTCATCACAAGGCTCCATGACACTTGTCATCACAATGCTGAAGTCCCTTGTATCACAATGCTCCATGACCTTGTCTTCACAAAGCTACATGACGCATGTCATCAGAATGTTCCATGGCCTTCTCATCACAATGCTCCATGACCTTGTCATCACAATGCTCCAAGACCCCTGCAAACACAATGCTCCATGCCCCATTTCATCTCAATTCTCCATGAACCCTGTCCTCACAATGCAACATGCCCATCATCATAATGCTTCAGTCTATTTTCATCACAATGAAATCAATATTCTCCATGACCTCTGTCATCATAATGCCCAAAACCCTTGTGATTGCAATGTTCCATAACACTTATCATCACAAAACCCCATGACGCTCATCATCACAATTATCCATGGCCTTCTCATCACAATGCTCCATCATCTTTGTCATCACAATGCTCCATACACTTGTCATCACAATGCTCCCTGACACTTGTCGTCAAAATGCTCCTTGTACCCTGTCATGACAAGGCTCCATGCCTTTTTCATCACAATAATCAATACCCTTTTCATCACAATGCTCCAAGATCCCTGTAATCACAATGCTCCATGCCCTTGTCATCAAAAAGCTCCATGACGCATGTCATCAGAATGCTTCATGGCCTTCTCATCACAATGATCCATTTCATTGTCATCATAATGCTCCATGAACGCTCTAATCACATTGCTCCATGCACTTATCTTCACAAAGCTCCATGACACATGTCATCAGAATGCTCCATGGCCTTCTCATCACAATGCTCCATGCCCTTGCCATCACAGTGCTCCATTAAGCCTTTCATAACAATGCTCCATGACCCCTGCCATCACGATAATCCATGGCCTTGTCATCACAGGGCTCCATCACCCTTCTCATCACAATGCTCCAAGAACCCTGTAATCACAATGCTCTATGCCCCTTTTCATTTCAATGATCCATGAACCCTGTCATCACAATGCACCATGCCCATCATCATAATGCTTCATGCTCTTGTCATCACAATGAAATCAAAATGCTCCATGACCTCTGTCATAACATTGCTCAAAACCCTTGTGATCACAATATTCCATAACACTTGTCATCAGAATGCCACATGACGCTCGTCATCACAATTATCCATGGTCTTCTCATCACAATGTTCCATGACCCTTGTCATCACAATGCTCAATACACTTGTCATCAAAATTTTCCCTGACAATTGTTTTCTGTATGCTCCTTGAAACATGTCATGACAAGGCTCCATGCCTTTTTCATCACAATGATTCATGCCCTTTTCATCACAATGCTTCAAGATCCCTGCAATCACATTGCTCCATGCCCTTGTCTTCACAAAGCTCAATGACACATGTCATCAGAATGCTCCTTGGCCTTCTGCTCACAATGCTCCATTCCCTTGTCATCACAATGTAACAAGACCCCTGTAATCAAAATGTTCCATGCCCCTTTTCATCAATATGCTCCATGAGACTTGTCATCACAAAGCTCCATGGTTTTCTCATATCAATGCTCCAGGATCTTGTCATCACAATGCTTCACGACATTGTCATGAAAATTCTCAATGGCCATTGTCATCATAATGCTCCAAGCCCTAGTCATCACAATGCTCCATTACATTTGTCATCACAATCCTCCATTATATTTGGCATCACAATACTCCCTGCCATTGTCATTGCAATGGACCATGACATATGTCATCACAATGCTCCCTGACACCTGTCTTCACAATACTCCATGTCCTTCTCTTCACAATGATAAATGCCCTTGTCATCACAATGGACCATGTCCTATGTCATCACAATAATATATGAAAATTGTCAGACCAATGCCCCATGCCCCTGTCATCACAATACTCCATGCCCTTTTCATCACAGTGCTCCATGAATTTCCATCACAAAGCTGCATGACCCATGACCCATGTATCACAGTGTTCCGTGCCCTTGTCATCAAAATGTTCCATGCCCACTCTCATCACAATCATCAATGAAATATTTCAGACCAATATTCCATGCCCTTCTCATCACAATGCTCCATGCCATTGTCATCAAAATACTCCACAAGCTTGTCATCAGAATGTTCCATGACCCTTGTCATCACAAATCTCCATGCACTTGTCAGCACAATGCTCCCTGACCCTTGTTATATCAATGCTCCAATCCATTGTCATCACAATGCTCCATTACCTCTGTCATCAGAATCCTCCATGTCACTTGGCATCACAATGTTCCATGCCATTGTCATCACAATGGGCCATTACATATGTCATCACAATGCTCCCTGACACCTGTCTTCACAATACTGAATGAACTGGTCATCACAATGCTCCATGCCCTTGTCACCACAATGCGCCATTCCAACTGTCATCACAATAATTCATGTAACTTAATAGACCAATGTTCCATTCCCTTGTCATCACAATGCTCCATGCTCTTGCTATCAGAATGCTCCATGACCCCTGTCATCACAATGCTCCGTGACTCCAGTCATAACAATGCTTCATGACATTTGTCATCACAATGGTCCATGTCCTCATCATCAACTATCTCTGTGAAATTTTTAACCACAATGATCCATGAATTTTCACCACAATGCTCTTTGACTCTTCTCATCAAATTGCTCTATGCCTTTCTCAGCACAATGCTCCATGTCCCTTGTCATCATAATGTTCCATGCGCTTGTCAGCACAATGCTCCATGACACAGGTCATCACAATGCACCATGCGCTTGTCATCACAGTGCTCCACAAACTTGTCATCACAATGCTCCATGCACTTCTCATCAAAATGCTCTCTCACCACTGATATCACAGTGCTACATCACTATTTGTCACAGTACTCCCTCATCCTTGTCATCACAATGTTCCGTGACTCCTGTCATCACAATGCTACATGCACTTATCATCACAATGTTCGATAACCCCTGACATCACAATGTTCCATAACACCTGTCATCAAAATGCTCCATGACCCTTTTCATCAAAATGCTCCAAGACCCCTGACATCACAATGTTCCATAACAACTGTCATCAAAATGTTCCATGACACATTTCATCCAATTGATCCATGACCTTGTTCTCACAATGATCCCTGCCCTTCTCATCACAATGCACAACGCCCTTGCCATGAAAATACTCCAAGATTTTGCCAGCACAAAGATCCATGACCCTTGGCATCACAATACTCCATGTCATTGTCATCACAATGCTCCATGTATGCTCTCATCACATTGCTCCATGCCCTTGTCATCACAAAGCTCCATGACACATGTCATCAGAATGCCCCATGGCCTTCTCATCACAATGTTCCATTACCTTGCCATCACAATGCTCCATTACCACTGTCATAACAATGCTCCATGACCCCTGCCATCACGATGTTCCATGGCCTTGTCATCACAAGGCTCCATGACCCTTCTCATCACAATGTTCCAAGAACCCTGTAATCACAATGCTCTATGCCCCTTGTCATCTCAATGATCCATGAACCCTATCATCACAATGCACCATGCCCATCATCATAATGCTTCATGCTATTGTCATCACAATGAAATAAAAATGCTTCATGACCTCTGTCATAAAAATGCTCCAAACCCTTGTGATCAAAATATTCCATAACACTTGTCATCACAATGCCCCATGACGCTCGTCATCACAATTATCCATGGTCTTCTCATCACAATGTTCCATGATCTTTGTCATCACAATGCTCAATACACTTGTCATCACAAGGATCCCTGACACTTGTCGTCAGTATGCTCCTGAACACTGTCATGACAAGGCTGCATGCCTCTTTCATCACAATGTTCCATGCCCTTTTCATCACAATGCTCCAAGACATCTGTAATCAAAATGCTCCATGCCATTGTCATCACAAATCTCCATGACACATGTCATCAAAATGCTCCATGGAGTTCTCATCACCATGATCCATGCCCTTGTCATCACAATGCTCCAAGACCCCTGTAATCACAATGATCCATGCCCCTTTTCAACAGAATGCTCCATGAGACTTCTCATCAAAGGTCTCCATGGTCTTCTCATCACAATGCTCCTGGAATTTGTCATCACCATGCTCCATTCGCTTGTCATCGCAATGCTCCATGACCAATATCATCAAAATTCTCCATGACCACTGTCAATACAACACTCCATGACACCTGACAACACAATGATCCGGGACACTTGTCATCACATTGCTCCATTCCCTAGTCATCACAATGCTCCAGGACACTTGTCATCACAATGATCCATGCCCTTTTCATCCCAATGCTCCATAAACCCTGTATTCACAATGCTCCATGATGCTTTTCATCACAGTGCTCCATGACAGCTGTCATCACAATGCTCCATGCCTTTGTCAGCAAAATGTACATGACCTTGTCATTACAATGCTCTATGCGCTTGTCATCACAATACTCCATTACCATTGTCATCACAATCCTTTATGAACATTGGGATCAAATTGCTTCATTCCCTTGTCATCACAATGCTCCATGCTCCTTGAAATCAAAATGATCCATGACCACTCTCATCACAATGCTCCAAGCCCTCGTGATCACAATGCTCCATAACACTTGTCATCACAACGCTCCATGATGACTGTCATCACAATACTCCATGCCCTTTTCATCACAATGCTCCATGACCTTTGTCATCACAATGCTCAATACACTTGTCATCACAATGCTCCCTGACACTTTTCGTCAGAATGCTCCTTGAACCCTGTCATGAAAAGGCTCCATACCTTTTTCATCACAAGGCCCCATGCCGTTTACATCACAATGCTCCTTGCCATTGTCATCAAAATACTCCACAAGCTTGTCATCGGAATGTTCCATGATGCTTGTCATCACAAATCTCCATGCACTTGTCAGCACAATGCTCCCTGACCCTTGTCATCACAATGCTCCAAGCCATTGTCATCACAATGCTCCATTACATTTGTCATCAGAATCCTCCATGACACTTGGCATCATAAAGTTCCATGCCATTGTCATCACAATAGGCCATTACATATGTCATCACAATGCTCCCTGATACCTGTTTTACAATACGGCATGACCTGGTCATCACAATGCTCCATGCCCTTGTCATCACAAGGCGCCATTCCAACTGTCATCACAATAATTCATGAAACTTATTAAACCAATGTTCCATGCCCTTGTCATCACAATGCTCCATGTCCTTGTTATCACAATGCTCCATGACACATGTCATCACAATGCTCCGTGACTCCAGTCATCACAATGCTTCATGACCTTTGTCATTACAATGGTCCATGTCCTCGTCATCAACAGTCTCTGTGACATTTTTAACCACAATGCTCCATGAACTTTTCATCACAATGCTCTTTGACCATTGTCATCATAATGCTCTAAGACTTTCTCAGCACAATGCTCCATGACCCTTGTCATCACAATGCTCCATGTACTTGTCAGCTCAATGCTCCATGACACATGTCATCACAATGCACCATGCGCTTGTCATCACAGTGCTCCACCATCTTTTCATCACAAGGCTCCATAAAACTTGTCATAAAAATGCTCCATGCACTTCTCATCAAAATGCTCTCTCACCACTGATATCACTGTGCTACATCACTATTTGTCACAATACTCCCTCACCCCTGTCATCACAATGTTCCATGAGTCCTGTCATCACAATGCTACATGCACTTATCATCACAATGTTCGATGACCCCTGACATCACAATATTCCATAACACCTGTCATCAAAATGTTCCATGACACTTTTCATCAAATTGCTCCATGACCCTGTCATCAGAATGTTCCCTGCCCTTCTCATCACAAAGCACAACGTATTTGCCATCAAAGTGCTCCAAGACCTTTGTCATCACAAAGATCCATGACCCTTGGCATCACAGTGCTCCATGTCATTGTCATCACAATGCTCCATGAATGCTCTCATCACATTGCTCCATGCCCTTGTCTTCACAAAGCTCCATGACACATGTCATCAGAATGCCCCATGGCCTTCTCATCACAATGCTCCATGCCCTTGCCATCACAATGCTCCATTACGCCAGTCATAACAATGCTCCATGACCCCTGACATCACGAGGTTCCATGGCCTTGTCATCACAAAGCTCCATGACCCTTCTCATCACAATGCTCCAAGAACCCTGTAATCACAATGCTCTATGTCCTTTTCGATCTCAATGATCCATGAACACTGTCACCACAATGCACCATGCCCATCATCATAATGCTTCCTGCTATTGTCATCACAATGAAATCAAAATGCTCCATGACCTCTGTCATAACAATTCTCCAAACCATTGTGATCACATTATTCCATTACACTTGTCATCACAATGCCCCATGACGCTCGTCATTACAATTATGAGTGGCCTTTTCAACACAATCTCCATGACCTTTGTCATCAAAATGCTCAAGACACTTGTCATCACTATGCTCCCTGACACTTGTTGTCTGTATGCTCCTTGAAGCCTGTCATGACAAGTCTCCATGCCTTTTTCATCACAATGATCCATGCCCTTTTCATCACAATGCTCCAAGACCCATGTAATCTAAATGCTCCCTGCCATTGTCATCACAAAGCTCAATGACGCATGCCATCAGAATGCTCCTTGGTGTTCTCCTCACAATGCTCCATGCCCTTGTCATCACAATATTCCAAGACCCCTGTAATCACAATGCTCCATGCCCTTGTCATCAAAAAACTCCATGACGCATGTCATCAGAATGCTTCATGGCCTTCTCATCACAATGTTCCATGCCCTAGTCATCACAATGCTCCAAGATCCCTGTAATCACAATGCACCATGCCCCTTTTCATCAGAATTCTCCATGAGACTTGTCATCACAACTCTCCATGGTCTTCTCATCACAATGCTCCAGCACCTTGTCATCACCATGCTCCATTCCCTTGTCATCACAATGCTCCATGACAACTGTCATCACAATAATCCATGAACATTTTCAGCCCAATGCTCCACGATGTACTCATCACAATGCTTCTTGGCCAATATCATCACAATACTCCATGACCACTGTCATCACAACAGTCCATGACACCTGACAAGACAATGATCCGGGACACTTGTCACCACTATTCTCCATGACCACTGTCATCACAACAGTCCATGAACATTTTCAGCCCAGTGCTCCATGACCCTTGTCATCACAATGATCCATGCCCCTGTCATCCCAATGCTCCATGACACCTGTATTCACAAAGATCCGTGACACGTCATCACAATGCTCAATGCCTTTGTCAGCAAATTGCTATATGACCCTGTCATTACAATGGTCTATGCGCTTGTCATCACAATACTCCATTTCCATTGTCATCACAATCCTCCATGAACCTTGGGATCACATTGCTTCATGCCCTTGTCATCACAATGCTCCATTACCCCAGTCATAACAATGGTCCATGACCCCTGCCATCACGATGTTCCATGGCCTTGTCATCACAATGCTCCATGACCCTTCTCATCACAATGCTCCAAGAACCCTGTAATCACAATGTTCTATGCTCCTTTCCATCTCAATGTTCCATGAACCCTGTCATCACAGTGCACCATGCCCATCATCATACTGCTTCATGCTATTGTCATCTCAATGAAATCAGAATGCTCCATGACCACTGTCATAACAATTCTCCAAACCCTTGTGATCACAATATTCCATTACACTTGTCATCACAATGCCCCATGATGCTCGTCATCACAATTATCAATGGCCTTCTCATCACAATGCTCCACGACCTTTTTCATCACAATGCTCAATACACTTGTCATCAAAATTCTCCATGACACTTGTTGTCTGTATGCTCCCTGAACCCTGTCATGACAAGGCTCCATGCATTTTTCGTCACAATGATCCATGCCATTTTCATCACAATGCTCCAAGACCCCTGTAATCACAATGCTCCATGCCCCTTTTCATCAGTATGCTCCATGAGACTTGTCATGACAAGGCTCCATGGATTTGTCATCACAGTGCTCCAGGAACTTGTCATCACACTGCTTCACGACCTTGTCATGAAAATTTTCAAAGGTCTTTGTCATCATAATGCTCTATTATATTTGTCATCACAGTCCTCCATTACATTTGGCATCACAAAGCTCCATGCCATTGCATCGCAATGGACCATGACATATGTCATCACAATGCTCCCTGACACCTGTCTTCACAATACTCAATGACCTTCTCATCACAATGCTCCATGCCCTTGTCATCACAATGCACCTCGCCCACTGTCATCACAATAATATATGAAACTTGTCAGACCAATGCTCCTTGCCCCTGTCATCACAATGCTCCATGACCTTTTCATCACAATGCTCCATGAACCCTGTCATCACAATGCTCCGTGACTCCAGTCATCACAATGCTTCATAACGTTTGTCATCACTATGGTCCATGCCTGCGTCATCACAAGGCTCTGTGACCTTTGTAACCACAATGCTCCATGAACTTTTCATCACAATTCTCTGTGACCCTTGTCATCACAATGCTCCATGTCTTTGTCAGAACAATGCTCCATGTCTTTGTCAGAACAATGCTCCATGACCATTGTCATCACAATGTGCCATGCACATTTCATCACAACGGTTCACAACCATTTCATGGCAATGCTCCATAAACTTTGTAATCACAATGGTCCATGCACTTCTCATCAAAATGCTCTCTCACCTGAGATATCACAATGTTCCATCACTAGTCATCACAATACTCCCTCACCCCTGTAATCACAGTGTTCCATGACACTGTCATTACAATGCTACATCCCCTTATCATCACAGTGTTCCAAGACCCATGACATAACAATGTTCCATAACCCATGTCATCAAAATGCTCCATGACCCTTTTCATCCAAAAGCTCCAAGACCCCTGACATCACAATGTTCTATAACCCCTGCCCTCAAAATATTCCATTACACTTTTCATCAAATTGCTGCATGACCCGGTCATCAAAATGTTCCCTGCCCTTCTCATCACAATGCACCATGCCCTTGTCATCAAAATACTCCATGAATTGTCATCACAAAGCTGCATGACCCTTGGCATCAAAATGCTCCATGTCATTGTCATCACAATGCTCCATGAACCCTGTCATCACATTGCTCAATGCCCTTGTCATCACAAAGCTCCATGACACTTGTCATCAGAATGCTCAATGCCCTTCTCATCACAATGCTCCATGCCCTTGTCATTAAAATCCTGCATGACCCATGTATCATAGTGTTCCGTACACTTGTCATCAAAATGCTCCATGCTCACTCTCATTACAAAAGTCCATGAAACATTTCACACAAATGTTTCATGCCCTTCTCATCACAATGCTCCATTACCTCTGTCATAACAATGCACCATGACAACTGCCATCACAATGTTCCACGGCTTAGTCATCACAAGGTTCCATGACAATTGAAATCACAATGCAGAAGACCCCTGTTATCACAAAGCTACACGCCCTTGTCATCACAAAGCTCCATGACGCATGTCATCAGAATGATCCATGGCCTTTTCATCACAATGCTCCATGCCCTTGTCATCACCATGCTCCAAGACGCCTGTAAACACAATCCTCCATGCCCCTTTTCATCTCAATGCTCCATGAACCCTGCCATCAAAATGCACCATGCCCATCATCATAATGCTTCAGGCTATTGTCATCACAATGAAATCAATATTCTCCATGACCTCTGTCATCATAATGCTCCAAACTCTTGTGATCACAATGTTCCATAACACTTATCATTACAACACCCCATGACGCTCATCATCACAATTATCCATGGTCTTCTCATCACAATGCTCCATTAACTTTGTCATCACAATGCTCAATACACTTGTCATCACAATGCTCCCTGACACTTGTCGTCAGTATGCTCCTTGAACCCTGTCATGACAAGGATCCATGCCTTTTTCATCACAATAATCCATGCCGTTTTCATCACAATGCTCCAAGATCCCTGTAATCACAATGCTACATGCCATTGTCATCAAAAAGCTCCATGATGCATGTCATCAGAATGCTTCATGGCTTTCTCATCACAATGCTCAATGCCCTAGTAATCACAATGCTCCAAGTCCCCTGTAATCACAATGCTCCATGCCCCTTTTCATCAGAATGCTCTATGAGACTTGTCATCACAAGTCTCCATGGTCTTCTCATCACAATGCTCCAGGACCTTGTCATCACCATGCTCCATTCCCTTGTCATCACAGTGCTCCATGACCCCTGTCATCACAATAATCCATGAACATTTTCAGCCCAATGCTTCACGACCTACTCGTCACAATGCTCCATGGCCAATATCATCACAATTCTCCATGAGCACTGTCATCACAACACTCCATGACACCTGACAACACAATGATCCGGGACTCTTGTCATCACAATGCTCCATTCCGTAGTCATCACAATTCTCCATGACCCCTGTCATCACAACACTCCATGAGCATTTTCAGCCCAGTGATCCATGACCTTTGTCATCACAATGATCCATGCCCTTGTCATCCCAATTCTCCATGACACCTCTATTCACAATGCTCCCTGACCTTTGTTATCACAGTGCTCCATGACACATGTCATCACAATGCTACATGCCTTTGTCAGCAAAATGCTACTTGACCTTGTCATCACAATGCTCCATGATGCCTGTCATCACAATACTCCATGCCCTTTTCATCACAATGCTCCATGACCTTTGTCATTACAATTCTCAATACACTTGTCATCACAATGCTCCCTTAAACTTGTCATCAGAATGCTCCTTGAAACCTGTCACAAAAAGGCTCCATGTCTCTTTCATCACAATGCCCCATGCCGTTTTCATTACAATGCTCCATGCCATTGTCATCAAAATACTCCATAAGCTTGTCATCAGAATGCTCCATGACCCTTGTAATCACAATTCTCCATGCACTTGTCAGCACAATGCTCCCTCACCCTTTTCATCACAATGCTCAAAGCCATTGTCATCACAATGCTCCATTACTTTGTCATCAGAATCCTCCATGACACTTGGCATCAAAAAGTTCCATGCCACTGTCATCACAATGGGCCATTACATATGTCATCACAATGATCCCTGACACCTGTCTTCACAGTACTGCATGACCTGGTCATCACAATGCTCCATGCCCTTGTCATCACAATGTGCCATTCCAACTGTCATCGCAATAATCCATGAAACTTATTAGACCAATGTTCCATGCCCTTGTCATCACAATGATCCATGTCCTTGTTATCACAATCCTCCATGACCCCTGTCATCACAATGCTCCTTGACTCCAGTCATCACAATGCTTCATGACCTTAGTCATCACAATGGTCCATGTCCTCGTCATCAACAGTCTCTGTGACCTTTTTAATCACAATGCTCCATGAACTTTTCATCACAATGCTCTTTGGCCCTTGTCATCACAATGCACTATGCCTTTCTCAACACAATGCTCCATGACCCTTGTCATCACAATGCTCCATGCACTTGTCAGCACTATGCTCCTTGACACATGTCATCACAATGCTCCATGACCCCTGTCATCACAATGCTCCGTGACTCCAGTCATCACAATGCTTCATAACGTTTGTCATCACAATGGTCCATGCCCGCGTCATCACAAGGCTCTGTGAGTTTGTAACCACAATTCTCCATGAACTTTTCATCACAATTCTCTGTGATCCTTGTCATCACAATGCTCCATGTCTTTTCAGAACAATGCTCCATGACCATTGTCTTCACAATGTGCCACGCGCATTTCATCACAACGGTCCACAACCTTGTCATTGCAATGCTCCATAAACCTTGTAATCACAATGGTCCATGCACTTCTCATCAAAATGCTCTCTCACCAGTGATATCACAGTGTTCCATGACTAGTCATCACAATACACCCTCACCCCTGTAATCACAATGTTCCATGACCCTGTCATCACACTGCTACTTCCCCTTATCATCACAATGTTCCATGACCCCTGACATCACAATGTTCCATAACCCCTGTCATCAAAATGCTCCATGATCCTTTTCATCCCAAAGCTCCAAGACCCCTGATATCACAATGTTCTATAACACCTGCCATCAAAATATTCCATTACACTTTTCATCAAATTGCTGCATGGTCCGGTCATCAAAATGCTCCCTGCACTTCTCATCACAATGCACCATGCCCTTGTCATCAAAATGCTCCATGACATGTCATCACAAAGCTCCATGACCCTTGGCATCACAATGCTCCATGTCATTGTGATCACAGTGCTCCATGAACCCTCTCATAACATTGCTCATTGCCCTTGTCATCACAAAGCTCCATGACACTTGTCATCACAATGCTCGATGCCCTTCTCATCGCAATGCTCCATGCACTTGTCATTACAATCCTGCATGACCCATGTATCATAGTGTTCCGTACCCTTGTCATCACAATGCTCCATGCCCACTCTCATCACAATAATCCATGAAACATTTCAGACCAATGTTCCATGCCCTTCTCATCACAATGCTCCATTACCTCTGTCATAACAATGCACCATGACCCCTGCCATCACAATGTTCCACGGCCTAGTCATCACAAGGTTCCATGACACATGTCATCACAATGCTGAAGGCCCCTGTAATCACAATGCTCCTTGCCCTTGTCATCACAAAGCTCCATGACGCATGTCATCAGAAAGTTCCATGGCCTTCTCATCACATTGCTCCATGCCCTTGTCATCACAATGCTCCAAGACCATTGTAAACACAATGCTCCATGCCCCTTTTCATCTCAATGCTCCATGAACCCTGCCATCACAATGCACCATGCCCATCATCATAATGCTTCAGGCTATTGTCATCACAATGAAATCAATATTCTCCATGACCTCTGTCATCATAATGCTCCAAACCCTTGTGATCACAATGTTCCATAACACTTATCATCACAACACCCCATGACGCTCATCATCACAATTATCCATGGTCTTCTCTTCACAGTGCTCCATGATCTTTGTCATCACAATGCTCAATACACTTGTCATCACAATGCTCCCTGACACTTGTCGTCAGTATGCTCCTTGAACCCTGTCATGACAAGGCTCCATGCCTTTGTCATCACAATAATCCATGCCCTTTTCATCACAATGCTCCAAGATCCCTGTAATCACAATGATCCATGCCCTTGTCATCAAAAAGCTCCATGACGCCTGTAAACACAATCCTCCATGCCCCTTTTCATCTCAATGCACCATGAACCCTGTCATCACAATACACCATGCCAATCATCATAATGCTTCAGGCTATTATCATCACAATGAAATCAATATTCTCCATGACCTCTGTCATCATAATGCTCCAAATCCTTGTGATCACAATGTTCCATAACACTTATCATCACAACACACCATGACGCTCATCATCACAATTATCCATGGTCTTCTCATCACAATGCTCCCTGACACTTGTCGTCAGTATGCTCCTTGAACCCTGTCATGACAAGGCTCCATGCCTTTGTCATCACAATAATCCATGCCCTTTTCATCACAATGCTCCAAGGTCCCTGTAATCAAAATGCTACATGCCCTTGTCATCAAAATCTCCATGACGCATGTCATCAGAATGCTTCATGACCTTCTCATCACAATGCTCCAAGGGCCCTGTAATCACAATGATCCATGCCCCTTTTCATCAGAATGCTCCATGAGACTTGTCATCACAAGTCTCCATGGTCTTCTCATCACAATGATCCAGGACCTTGTCATCACCATGCTCCATTCCCTTGTCATCACAATGCTCCATGACCCCTGTCATCACAATAATCCGTGAACATTTTCAGCCCAGTGCTTCACGACCTACTCATCACAATGCTCCATGGCCAATATCATCACAATGCTCCATGACCACTGTCATCAAAACACTCCATGACTCCTGACAACACAATGATACGGGACTCTTGTCTTCACAATGTTCCATTCGCTGCTCATCACTATTCTCCATGACCCCTGTCATCAGAACACTCCATGAACATTTTCAGCCCAATGCGCCATGACCCTTGTCATCACAGTGATCCATGCCCTTGTCATCCCAATGCTCCATGACCCCTGTATTCACAATGCTCCATGACGCTTGTCATCACAGTGCTCCATGACACCTGTCATCACAATGCTCCATGCCTTTGTCAGCAAAATGCTACATGACCTTGTCATTACAATGCTCTAGGCGCTTGTCATCACAATACTCCATTTCCATTGTCATCACAATCCTCCATGAACCTTGGGATCACATTGCTTCATTCCCTTGTCATCACAATGCTCCATGATCCTTGAAATCAAAATGATCCATGACCTCTGTCATCACAATGCTCCAAACCCTTGTGATCAAAATGTTCCATAACACTTGTCATCACAACGCTCCATGATGCCTGTCATCACAATACTCCATGCCCTTTTCATCACAATGCTCTATGACCCTTGTCATCACAATGCTCCATGTGCTTGTCAGCACAATGCTCCATGACACATGTCATCACAATGCACCATGTGCTTGTCATCACAGTGCTCTACAATCTTGTCATCAAAATGGTCCCTGCACTTCTCATCAAAATGCTCTCTCACCACTGATATCACAATGCTACATCACAATTTGTCACAATACTCCCTCACGCCTGGCATCACAATGTCCCATGACTCCTGTCATTACATTGCTACATGCACTTATCATCACAATGTTCGATGAACCCTGACATCACAATGTTCCATAACACCTGTCATTAAAATGTTCCATGACACTTTTCATCAAATTGCTCCATGACCCTATCATCACAATTCTCCCTGACATTCTAATCAAAATGCACAACGCCCTTGCCATCAAAATGCTCCATGACATTTGTAATCACAATGATCCATGACCCTTTGCATCACAATGCTCCATATAATTGTCATCACAATGCTCCATGAACGCTCTCATCACATTGCTCCATGCCCTTGTCTTCACAAAGCTCCATGACACATGTCATCAGAATGCTCCTTGGCCTTCCCTTCACAATGGTCAATGCCCTTGCCGTCAGAATGCACCATTACCTCTGTCAGAACAATGCTCCATGACCTGTGCCCTCACGATGTTCCATGGCCTTGTCATCACAAGGCTCCATGACCATTCTCATCACAACAATCCACGAACCCTGTAATCACAATGCTCCATGCACCTTTTCATCTCAATGATCCATGAACCCTGTCATCACAATGCACCATGCCCATCATCATAATGCTTCATGCTATTGTAATCACAATGAAATCAAAATGCTCCATGACCTCTGTCATAACAATGCTCCAAACCCTTGTGATCACCATATTCCATATCACTTGTCATCACAATGCCCCATGACTCTCGTCATCACAATTGTCCATGGTATTATAATCACAATGCTCCAAGACCCATGTAATCACAATGCTCCATGCCCTTGGCTTCACAAAGCTCAATGACACATGCCATCAGAATGCTCCTTGGTCTTCTCCTCACAATGTTCCATGCCCTTGTCATCACAACGTTCCATGAGCCCTGTAATCACAATGCTCCATGCCCCTTTTCATCAGTATGCTCCATGAGACATGTCATCACAAGGCTCCATAGATTTGTCATCACAATGCACCATTCCCTTGTCATCAAAATGCTCCATGACTTGTCATCACAAAGCTCCATGACACTTGACATCACAATGCTCCATGTCATTGTCATCACAATGCTCCATGAATCCTCTCATCACATTGCTCCATGCCCTTGTCATCACAAAGCTCCATGACACTTGTGATCACAATGCTCGATGCGCTTCTCATCACAATGCTCCATGCCCTAGTCATTAAAATCCTGCATGACCCATATATCACAGTGTTTCGTGCCCTTGTCATCACAATGCTCCATGCCCACTCTCATCACAATAATCCATGAAACATTTCAGACCAATAATCCATGCCCTTCTCATCACAATTCTCCATTACACCTGTCATAACAATGCTCCATGACCGCTGCCATCACAGTGTTCCACGGCCTTGTCATCACAAGGCTCCATGTCCCCTGTCATCACAATACTCCATGAACATTTTCAGCCCAATGCTCCATGACAATTGTCATCAAAATGAACCATGCCCATGTCATCACAGTACTCCATGACCCTTGTCATCACAATGCTCCGTGACTCCAGTCATCACAATGCATCATATCATTTGTCATCACAATTTTCCATGCCCGCGTCATCACAAGGCTCTGTGACCTTTGTAACCACAATGCTCCATAACCTTTTCAACACAATGCTCCGTGATCCTTTTCATCACAGTGCCCCATGCCTTTGTCAGAAAAATGCTCCATGACCCTTGTCATCACAATGTGCCACGCGACTTTCATCACAACGGTCCACAAATTTGTCATAGCAATGCTCCATAAACCTTTTAATCACAATGCTCCATGACCTTCTCATCACAATGCTTCATTCCAACTGTCATAGCAATAATCCATGAATCTTATTAGACCAATGCTCCATGCCCCAGTAATCACAATGCTCCATGCCCTTGTTATCACAATGCTCCATGACCACTGTCATCACAATACTCCATGAACTTTTTCAGCCCAATGCTCCAGGACCCTTGTCATCACAATGATCTATGCCCTTGTCATCCCAATGCTCCATGACACCTGTCACCACAATGCTCCATGCCGTTGTCAGCAAAATGCTACATGACATTTTCATTACAATGCTCTATGCGCTTGTCATCACAATACTCCATTACCATTGTCATCACACTCCTCCATGAACTTTGGATCACATTGCTTCATGCCCTTCTCATGACAATGCTCCATGCCCTTGTCATTACAATCCTCCATGAACCATGTATCACAGTGTTCCGTGCCCTTGTCATCCCAATGCTCCATGCCCACTCTCATCACAATAATCCATGAAACATTTTAGAAGAAAGCTCAATGTCCTTCTCATCACAATGCTCCATTACCTCTGT
Organism: Mesoplodon mirus; assembly: GCF_964341445.2. Classification (NCBI taxonomy): domain Eukaryota; kingdom Metazoa; phylum Chordata; class Mammalia; order Artiodactyla; family Ziphiidae; genus Mesoplodon; species Mesoplodon mirus. The sequence goes on along the minus strand of NW_028295646.1, from coordinate 172,001 downwards.
CATAAAAATGCTCCATGACACCTGCCATCACAGTGTTCAATGGCATGTCTTCACAAGGCTCCATGACCCTTGTCATCACAGTGCTCCAAGACCCCTGTAATCACAATGCTCCATGCCCTTGTCATCACCGTGCTCCATGATGCATGACATCAGAATGTTCCATGGCCTTCTCATCACAATGCTCCATGCCCTTGTCATGACAGTGCTCCAAGACCCCTGTAATCACAATGCTCCATTCCCCTTTTCATCTCAATGCTCCATCAACCCTGTCATCATAATGCACCATGCCCATCATCATAATGTTTCAGGCTATTGTCATCACAATGAAATCAAAATACTCCATGACCTCTGTCAACATAATGCTCCAAACACTTGTGATCACAATGTTCCATAAGACTTATCATCACAACACCCCATGACACTCATCATCACAATTATCCATGGTCTTCTCATCACAATGCTCCATGACCTTAGTCATCAAATGCCCAATACACTAGTCATCACAATGCTCCCTTTCACTTGTCGTCAGTATGCTTCTTGAACCCTGTCATGAAAAGCCTCTATGCCTTTTTCATCAAAATGATACATGCCTTTTTCATCACAATGCATCAAGACACCTGTAATCACAATGCTGCACGACCTTCTCATCACAATGCTCCATGGCCAATATCATCACAATGCTCCAAGATCACTGTCATCACAACACTCCATGACACTTGACAACACAATGATCCGGGACTCTTGTCATCAAAATGCTCCATGCCCTTGTCATCACAATGCTTCATTCCAACTGTCATAGCAATAATCCATGAATCTTATTAGACCAATGCTCCCTGCCCTTGTCATCACAACACACCGTGCCCTTGTCATCAAAATGCTCCAAGACTTGTCATCACAAATCTCCATGACCCTTGGCATCACAATGCTCCATGTCATCGTCATCACAATGCTCCATGAACCCTCTCATCATATTGCTCCATTCCCTTGTCATCACAAAGCTCCAAGACACTTGTCATCACAGTGCTCGATGCCCTTCTCATCACAATGCTCCATGCCCTTGCCATCACAATGCTCCAAGAACATTGTAATCACAATGCTCCATGCCCCTTTTCATATCAATGCTCCATGAACTCTGTCATCACAATACACCATGCCCATCATCATAATGCTTCAGGCTATTGTCATCACAATGAAATCAAAATGCTCCATGACCTCTGTCATCATAATACTCTGAACCCTTGTGATCACAATGTTCCATAACACTTATCATCACAACACCCCATGACGCTCATCATCACAATTATCCATGGCCTTCTCATCACAGTGCTCTATGATTTTTGTCATCACAATGCTCAATACACTTGTCATCACAATGCTCCCTGACACTTGTCTTCAGTATGCTCCTTGAAACCTGTCATGACAAGGCTCCATGCCTTTTTCATCACAATGATCCATGCCCTTTTCATCACAATGCTCCAAGACCCCTTTAATCACAATGCTCCATGCCCTTGTCATCACAAACCTCCTGGACGCATGTCATCAGAATGCTCCATGGCATTCTCATCACCATGATCCATGCCCTTGTCATCACAATGCTCCAAGACCCCTGTAATCACAATGCTCCATGCCCCTTTTCAACAGAATTCTCCATGAGATTTCTCATCAAAAGTCTCCATGGTCTTCTCATCAAAATGTTCCAGGACTTTGTCATCACCATGCTCCATTCGCTTGTCATCGCAATGCTCCATGACCAATATCATCACAATTCTCCATGACCACTGTCATCACAACACTCCATGACAGCTGACAGCACAATGATCCGGGACTCTTTTCATCACAATGTTCCATTCCCTAGTCATCAAAATGCTCCAGGACACTTGTCATCATAATGATCCATGCCCTTGTCATCCCAATGCTCCATAACCCCTGTATTCACAATGCTCCATGACGATTGTCATCAAAGTGCTCCATGACACGTGTCATCACAATGCTCCATGCCTTTGTCAGCAAAATGCTTCATGACGTTGTCATTACAATGCTCTATGTGCTTGTCATCACAATACTCCATTACCATTGTCATCACAACCCTCCATGAAACTTGGGATAACATTGCTTCATGCCCTTGTCATCACAATGCACCATGCTCCTTGAAATCAAAATGATCCATGACCTCTGTCATCACAATGCTCCAACCCCTTGTGACCACAATGTTCCATAACACTTGTCATCACAACACTCCATGATGCCTGTCATCACAATACTCCATGCCCTTTTCATCACAATGCTCCATGACCTTTGTCATCACAATTCTCAATACACTTGTCATCACAATGTTCCCTGACACTTGTCATCAGAATGCTCCTTGAACCCTGTCACGAAAAGGCTCCATGCCTTTTCATCACAATGCCTCATGCAATTTACATCACAATGCTCCATGCCATTGTCATCAAAATACTCCACAAGCTTTTCAAGAGAATGTTCCATGACCCGTGTCATCACAAATGTCCATGCACTTGTCAGCACAATGCTCCCTGACCCTTGTCATCACAATGCTCCAAGTCATTGTCATCACAAAGCTCCATTACCTTTGTCATCAGAATCCTCCATGACACTTGGCATCACAATGCTCCATGCCATTGTCATCACAATGGGCCATGACATATGTCTTCACAATGCTCCCTGACACCTGTCTTCACAATACTGCATGACCTGGTCATCAAAATGATTCATGCCCTTGTCATCACAATGCGCCATTCCAACTCTCATTGCAAAAATTCATGAAACTTATTAGACCAATGTTCCATGCCCTTGTCATCACCATGCTCCATGCCCTTGTTATCACAATGCTCCATGACCCCTGTCATAGCAATAATCCATGAATCTTATTAGACCAATGCTCCATGCCCCAGTAATCACAATGCTCCATGCCCTTGTTATCACAATGCTCCATGACCACTGTCATCACAATACTCCATGAACTTTTTCAGCCCAATGCTCCAGGACCCTTGTCATCACAATGATCTATGCCCTTGTCATCCCAATGCTCCATGACACCTGTCACCACAATGCTCCATGCCGTTGTCAGCAAAATGCTACATGACATTTTCATTACAATGCTCTATGCGCTTGTCATCACAATACTCCATTACCATTGTCATCACACTCCTCCATGAACTTTGGATCACATTGCTTCATGCCCTTCTCATGACAATGCTCCATGCCCTTGTCATTACAATCCTCCATGAACCATGTATCACAGTGTTCCGTGCCCTTGTCATCCCAATGCTCCATGCCCACTCTCATCACAATAATCCATGAAACATTTTAGAAGAAAGCTCAATGTCCTTCTCATCACAATGCTCCATTACCTCTGTCATAAAAATGCTCCATGACACCTGCCATCACAGTGTTCAATGGCATGTCTTCACAAGGCTCCATGACCCTTGTCATCACAGTGCTCCAAGACCCCTGTAATCACAATGCTCCATGCCCTTGTCATCACCGTGCTCCATGATGCATGACATCAGAATGTTCCATGGCCTTCTCATCACAATGCTCCATGCCCTTGTCATGACAGTGCTCCAAGACCCCTGTAATCACAATGCTCCATTCCCCTTTTCATCTCAATGCTCCATCAACCCTGTCATCATAATGCACCATGCCCATCATCATAATGTTTCAGGCTATTGTCATCACAATGAAATCAAAATACTCCATGACCTCTGTCATCATAATGCTCCAAACCCTTGTGATCACAATGTTCCATAAGACTTATCATCACAACACCCCATGACACTCATCATCACAATTATCCATGGTCTTCTCATCACAATGCTCCATGACCTTAGTCATCAAATGCCCAATACACTAGTCATCACAATGCTCCCTTTCACTTGTCGTCAGTATGCTTCTTGAACCCTGTCATGAAAAGCCTCTATGCCTTTTTCATCAAAATGATACATGCCTTTTTCATCACAATGCATCAAGACACCTGTAATCACAATGCTGCACGACCTTCTCATCACAATGCTCCATGGCCAATATCATCACAATGCTCCAAGATCACTGTCATCACAACACTCCATGACACTTGACAACACAATGATCCGGGACTCTTGTCATCAAAATGCTCCATGCCCTTGTCATCACAATGCTTCATTCCAACTGTCATAGCAATAATCCATGAATCTTATTAGACCAATGCTCCCTGCCCTTGTCATCACAACACACCGTGCCCTTGTCATCAAAATGCTCCAAGACTTGTCATCACAAATCTCCATGACCCTTGGCATCACAATGCTCCATGTCATCGTCATCACAATGCTCCATGAACCCTCTCATCATATTGCTCCATTCCCTTGTCATCACAAAGCTCCAAGACACTTGTCATCACAGTGCTCGATGCCCTTCTCATCACAATGCTCCATGCCCTTGTCATCACAATGCTCCAAGAACATTGTAATCACAATGCTCCATGCCCCTTTTCATATCAATGCTCCATGAACTCTGTCATCACAATACACCATGCCCATCATCATAATGCTTCAGGCTATTGTCATCACAATGAAATCAAAATGCTCCATGACCTCTGTCATCATAATACTCTGAACCCTTGTGATCACAATGTTCCATAACACTTATCATCACAACACCCCATGACACTCATCATCACAATTATCCATGGTCTTCTCATCACAATGCTCCATGACCTTAGTCATCAAATGCCCAATACACTAGTCATCACAATGCTCCCTTTCACTTGTCGTCAGTATGCTTCTTGAACCCTGTCATGAAAAGCCTCTATGCCTTTTTCATCAAAATGATACATGCCTTTTTCATCACAATGCATCAAGACACCTGTAATCACAATGCTGCACGACCTTCTCATCACAATGCTCCATGGCCAATATCATCACAATGCTCCAAGATCACTGTCATCACAACACTCCATGACACTTGACAACACAATGATCCGGGACTCTTGTCATCAAAATGCTCCATGCCCTTGTCATCACAATGCTTCATTCCAACTGTCATAGCAATAATCCATGAATCTTATTAGACCAATGCTCCCTGCCCTTGTCATCACAACACACCGTGCCCTTGTCATCAAAATGCTCCAAGACTTGTCATCACAAATCTCCATGACCCTTGGCATCACAATGCTCCATGTCATCGTCATCACAATGCTCCATGAACCCTCTCATCATATTGCTCCATTCCCTTGTCATCACAAAGCTCCAAGACACTTGTCATCACAGTGCTCGATGCCCTTCTCATCACAATGCTCCATGCCCTTGCCATCACAATGCTCCAAGAACATTGTAATCACAATGCTCCATGCCCCTTTTCATATCAATGCTCCATGAACTCTGTCATCACAATACACCATGCCCATCATCATAATGCTTCAGGCTATTGTCATCACAATGAAATCAAAATGCTCCATGACCTCTGTCATCATAATACTCTGAACCCTTGTGATCACAATGTTCCATAACACTTATCATCACAACACCCCATGACGCTCATCATCACAATTATCCATGGCCTTCTCATCACAGTGCTCTATGATTTTTGTCATCACAATGCTCAATACACTTGTCATCACAATGCTCCCTGACACTTGTCTTCAGTATGCTCCTTGAAACCTGTCATGACAAGGCTCCATGCCTTTTTCATCACAATGATCCATGCCCTTTTCATCACAATGCTCCAAGACCCCTTTAATCACAATGCTCCATGCCCTTGTCATCACAAACCTCCTGGACGCATGTCATCAGAATGCTCCATGGCATTCTCATCACCATGATCCATGCCCTTGTCATCACAATGCTCCAAGACCCCTGTAATCACAATGCTCCATGCCCCTTTTCAACAGAATTCTCCATGAGATTTCTCATCAAAAGTCTCCATGGTCTTCTCATCAAAATGTTCCAGGACTTTGTCATCACCATGCTCCATTCGCTTGTCATCGCAATGCTCCATGACCAATATCATCACAATTCTCCATGACCACTGTCATCACAACACTCCATGACAGCTGACAGCACAATGATCCGGGACTCTTTTCATCACAATGTTCCATTCCCTAGTCATCAAAATGCTCCAGGACACTTGTCATCATAATGATCCATGCCCTTGTCATCCCAATGCTCCATAACCCCTGTATTCACAATGCTCCATGACGATTGTCATCAAAGTGCTCCATGACACGTGTCATCACAATGCTCCATGCCTTTGTCAGCAAAATGCTTCATGACGTTGTCATTACAATGCTCTATGTGCTTGTCATCACAATACTCCATTACCATTGTCATCACAACCCTCCATGAAACTTGGGATAACATTGCTTCATGCCCTTGTCATCACAATGCACCATGCTCCTTGAAATCAAAATGATCCATGACCTCTGTCATCACAATGCTCCAACCCCTTGTGACCACAATGTTCCATAACACTTGTCATCACAACACTCCATGATGCCTGTCATCACAATACTCCATGCCCTTTTCATCACAATGCTCCATGACCTTTGTCATCACAATTCTCAATACACTTGTCATCACAATGTTCCCTGACACTTGTCATCAGAATGCTCCTTGAACCCTGTCACGAAAAGGCTCCATGCCTTTTTCATCACAATGCCTCATGCAATTTACATCACAATGCTCCATGCCATTGTCATCAAAATACTCCACAAGCTTTTCAAGAGAATGTTCCATGACCCGTGTCATCACAAATGTCCATGCACTTGTCAGCACAATGCTCCCTGACCCTTGTCATCACAATGCTCCAAGTCATTGTCATCACAAAGCTCCATTACCTTTGTCATCAGAATCCTCCATGACACTTGGCATCACAATGCTCCATGCCATTGTCATCACAATGGGCCATGACATATGTCTTCACAATGCTCCCTGACACCTGTCTTCACAATACTGCATGACCTGGTCATCAAAATGATTCATGCCCTTGTCATCACAATGCGCCATTCCAACTCTCATTGCAAAAATTCATGAAACTTATTAGACCAATGTTCCATGCCCTTGTCATCACCATGCTCCATGCCCTTGTTATCACAATGCTCCATGACCCCTGTCATAGCAATAATCCATGAATCTTATTAGACCAATGCTCCATGCCCCAGTAATCACAATGCTCCATGCCCTTGTTATCACAATGCTCCATGACCACTGTCATCACAATACTCCATGAACTTTTTCAGCCCAATGCTCCAGGACCCTTGTCATCACAATGATCTATGCCCTTGTCATCCCAATGCTCCATGACACCTGTCACCACAATGCTCCATGCCGTTGTCAGCAAAATGCTACATGACATTTTCATTACAATGCTCTATGCGCTTGTCATCACAATACTCCATTACCATTGTCATCACACTCCTCCATGAACTTTGGATCACATTGCTTCATGCCCTTCTCATGACAATGCTCCATGCCCTTGTCATTACAATCCTCCATGAACCATGTATCACAGTGTTCCGTGCCCTTGTCATCCCAATGCTCCATGCCCACTCTCATCACAATAATCCATGAAACATTTTAGAAGAAAGCTCAATGTCCTTCTCATCACAATGCTCCATTACCTCTGTCATAAAAATGCTCCATGACACCTGCCATCACAGTGTTCAATGGCATGTCTTCACAAGGCTCCATGACCCTTGTCATCACAGTGCTCCAAGACCCCTGTAATCACAATGCTCCATGCCCTTGTCATCACCGTGCTCCATGATGCATGACATCAGAATGTTCCATGGCCTTCTCATCACAATGCTCCATGCCCTTGTCATGACAGTGCTCCAAGACCCCTGTAATCACAATGCTCCATTCCCCTTTTCATCTCAATGCTCCATCAACCCTGTCATCATAATGCACCATGCCCATCATCATAATGTTTCAGGCTATTGTCATCACAATGAAATCAAAATACTCCATGACCTCTGTCATCATAATGCTCCAAACCCTTGTGATCACAATGTTCCATAAGACTTATCATCACAACACCCCATGACACTCATCATCACAATTATCCATGGTCTTCTCATCACAATGCTCCATGACCTTAGTCATCAAATGCCCAATACACTAGTCATCACAATGCTCCCTTTCACTTGTCGTCAGTATGCTTCTTGAACCCTGTCATGAAAAGCCTCTATGCCTTTTTCATCAAAATGATACATGCCTTTTTCATCACAATGCATCAAGACACCTGTAATCACAATGCTGCACGACCTTCTCATCACAATGCTCCATGGCCAATATCATCACAATGCTCCAAGATCACTGTCATCACAACACTCCATGACACTTGACAACACAATGATCCGGGACTCTTGTCATCAAAATGCTCCATGCCCTTGTCATCACAATGCTTCATTCCAACTGTCATAGCAATAATCCATGAATCTTATTAGACCAATGCTCCCTGCCCTTGTCATCACAACACACCGTGCCCTTGTCATCAAAATGCTCCAAGACTTGTCATCACAAATCTCCATGACCCTTGGCATCACAATGCTCCATGTCATCGTCATCACAATGCTCCATGAACCCTCTCATCATATTGCTCCATTCCCTTGTCATCACAAAGCTCCAAGACACTTGTCATCACAGTGCTCGATGCCCTTCTCATCACAATGCTCCATGCCCTTGTCATCACAATGCTCCAAGAACATTGTAATCACAATGCTCCATGCCCCTTTTCATATCAATGCTCCATGAACTCTGTCATCACAATACACCATGCCCATCATCATAATGCTTCAGGCTATTGTCATCACAATGAAATCAAAATGCTCCATGACCTCTGTCATCATAATACTCTGAACCCTTGTGATCACAATGTTCCATAACACTTATCATCACAACACCCCATGACACTCATCATCACAATTATCCATGGTCTTCTCATCACAATGCTCCATGACCTTAGTCATCAAATGCCCAATACACTAGTCATCACAATGCTCCCTTTCACTTGTCGTCAGTATGCTTCTTGAACCCTGTCATGAAAAGCCTCTATGCCTTTTTCATCAAAATGATACATGCCTTTTTCATCACAATGCATCAAGACACCTGTAATCACAATGCTGCACGACCTTCTCATCACAATGCTCCATGGCCAATATCATCACAATGCTCCAAGATCACTGTCATCACAACACTCCATGACACTTGACAACACAATGATCCGGGACTCTTGTCATCAAAATGCTCCATGCCCTTGTCATCACAATGCTTCATTCCAACTGTCATAGCAATAATCCATGAATCTTATTAGACCAATGCTCCCTGCCCTTGTCATCACAACACACCGTGCCCTTGTCATCAAAATGCTCCAAGACTTGTCATCACAAATCTCCATGACCCTTGGCATCACAATGCTCCATGTCATCGTCATCACAATGCTCCATGAACCCTCTCATCATATTGCTCCATTCCCTTGTCATCACAAAGCTCCAAGACACTTGTCATCACAGTGCTCGATGCCCTTCTCATCACAATGCTCCATGCCCTTGCCATCACAATGCTCCAAGAACATTGTAATCACAATGCTCCATGCCCCTTTTCATATCAATGCTCCATGAACTCTGTCATCACAATACACCATGCCCATCATCATAATGCTTCAGGCTATTGTCATCACAATGAAATCAAAATGCTCCATGACCTCTGTCATCATAATACTCTGAACCCTTGTGATCACAATGTTCCATAACACTTATCATCACAACACCCCATGACGCTCATCATCACAATTATCCATGGCCTTCTCATCACAGTGCTCTATGATTTTTGTCATCACAATGCTCAATACACTTGTCATCACAATGCTCCCTGACACTTGTCTTCAGTATGCTCCTTGAAACCTGTCATGACAAGGCTCCATGCCTTTTTCATCACAATGATCCATGCCCTTTTCATCACAATGCTCCAAGACCCCTTTAATCACAATGCTCCATGCCCTTGTCATCACAAACCTCCTGGACGCATGTCATCAGAATGCTCCATGGCATTCTCATCACCATGATCCATGCCCTTGTCATCACAATGCTCCAAGACCCCTGTAATCACAATGCTCCATGCCCCTTTTCAACAGAATTCTCCATGAGATTTCTCATCAAAAGTCTCCATGGTCTTCTCATCAAAATGTTCCAGGACTTTGTCATCACCATGCTCCATTCGCTTGTCATCGCAATGCTCCATGACCAATATCATCACAATTCTCCATGACCACTGTCATCACAACACTCCATGACAGCTGACAGCACAATGATCCGGGACTCTTTTCATCACAATGTTCCATTCCCTAGTCATCAAAATGCTCCAGGACACTTGTCATCATAATGATCCATGCCCTTGTCATCCCAATGCTCCATAACCCCTGTATTCACAATGCTCCATGACGATTGTCATCAAAGTGCTCCATGACACGTGTCATCACAATGCTCCATGCCTTTGTCAGCAAAATGCTTCATGACGTTGTCATTACAATGCTCTATGTGCTTGTCATCACAATACTCCATTACCATTGTCATCACAACCCTCCATGAAACTTGGGATAACATTGCTTCATGCCCTTGTCATCACAATGCACCATGCTCCTTGAAATCAAAATGATCCATGACCTCTGTCATCACAATGCTCCAACCCCTTGTGACCACAATGTTCCATAACACTTGTCATCACAACACTCCATGATGCCTGTCATCACAATACTCCATGCCCTTTTCATCACAATGCTCCATGACCTTTGTCATCACAATTCTCAATACACTTGTCATCACAATGTTCCCTGACACTTGTCATCAGAATGCTCCTTGAACCCTGTCACGAAAAGGCTCCATGCCTTTTTCACCACAATGCCTCATGCCATTTACATCACAATGCTCCATGCCATTGTCATCAAAATACTCCACAAGCTTTTCAAGAGAATGTTCCATGACCCGTGTCATCACAAATGTCCAGGCACTTGTCAGCACAATGCTCCCTGACCCTTGTCATCACAATGCTCCAAGTCATTGTCATCACAAAGCTCCATTACCTTTGTCATCAGAATCCTCCATGACACTTGGCATCACAATGCTCCATGCCATTGTCATCACAATGGGCCATGACATATGTCTTCACAATGCTCCCTGACACCTGTCTTCACAATACTGCATGACCTGGTCATCAAAATGATTCATGCCCTTGTCATCACAATACGCCATTCCAACTCTCATCGCAAAAATTCATGAAACTTATTAGACCAATGTTCCATGCCCTTGTCATCACCATGCTCCATGCCCTTGTTATCACAATGTTCCATGACCCCTGTCATCACAATGCTCTGTGACTCCAGTCATCACAATGCTTCATGAACTTTCTCATCACAATGGTCCATGTCCTCGTCATCAACTGTCTCTGTGACCTTTTTAACAAAAATGCTCCATGAATTTTCATCACAATGCTCTTTGACCCTTGTCATCAAAATGCTCTATGCCTTTCTCAGCACAATGCTCCATGACACCTGTCACCACAATGCTCCATGCGCTTGTCAGCACAATACTCCATGACACATGTCATCACAATGAACCATGCGCTTGTCATCACAGTGCTCCACAATCTTGTCATCACAATGATCCATGCACATCTCATCAAAATGCTCTCTCACCACTGATATCACAATGCTACATCACTATTTGTTACAGTACTCCCTCATCTCTCTCATCACAATTTTCCATGACTCCTGTCATCACAATGCTACATGCACTTATCATCACAATGTTCGATGACCCCTGACATCACAATGTTCCATAACATCTGTCATCAAAATGCTCCATTACCATTTTCATCAAAATGCTCCATGACCCCTGACATCACAATGTTCCATAACACCTGTCATCAAAATGTTCCATGACACATTTCTTCAAATTGCTCCATGACCCTGTCATCACAATGCTCCCTGCCCTTCTCATCACAATGCACAACGCACTTGCCATCAAAATGCTCCATGACCTTTGTCATCACAATGATCCATGACCCTTGGCATCACAATGCTCCATGTCATTGTCATCACAATGCTCCATGAACACTCTCATCACATTTCTCCATGTCCTTGTCATCACAAAGCTCCATGACACATGTCATCAGAATGTTCCATGGCCTTCTCATCACAGTGTTCCATGCTCTTGCCATCACAGTGCTCGTTTACCCCTTTCATAACAATACTCCATGACCCCTGCCATCACGATGTTCCATGGCCTTGTCATCACAAGGCTCCATGACCCTTCTCATCACAATGCTCCAAGAACCCTGAAATCACAATGCTCTATGCCCCTTTTCATCTCAATGATCCATGAACCCTGTCATCACAATGCACCATGCCCATCATCATAATGCTTCATGCTATTGTCATCACAATGAAATCAAAATGCTCCATGAACTCTGTCATAACAATGCTCCAAACCCTTGTGATCACAATATTCCATAACACTTGTCATCACAATGCCCCATGACACTCGTCATCACAATTATCCACGGTCTTCTCATCACAATGCTCCATGACCTTTGTCATCACTATGCTCAATACACTTGTCATCAAAATGCTCCCTGACACTTGGTGTCTGTATGCTCCTTGAACCCTGTCATGACAAGGTTCCATGCCATTTTCATCACAATGATCCATGCCTTTTTCATCACAATGCTCCAAGACCCATGTAATCACAATGCTCCATGCCCTTGTCATCACAAAGCTCAATGACGCAGGCCATCAGAATGCTCCGTGGACTTCTCCTCACAATGTTCCATGCCCTTTTCATCACAATGTTCCAAGACTCCTGTAATCACAATGCTCTATGCCCCTTTTCATCAGTATGCTCCATGAGAATTCTCATCACAAGGCTCCATGGTTTTGTCATCACAATGCTCCAGGACCTTGTCATCACAATGCTTCACGACATTGTCATGAAAATTTTCAATGCCCCTTGTCATCATAATGCTCCAAGCCCTAGTCATCACAATGCTCCATTATATTTGTCATCACAATCCTCCATTACATTTTGCATCACAATGCTCCATGCCATTGTCATCACAATGGACCATGACATATGTCATCACAATGCTCCCTGACACCTGTCTTCACAATACTCCATGACCTTCTCATCACAATGCTCCATGCCCTTGTCATTACAATGCACCATGCCCACTGTCATCACAATAATCTTTGAAACTTGTCAGACCAATGCTCCATGCCCCGTCATCACAATGCTCCATGCCCTTGTCCTACAATGCTCCATGACCCCTGTCATCACAGCGCTCCGTGACTCCATTCATCACAATGCTTCATAACGTTTGTCATCACAATGTTCTATGCCGGACTCATCACAATGTGATAGGCCCGACTCATCACAAGGCTCTGTGACCTTTGTAACCGCAATGCTCCATGAACTTTTCATCACAATTCTCTGTGACATTGTCAACACAATGCTGCATGTCTTGGTCAGAACAATGCTCCATGACACATGTCATCACAATGCACCATGCACTTGTCATCACATTGTTCGATGACCCCTGACATCACAATATTCCATAACCACTGTCATCAAAATGCTCCATGACCCTTTTCATTCCAAAGCTCCAAGACCACTGACATCACATTGTTCTATAACCCCTGCCATCAAAATATTCCATTACACATTTCATCAAATTGCTGCATAACCCGGTCATCTAAATGCTCCCTGCCCTTCTCATCACAATGCACCATGCCCTTGTCATCAAAATGCTCCAAGACTTGTCATCACAAATCTCCATGACCCTTGGCATCACAATGCTCCATGTCATCGTCATCACAGTGCTCCATGAAACTTCTATAATATTGCTCAATGCCCTTGTCATCACAAAGCTCTATGATACTTGTCATCACAATGCTCGATGCCCTTCTCATCACAATGCTCCATGCCCTTGTCATTACAATCCTGCATGACCCATGTATCATAGTGTTCCGTACCCTTGTCATCACAGTGCTCCATGACCACTCACATCACAATAATCCATGAAACATTTCAGACCTATATTCCATGCCATTCTCATCACAATGCTCCATTACCCCTTTCATAACAATGCACCATGACCCCCGCCATCACAATGTTCCACGGCCTAGTCATCACATGGTTCCATGACAATTGTCATCACAATTCTCAAGACCCCTGAAATCAAAATGCTCCATGCCCTTGTCATCACAAAGCTCCATGACGCATGTCATCAGAATGTTCCATGGCCTTCTCATCTCAGTTCTCCATGCCCTTGTCATCACAATGCTCCAAGACCATTGTAATCACAATGGTCTATGCCCCTTTTCATATCAATGCTCCATGAACCCTGTCATCACAATGCACCATGCCTATCATCATAATGCTTCAGGCTATTGTCATCACAATGAAATCAAAATGCTCCAGGACCTCTGTCATCATAATACCCCGAACCCTTGTGATCACAATGTTCCATAACACTTATCATCACAAAACCCCATGACGCTCATCATCACAGTTATCTATGGACTTCTCAACACAGTGCTCTATGACTTTTGTCATCACAATGCTCAATACACTTGTCATCACAATGCTCCCTGACTCTTGTCTTCAGTATGCTCTTTGAAACGTGTCATGACAAGGCTCCATGCCTTTTTCATCACAATGATCCATGCCCTTTTCATCACAATGCTCCAAGACCATTGTAATCACAATGCTCCATGCCCTTGTCATCACAAAGCTCCTGGACGCATGTCATCAGAATGCTCCATGGCCTTCTCATCACCATGATCCATGCCCTTGTCATCACAATGCTCCAAGACCGCTGTAATCACAATGCTCTATGCCCCTTCTCAACAGAATGCTCCATGAGACTTCTCATCAAAAGTCTCCATGGTCTTCTCATCAAAATGTTCCAGGACTTTGTCATCACCATGCTCCATTTGCTTGTCATCTCAATGCTCCATGACCAATATCATCACAATTCTCCATGACCACTGTCATCACAACACTCCATGACACCTGACAGCACAATGATCCGGGACTCTTTTCATCACAATGTTCCATTCCCTAGTCATCAGAATGCTCCATGACGTTTGTCATCACAGTGCTCAATGACACCTGTCATCACAATGCTCCATGCCTTTGTCAGCAAAATGCTTCATGACCTTGTCATTACAATGCTCTATGTGCTTGTCATCACAATACTCCATTACCATTGTCATCACAACCCTCCATGAAACTTGGGATCACATTGCTTCATGCTCTTGTAATCACAATGCCCCATGCTCCTTGAAATCAAAATGATCCATGACCTCTGTCATCAAAATGTTCCAAACACTTGTGATCAAAATGTTCCATAACACTTCTCATCACAACGCTCCATGATGCCTGTCATCACAATACTCCATGTCCTTTTCATCAAAATGCTCCATGACCTTTGTCTTCACAATTCTCAATACACTTGTCATCACAATGCTCCCTGACTCTTGTCATCAGAATGCTCGTTGAACCCTGTCACGAAAAGGCTCCATGCCTTTTTCATCACAATGCCCCATGCCATTTACATCACAATGATCCATGCCATTGTCATCAAAATACTCCACAAGCTTGTCATCAGAATGTTCCATGACCCGTGCCATCACAAATCTCCATGCACTTGTCAGCACAATGCTCCCTGACCCTTGTCATCACAATGCTCCAAGCCATTGTCATCACAATGCTCCATTACCTTTGTCATCAGAATCCTCCATGACACTTAGCATCACAATGCTCCATGCCATTGTCATCACAATGGGCCATGACATATGTCATCACAATGCTCCCTGACACCTGTCTTCACAATAATGCATGACCTGGTCATCACAATGATCCATGCTCTTGTCATCACAATGCGCCATTCCAACTCTCATCGCAATAATTCATGAAACTTATTAGACCAATATTCCATGCCCTTGTCATCACCATGCTCCATGCCCTTGTTATCACAATGCTCCATGAACCCTGTCATCACAATGCTCCTTGACTCCATTCATCACTGTGCTTCATGAAATTTCTCATCACAATGGTCCATGTCCTCGTCATCAACTGTCTCTGTGACCTTTTTAACAACAATGCTCCATGAATTTTCATCACAATGCTCGTTGACCCTTGTCATCAAAATGCTCTATGCCTTTCTCAGCACAATGCTCCATGACACTTGTCATCAAAATGCTCCATGCGCTTGTCAGCACAATGCTCCATGACACATGTCATCACAATGAACCATGCGCATGTCATCACAGTGCTCCACAATTTTGTCATCACAATGCTCCATGCACTTCTCATCAAAATGCTCTCTCACAACTGATATCACAATGCTACATCAGTATTTGTCACAGTACTCCCTCATCCCTCTCATCACAATGTTCCATGACTCCTGTCATCACAATGCTACATGCACTTATCATCACAATGTTCGATGACCCCTGACATCAAAATGTTCCATAACATCTGTCATCAAAATGCTCCATGACACTTTTCATCAAAATGCTCCATGACCCCTGACATCACAATGTTCCATAACACCTGTCATCAAAATATTCCATGACACATTTCATCAAATTGCTCCATGACCCTGTCATCACAATGCTCCCTGCCTTTCTCATCACAATGCACAACGCACTTGCCATCCAAATGCCCCATGACATTTGTCATCACAAAGATCCTTGACCCTTGGAATCACAATGCTCCATGAACACTCTCATCACATTGCTCCATGCCCTTGTCATCACAAAGCTTCATAACACATGTCATCAGAATGTTCCATGGCCTTCTCATCACAATGTTCCATGCCCTTGTCATCACAATGCTCCATTACCCCTGTCATAACAATTCCCCATGACCCCTGCCATCACGATGTTCCATGGCCTTGTCATCACAAGGCTCCATGACCCTTCTCATCACAATACTCCAAGAACCCTGTAATCACAATGCTCTATGCCAATTTTCATCTCAATGATCCATGAATCCTGTCATCACAATGCACCATGCCCATCATCATAATGCTTCATGCTATTGTCATCACAATGAAATCAAAATGCTCCATGACCTCTGTCATAACAATGCTCCAAACCCTTGTGATCACAATATTCCATAACACTTGTCATCACAATGCCCCATGACGCTCGTCATCACAATTATCCATGGTCTTCTCATCACAATGCTCCATGACCTTTGTCATCACAATGCTCAATACACTTGTCATCAAAATGCTCCCTGACACTTGTTGTCTGTATGCTCCTTGAACCCTGTCATGACAATGCTCCATGCCATTTTCATCACAATGTTCCATACCTTTTTCATCACAATGCTCCATGCCATTGTCATCAAAATACTCCACAAGCTTGTCATCAGAATGTTCCATGACACTTGTCATCACAAATCTCCATGCACTTGTCAGCAAAATGCTCCCTGACCCTTGTCATCACAATGCTCCAAGCCATTTTCATCACAATGCTCAATTATCTTTGACAGCAGAATCCTACATGACAATTGGCATCACAATTCTCCATGCCCTTGTCATCACAATGCCCCATTCCAAATGTCATCGCAATAATCCATGAAACTTTTTAGACCAATATTCCATGTCCTTGTCATCACAATGCTCCATGCCCTTGTTATCACAATGCTCCATGACCCCTGTCATCACAATGCTCGGTGACTCCAGTCATTACAATGCTTCATCGCCTTTGTCATCACAATGGTCCATGCCCTCGTCATCAAGAGTCTCTGTGACCTTTTTAACCACAATGCTCCATGAACTTTTCATCACAATGCTCTTTGACCCTTGTCATCACAATGCTCTATGCCTTTCTCAGCAAAATGCTCCATGACCCTTGTCATCACAGTGCTCCATGCGCTTCTCAGCACAATGCTCCATGACACATGTCATCACAATGCTCCATGACTCTCGTCATCACAATGATCCGTGACTCGAGTCATCTCAATGTTTCATAACGTTTGTCATCACAATGGTCCATGCCCGACTCATCACAAGGCTCTGTGACCTTTGTAACCACAATGCTCCATGAACATTTCAACAAAATTCTCTTTGACACTTGTCATCACAATGCTCCATGTCTTTGTCAGAACAATGCTCCATGACCATTATCATCACAATGTGCCATGCACATTTCATCACTAAGGTCCACAACATTTTCATTGCAATGCTTCATAAACATTGAAATCACAATGCTCCATGCACTTCTCATCAAAATGCTCTCTCACCAGAGATATCACAGTGTTCCATCAATAGTCATCACAATACTCCCTCACCACTGTTATCACAATCTTCCATGACCCTGTCATCACAATGCTACATCCTCTTACCATCACAATGTTCCATGACCCCTGACATCACAATGTTCCATATCCCCTGTCATCAATACGCTCCATGACCCTTTTCATCCCAAAGCTCCAAGACCCCTGACATCAAAATGTTCTATAACCCCAGCCATCAAAAAGTTCCATTACAATTTCATCAAATTGCTGCATGACCAGGTCATCTAAATGCTCCCTGCCCTGGGCCTCCCTGGTGGCGCAGTGGTTGAGAGTCCGCCTGCCGATGCAGGGGATACGGGTTCGTGCCCCGTTCTGGGAGGATCCCATATGCCGCAGAGCGGCTGGGCCCGTGAGCCATGGCCGCTGGGCCTGCGCATCCGGAGCCTGTGCTCCGCAACGGGAGAGGCCACAACAGTGAGAGGCCCGCATACCGCAAAAAGAAAAAAAAATGCTCCCTGCCCTTCTCATCACAATGAACCATGCCCTTGTCATCAAAATGCTCCATAACTTGTCATCACAAAGCTCCATGACCGTTGGCATCACAATGCTCCATGTCATTGTCATCACAATGCTCCATGAACCCTCTCACAACATTGCTCGATGCCCCTGTCATCACAATGCTCCATGACACTTGTCATCACAATGCTCGATGCCCTTCTCATCACAATGCTCCATGCCCTTGTCATTACAATCCTGCATGACCCATGTATCATAGTGTTCCGTACCCTTGTCATCACAATGCTCCATGCCCACTCTCATCACATTAATCCATGAAACATTTCAGACCTATATTCCATGCCATTCTCATCACAATGCTCCATTACCCCTTTCATAACAATGCACCATGACCACTGCCATCACAATGTTCCACGGCCTAGTCATCACGTGGTTCCATGACAATTGTCATCACAATGCTCAAGACCGCTGAAATCACAATGCTCCATGCCCTTGTCATCACAAAGCTCCATAACGCATGTCATCAGAAAGTTCCATGGCCTTCTTATCACAATGATCCATGCACATGTCATCACAATGCTCCAAGACCCTTGTAATCACAATGTTCCATGCCACTTTTCATCTCAATGCTCCATGAACCCTGTCATCACAATACAGCATGCCCATCATCATAATGCTACAGGCTATTGTCATCACAATGAAATGAAAATGCTCCATGACCTCTGTCATCAGAATACTCCGAACCCTTGTGATCACAATGTTCCATAACACTTATCATCACAAAATCCCATGACGCTCATCATCACAATTATCCATGGCCTTCTCATCACAATGCTCTATGACCTATGTCATCACAATTCTCAATACACTTGTCATTACAATGCTCCCTGACACTTGTCGTCAATATGCTCATTGAACCCTGCCATGACAAGGCTCCATGCCTTTTTCATCACAATGATCCATGCCCTTTTCTTCACAATGCTCCAAGACCCTTGTAATCACAATGCTCCATGCCGCTTTTCAACAGAATGCTCCATGAGACTTCTCATCAAAAGTCTCCATGGTCTTCTCATCACAATGCACCAGGACTTTGTCATCACCATGCTCCATTCGCTTGTCATTGCAATGCTCCATGACCAATATCATCACAATTCTCCATGACCACTGTCATCACAACATTTTATGACACTTGACAACACAATGATCCGGGATTCTTGTCATCACAATGATCTATGCCCTTGTCATCCCAATGCTCCATGACCCCTGTATTCACAATGCTCCGTGACGCTTGTCACAACAGTGCTCCATGACACATGTCATCACAATGCTCCATGCCTTTGTCAGCAAAATGCTACATGACCTTGTCATTACAATGCTCTGTGTGCTTGTCATCACAATACTCCATTTCCATTGTCATCACAATCCTCCATGAACCTTGGGATCACATTTCTTCATTCCTTTGTCATCACAATGCTCCATGCTCCTTGAAATCAAAATGATCCCTGACCACTGTCATCACAATGCTCCAAAACCTTGTGATCACAGTGTTCCATTATAGTTGTCATCACAACGCTCCATGATGCCTGTCATCACAATACTCCATGCCGTTTACATCACAATGCTCCATGACTATTGTCATCACATTTCTCAATATACATGTCATGACAATGCTCCCTGACACTTGGAATCAGAATGCTCCTTGAACCCTGTCACGAAAAGGCTCCATGCCTTTTTCATCACAATGCCCCATGCTGTTTTCATCACAATGCTCCATGCCATTGTCATCAAAATACTCCAATAGCTTGTCATCAGAATGCTCCATGACCCTTGTCATCACAATTCTCCATGCAATTGTCAGCACAATGCTCCCTGACCCTTGTCATCACAGTGCTCCAAGCCATTGTCATCACAATGCTCCATTACATTTGTCATCAGAATCCTCCATGACACTTGGCATCACAATGCTCCATGCCATTGTCATCACAATGGGTCATTACATATGTCATCACAATGCTCCCTGACACCTGTCTTCACAATACTGCATGATCTGGTCATCACAATGCTCCATGCCCTTTTCATCAGAATGTGCCATTCCAACTGTCATCGCAATAATCCATGAAACTTAGACCAAAGTTCCATGCCCTTGTCATCACAATGCTCCATGCCCTTGTTATCACAATGCTCCATGATCCCTGTCTTCACAATGCTCCGCGACTCCAGTCATCACAATGCTTCATGACCTTTGTCATCACAATGGTCCATGCCCTCGTCATCAACAGTCTCTGTGACATTTTTATCCTCAATGCTCCATGAACTTTTCATCAAAATGCTCTTTGACCCTTGTCATCACAATGCTCTATGCTTTTCTCATCAAAATGCTCCATGACCCTTGTCATCACAATGCTCCAAGCCTTTGTCCTCACAATGCTCCATTACCTTTGTCATCAGAATCCTCCATGACACTTGTCATCACAATGCTCCTTGACACTTGTCATCAGACTCCTCCATGACACCTGGCATCACAATGTGTCATGCCATTTTCATCACAATGGGCCATTACATATATCATCACAATGCTCCCTGACACCTGTCTTCACAATACTGCATGACCTGGTCATCACAATGATCCATGCCCTTGTCATCACAATGTGCCATTCCATCTGTCATCACAATAATCCATGAAACTTATTAGACCAATGCTCCATCGCCTTTTCATCACAATGCTCCATGCCCTTGTTATCAAAATGTTCCAAGACCCCTGTAATCAGAATGCTCCATGCCCATTTCCATCAGTATGCTCCCAGAGATTTGTCTTCACAAGGCTCCATGTTTCTCTTTTCACAAAACTCCATGACCTTGTCATCACAATGCTTCACGACCTTGTCATGAAAATTCTCAATGGCCCTTGTCATCATAATGCTCCAAGCCCTAGTCATCACAATGCTTCATTATATTTGTCATCACAATCCTCCATTACAATTGGCATCTAAATGCTCCCTGCCATTGTCATCGCAATGGACCATGACATATGTCATCAGAATGCTCCCTGATACCTGTCTTCACAATAATCTATGACCTTCTCCTCACAATGCTCCATGCACTTGTCATCACAATGCACCATGTCCACTGTCATCACAATAATCTGTGAAACGTGTCAGACCAATGCTCCATGCCCCTGTCATCACAATGCTCCATGACACATATCATCACAATGCTCCATTACCCCTGTCATCACAATGATCCGTGACTACAGTCATCACAATGCTTCATAACGTTTGTCAACACAACAGTCCATGCTCGCGTCATCAAAAGGCTCTGTGTCCTTTGTAACAACAATACTCCATGAACAATTTATCACAATGCTCCGTGACCCTTGTCATCACAATGCTCCATGCCTTTGTCAGAACAATGCTCCATGACCCCTGTCATCACAATGTGCCACACGCTTTTCATCACATTGATCAACAACCTTGTCATCGCTATGCTCCATAAACCTTGTAATCACAATGCTCCATGCACTTCTCATCCAAATGCTCTGTCACCTGAGATATCACAATATTCCATCACTAGTTATCACGATCCTCGCTCACCCCTGTAAGCAGTGTTCCATGACCCTTGTCATCACAATGCTACATCCCCTTATCAGCACAATATTCCATGACCCCGACATCACAATGTTCCATAGCCCCTGACATCAAAATGCTCCATGACCCTTTTCATCCCAAAGTTCCATGACCCCTGGCATCACAATGTTCTATAACCCCTGTCATCAAAATGTTCCATTACACTTTTCATCAAATTGCTGCATGAACGTGTCATCAAAATGCTCTCTGCCCTTCTCATCACAATGCACCACACCCTTGTCATCAAAATGCTCCATGACCTTTTTCATCACAAACTCCATGACCCTTGGCATCACAATGCTCCATGTCATTTTCATCACAATGCTCCATAAACCCTCTCATCACATTGCTCCATGCACTTGTCATTACAAAGCTCCATGACACTTTTCATCACAATGCTCGATGCCCATCTCATCACAATGCTCCATGCACTTGTCATTACAATCCTCCATGAACCATGTATCACAGTATTCCGTGCCCTTGTCATCACAATGCTCCATGCCCACTCTCATCACAATAATCCATGAAACATTTCAGACCAATGCTCAATGCCCTTCTCATCAAAATGCTCCATTACCTCTGTCATAACAATGTTCCATGACCACTGCCATCACAATGTTCCACGGCCATTTCATCACAAGGCTCCATGACCCTTGTCATCACAATGCTCCAAGACCCCTGTCATCACAATGCCCCATGCCCTTGTCATCAAAAACTCCATGACGCATGTCATCAGAATGTTAGATGGCCTTCTCATCACAATGCTCCATGCCCTTGTCATCACAATGCTCCAAGACCCCTGTCATCACAATGCTCCATGCCCCTTTTCATCTCAATGCTCCATGAAACCTGTCATCACAATGCACCATGCCCGTCATCATAATGCTTCAGGCTATTGTCATCACAATGAAAGCAAAATTCTGCATGACCTCTGTCATCATAATGCTCCAAACCCTTGTGATCACAATGTTCCATAACACTTATCATCACAACACACCATGACGATCATCATCACAATTATCCATGGCTTTCTCATCACAATGCTCCATGACATTCGTCATCACAATTCTCAATACACTTGTCATCAAAATGCTCCCTGACACTTGTCGTCAGAATGCTCCTTGAACCCTGTCACGAAAAGAACCCAGGCCTTTTTCATCACAATGCCCCATGCCGTTTTCATCACAAATCTCCATGCCATTGTCATCAAAATACTCCACAAATTTGTCATCAGAATGCTCCACGACCCTTGCATCACAATTCTCCATGCACTTGTCAGCACAATGCTCCCTGACACTTGTCATCACAATGCTCCATGCCATTGTCATCGCAATGCTCCATTACCTTTGTCATCAGAATTCTCCATGACATTTGGCATCACAATGCTCCATGCCATTGTTATCACAATGGGCCATACATATATCATCACAATGCTCCCTGACACCTCTCTTCACAATACTGCATAACCTGGTCATCACAATGCTCCATGCCGTTGTCATCAGAATGCGCCATTCCAAATGTCATCTCAATAATCCATGAAACTTGTCAGACCGATACTCCATGCCCCTCTCATCACAATGCTCCATGCCCTTGTCATCACAATGCTCCATGACCCCTGTCATCACAATGCTCCTTGGCTCCAGTCATCACAATGCTTCATGACCTTTGTCATCACAATGGTCCATGCCCTCGTCATCAACAGTCTCTGTGACCTTTTTAACAACAATGCTGCATAACATTTCTTCACAATGCTCTTTGACCCTTGTCATCACAATGCTGTATGCCTTTCTCAGCACAATGCTCCATGACCCTTGTCATGACAATGCTCCATGCGCTTGTCAGGGCAATGCTACATGACATATGTCATCAAAATGCTCCATGACCCCTGTCATCACAGTGCTCCGTGACTCCAGTCATCACAATGCTTCATAATGTTTGTCATCACAATGGTCCATGCCCGCGTCATCACAAGGCTCTGTGACCTTTTTAACCACAATGCTCCATGAACTTTTCATCTCAATGCTGCGTGACCTTGTCATCACAGTGCTCCATGCCTTTGTCAGAAAAATGCTCCATGACCCTTGTCATCACAATGTGCCACGTGCTTTTTCTCCCAACGTTCCACATATTTGTCATGGCAATGCTCCATAAAAGTTGTAATCACAATGCTCCATGCCCTTCTCATCACAATGCTCCATTACCCCTGTCATAACCATGCTCCATGACTCTGCGATCACAATGTTCCACGGCCTTGTCATCACAAAGCTCCATGATGCATGTCATCAGAATGCTCCATCGCCTTCTCCTCACAATGCTCCATGCCCTTGTCAACACAATGCTCCAAGACTCCTGTAATCACAATGCTCAATGCCCCTTTTCATCAGAATGCTCCATGAAACTTGTCATCACAAGTCTCCATGGTCATCTCATCACAATGCTCCAAGATATTTTCATCAGCATGCTCCATTCCCTTGTCATCACAATGCTCCATCTCCCCTGACATCACAATTCTCCATGAATATTTTCAGGCCAATTCTCCATGAACATTTTCAAGCCAAAACTCCATGACCTTCTCATCACAATGCTCCATGAACAATATCATCACAATGCTCCATGATCACTGTATCACAACACTCCATGACACCTGACAACACAATGATCCGGGACCCTTGTCATCACAATGATCCATGCCCTTGTCATCCCAATGAACCTTGACCCCTTATTCACAATGCTATGTGACGCTTGTCATCACAGTGCTCCATGACACCTGTCATCACAATGCTCCATGCCTTTGTCAGCAAAATGCTACATGACCTTGTCATTACAATGCTCTATGCGCTTGTCATCACAATACCCATTTACCATTGTCATCACAATCATCCATGAACCTTGGGATCACATTGCTCCATGCCCTTGTCATCACAATCATCCATGAACCTTGGGATCACATTGCTCCATGCCCTTGTCATCACAATGATCCATGCTCCTTGAAATCAAAATGATCCATGACCTCTGTCATCACAATGCTCCAAACCCTTGTGATCACAATGTTCCATAGCACTTGTCATCACAACGCTCTATGATGCCTGTCATCAAATACTCCATGCCTTTTTCATCACAATGCTCCACGACCTTTGTCATCACAATTCTCAATACACTTGTCATCACAATGCTCCCTGACACTTGTCGTCAGAATGCTCCTTGAACCCTTTCACGAAAATGCTCCATGCCTTTTGCATCACAATGACCCATGCCGTTTTCATCACAATGCTCCATGCCATGGTCAACAAAATACTCCACAAGCTTGTCATCAGAATGTTCCATGACCATTGTCATCACAATGCTCCATGCACTTGTCAGCACAATGCTCCCTGACTTTTGTCATCACAATGCTCCAAGCCATTGTCATCACAGTGCTCCATTACCTTTGCCATCAGAAACCTCCATGACACTTGGCATCACAATGCTCCATGCCATTGTCATCATAATGGGCCATTACATATGTCATCACAGTGCTCCCTGACAACTGTCTTCACAATACTGCCTCACCTGGTCATCACAATGCTACATGCCCTTGTCATCACAATGCTCCATGCCCTTGTTATCACAGTGCTCCATGACCACTGTCATCACAATTCTCCGTGACACCAGTCATCACATTGCTTCATGACCTTTGTCATCACAATGGTCCATGCCCTCACCATCAACAGTCTCTGTGACATTTTAACAAAAATGCTCAACGAACTTTTCATCACAATGCTCTTTGACCCTTGTCATCACAATGCTCTATGCCTTTCTCAGCACAATGCTCCATGCCCTAGTCTTCAAAATGTCCCTTGACCCCTGTCATCACAATGCTCCATGACTACAGTCATCACAATGCTTCATAACATTTGTCATCACAATGGTCCATGCCCGCGTCATCACAAGGTTCTGTTACATTTGTAACCACATTGCTCCAAGAACGTTTCATCACAATACTCCGTGACACTTGTCATCACAATGCTCCATGCCTTTGTCAGAAAATTGCTCAATGACGCTTGTCTTCACACTGTGTCTCGTGCTTTTCATCACAATGGTCTGCAAATTTGTCATTGCAATGCTCCATAAATATTGTAATCACAGTGCTCCATGCCCTTCTCATCACAATGCTCCATTACCCCTGTCATAACAATGCTGCATGACCCCTGTCATCACAATGTTCAACGGCCTTGTCATCACAAGGCTCCATGACACTTGTCATCCCAATGCTCCAAGACCCCTTTAATCAGAATACTCCATGCCCTTCACATCAAAAAGCTCCATGACACATGTCATCAGAATGTTCCATGAACTTCTCATCAAAATGCTCCATGCCCGTTTCATCACTATGCTCCAAGACCCATGTGATCACAATGCTCCATGCCCCTTTTCATCTCAATGCTCCATGAACCCTGTCATCACAATGCATCATGCCCATCATCATAAAGCTTCCGGCTATGGTCAGCACAATGAAATCAAAATTCTCCATGACCTCTGTCATCACAATGCTCCATGACCCCTGTCATCACAATACTCCATGAATATTTTCAGCCCAATGCTCCATGACCTTTGTCATCACAATTACCCATGCGCTTTTCATCACAATCCTCCCTCACCCCTGTTATCACAATATACCATGACCCCTGTCATCACAATGCTACATCCCCTTATCAGCACAATGTTCCATGACCCCTGATATCACAATGTTCCATAACCCCTGTCATCAAAATGCCCCCTGACCCTTTTCATCCCAAAGATCCATGACCCCTGGCATCACAAGGTTCTATAACCACTGTCAACAAAATGTTCTATTACACTTTTCATCAAATTGCTGCATGACCCTGTCATCAAAATACTCCCTGCCCTTCACATCACAATGCACCATGCCCTTGTCATCAAAATGCTCCATGACCTTTGTCATCACAAAGCTCCATGACCTTTGGCGTCACAATGCTCCATGTCATTGTCATCACAATGCTCCATGAACCCTCTCATCACATTTCTCCATGCCCTTGTCATCACAAAGCTCCATGACACTTCTCATCATAATGCTCGATGCCCTTCTCATCACAATGATCCATGCCCTTGTCCTTACAATCCTCCATGACCCATGTATCACAGTGTACCATGCCCTTGTCATCACAATGCTCCATGCCCACTCTCATCACAATAATCCATGAAACATTTCAGACCAACGCTCAATGCCCTTCTCATCAAAATGATCCATTACCTCTGTCATAACAATGCTCAATGATCCCTGCCTTCACAATGTTCCACAGCCTTGTCATCACAATGCTCCATGACCCTTGTCATCACAATGCTCCAAGACCCCTGTAATCACAAAGCTCCATGCACTTGTCATCACAAAGCTCCATGACGCATGTCATCAGAATGTTCCATGGCCTTCTCCTCACAATGCTTCATGCCCTTGTCATCACAATGCTCCAAGACCCCTGTAATCACAATGCTCCATGCCCCTTTTCATCAGAATGCTCCATGAGACTTGTTATCACATGTCTCCATGGTCATCTCATCACAATACTCCAGGACATGCTCATCACCATGCTCCATTCCCTTGTCATCAGAATGCTCCATGAGCCATGTCATCACAATAATCCATGAATATTTTCAGCCCAATGCTCCATGACCTACTCATCACAATGCTCCATGACCAATATCATCACACTGCTCCATGACCACTGTCATCACAATACTCCATGACACCTGACAACACAATGATCCGGGACTCTTGTCATCACAATTCTCAAAGACCCCTGTAATCACAATGCTCCATGACCCCTGTCATCACAATGCTCCATGCACTTGTCATCACAATTCTCCATGCACTTGTCATCACAATGTTCCCTGACCCATGTCATCACAATGCTCCAAGCCATTGTCATCACAGTATTCCATTACCTTTGTAATCACAATCCTCCATGACAATTGGCATCACAATGCTCCATTCCCTAGTCATCACAATGTTCCATGACCCCTGTCATCACAACACTCCATGAACATTTTCAGCCCAGTGCTCCATGAAACTTGTCACCACAGTGATCCATGCCCTTGTCATCCCAATGCTCCATGACCCCTGTATTCACAATGCTCTGTGACGCTTTTCATCACAGTGCTCCATGACACATGTCATCACAATGCTCCATGCCTTTGTCAGCAAAATGCTACATGACCTTTCCATTACAATGCTCTATGCGCTTGTCATCACAATACTCCATTTCCATTGTCATCACAATCCTCCATGAACCTTGGGATCACATTGCTTCATGCCCTTGTCATCACAATGCTCCATGCTCCTTGAAATCAAAATGATCCATGACCTCTGTCATCACAATGCTCCAAAACCTAGTGATCACAATGTTCCATAACACTGGTCATCACAACGCTCCATGATGCCTATCATCACAATATCCCATGCCCTTTTCATCACAATGTTCCATGACCTTTGTCATCACAATTCTCAATACACTTGTCATCACAATGCTCCATGCGCTTGTCAGCACAATGCTCAAAGACACATGTCATCACAATGCACCATGCAATTCTCATCACAGTGCTGCTTAAAATATGTCATCACAATGCTCCATGCACTTCTCATCAAAATGTTGTCTCACCACTGATATCACAATGCTACATCACTAATTGTCACAGTACTCCCTCAACCCTGTCATCACAAAGCTCCATGACTCCTGTCATCACAATGCTACATGCACTTATCATCACAATGTTCGATGACCCCTGACATCACAATGTTCCATAACACCTGTCATCAAATTGTTCCATGACACTTTTCATCAAATTGCTCCATGACACTGTCATCAGAATGCTCCCTGCCTTTCTCATCACAATGCACAACGCCCTTGCCATCAAAATGCTCCATGACCTTTGTCATCACAAAGATCCATGATCCTCGGCATCAAATTGCTCCATTCCCTTGTCTTCATGAAGCTCCATGACACGTCATCAGAATGCTCCATGGCCTTCTCATCACAATACCCCATGCACTTGCCATCACAATGCTCCATTACCCCAGTCATAACAATGCTCCATGACCCCTGCCATCACGATGTTCCATGGCCTTGTCATCACAAATCTCCATGACCCTTCTCATCACAATGCTCCAAGAACCCTGTAATCACAATGCTCTATGCCCCTTTTCATCTCAATGATCCATGAACCCTGTCATCACAATGCACCATGCCCATCATCATAATGCTTCTTGCTATTGTCATCAAAATGAAATCAAAATGTTCCATGACCTCTGTCATAACAATGCTCCAAACCCTTGTGATCACAATATTCCAAAACACTTGTCATCACAATGCCCCATGACGCTCGTCATCACAGTTATCAATGGCCTTCTCATCACAATGCTCCATTACCTTTGTCACCACAATGCTCAATACACTTGTCATCAAAATGTTCCCTGATACTTGTTGTCTGTATGCCCCTTGAACCCTGTCATGATAAGGCTCCATGCCTTTTTCATCACAATGATCCATGCCCTTTTCATCACAATGCTCCAAGACCCATGTAATCACAATGCTCCATGGCCTTGTCATCACAAAGCTAAATGACGCATGCCATCAGAATGCTCCTTGGTCTTCTCCTCACAATGCTCATTGCCCTTGTCATCACAGTGTTCCAAGACCCCTGTAATCTCAATTCTCCATGCCCCTTTTCATCAGTATGCTCCATGACACTTGTCATCACAAGGCTCCATTCTTTGTCATCACAATGCTCCAGGACCTTGCCATCACAACGCTTCTCGAACTTGTCATGAAAATTTTCAATGGCCCTTGTCATAATAACGCACCAAGCCCTAATCATCACAAAGCTCCATTATATTTGGCATCCTAATGCTCCATGCCATTGCCATCGCAATGGACCATGACATATGTCATCACAATGCTCCCTGACACCTGTCTTCACAGTACTCCATGACCTTCTCATCACAATGCCCCATGCCCTTGTCATCACAATGCACCATGTCCTCTGTCATCACAATAATCTATGAAACTTGTCAGACCAATGCTCCATTCCCCTGTCATCACAATGCTCCATGCCCTTGTTATCACAATGCTCCATGACCCCTGTCATCACAATGCTCCGTGACTCCAGTCATCACAATGCTTCATAACGTTTCTCATCACAACGGTCCATGCCCGCGTCATCACAATGCTTTGTGACCTTTGTAACCACAACACTCAATGAACTTTTCATCACAATGCTCCGTGACCCTTGTCATCACAATGCTCCATGCCTTTGTCAGAGCAATGCTCCATGACGCTTGTCATCACAATGATCCATGCCCTTGTCATCCCAATGCTCCATGACCCGTGTATTCACAGTGCTCCTTGACACTTGTCATCACAGTGCTCCATGACACATGTCATCACAATGCTCCATGCCTTTGTCAGCAAAATGCTACATGACCTTGTCATTACAATGCTCTATGCTCTTGTCATCACAAAACTCCATTTCCATTGTCATCAAAATCCTCCATGAACCTTGGGATCACATTGCTTCATGCCCTTGTCATCACAATGTTCCATGTTCCTTGAAATCAAAATGATCCATGACCTCTCTCATCACAATGCTCCAAACCCTTGTGATCACAATGTTCTATAACACTTGTCATCACAATGCTCCATGATGCCTGTCATCACAATACTCCATGCCCTTTTCATCACATTGCTCCATGACCTTTGTCATCACAATTCTCACTACACTTGTCATCACAATGCTCCCTGACACTTGTCATCAGAATTCTCCTTGAACACTGTAACGAAGAGGCTCCATGCCTTTTTCATCACAATGACCCATGCCGTTTTCATCACAATGCTCCATGCCATTGTCATCAAAATACTCCACAAGCTTGTCATTAGAATGCTCCATGACACTTGTCATCACAATGCTCCATGCACTTGTCAGCACAATGCTCCCTGACCCTTGTCATCACAATGCTCCAAGCCATTGTCATCACAATGCTCCATTACCTTTGTCATCAGAATCCTCCATGACACTTGGCATCAGAATGCTCCATGCCATTGTCATCACAATGGGCAATTACATATGTCATCACAATGCACCATGACACCTGTCTTCACAATACTGCATGACTTGGTCATCACAATGCTCCATGCCCTTGTCATCACATTGCTCCATGTCCTTGTTATCACAATGTTCCAAGACCCCTGTAATCAGAATGATCCATGCCCCTTTCATCAGTATGCTCCATGAGACTTGTCTTCACAAGGCTCCATGGTTTTCTCATCACAAAGCTCCAGGGCCTTTTCATCACAATTCTTCACGACCTTGTCATGAAAATCCTCAATGGCGCTTGTCATCATAATGCTGCAAGCCCTAGTCATCACAATGCTCCATTATATTTGCCATCACAATCCTCCATTACATTTGGCATCACAGTGTTCCCTGCTATTGACATCGCAATGGACCATGACATATGTCATCACAATGCTCCCTGACACCTCTCTTCACAATACTCCATGACCTTCTCCTCACAATGCTCCATGCCCTTGTCATCACAATGAACCATGTCCACTGTCATCACAATAATCTATGAAACTTCTCAGACCAATGCTCCATGCCCCTTTCTTCACAATGCTCCATGCCCTGGTTATCACAATGCTCCATGACCCCTGTACTCACAATGCTCCATGACTCCACTCATCACAATGATTCATAACGTTTGTCATCACAACGGTCCATGCCTGTGTCATCACAAGGCTCTGTGTCCTTTTTAACCACAATGCTCCATGAACATTTCATCAAAATGCTCCGTGACCCTTGTCAACATAATGCTCCATGCCTTTGTCAGAACAATGCTCCATGACCCTTGTCATCACAGTGTGCCACGCAATTTTCATCATAATGATCCACAACCTTGTCATCGCTATGATTCATAAACCTTGTAATCACAATGCTCCATGAACTTCTCATCCAAATGCTCTCTCACCTGAGATATCACAATGTTCCATCACTAGTTATCACAATGCCCCCTCACCCCTGTAATCACAGTGTTCCATGACCCCTGTCATCACAATGCTACATCCCCTTATCACCACAATGTTCCATGACCCCTGACATCACAGTGTTCCATAACACCTGTCATCAAAATGCTCCATTACACTTTTCATCCCAAAGCTCCATGACCCCTGGCATCACAATGTTCTATAACCCCTGTCATCAAAATGTTCCATTACACTTTTTATCAAATTGCTGCATGACCCTGTCATCCAAATGCTCCCTGCCCTGCTCATCACAATGCACCACACACTTGTCATCAAAATGCTCCATGACCTTTGTCATCACAAAGCTCCATGACCCTTGGCATCACAATGCTCCATGGCTTTGTCATCACAATGCTCCACGAACACTCTCATCACATTGCTCCATGCACTTGTCATCACAAAACTCCATGACACTTGTCATCACAATGTTCGATGCGTTCTCATAACAATGCCCCATGCCCCTGTCATTACAATCCTCCATGACACATGTATCACAGTCTTCCATGCCCTTGTCATCACAATGCTCCATGCCCACTCTCATCACAATAATCCATGAAATATTTCAGACCAATGCTCAATGCCCTTCTCATCAAAATGCTCCATTACTTCTGTCATAACAATGATCAATGACCCCTGCCATCATGATGTTCCATGGCCTTTTCATCACAAGGCTCCATGACCCTTCTCATCACAATGCTCCAAGAACACTGTAATCACAAAGCTCTATGCCCCTTTTCATCTCAATGATTCATGAACCCTGTCATCACAATGCACCATGCCCATCATCATAATGCTTCCTGCTATTGTCATAACAATGAAATAAAAATGCTCCATGACCTCTGTCATAACAATGCTCCAAACCCTTGTGATCACAATATTCCATAACACTTGTCATCACAATGCCCCATGACGCTCGTCATCACAATTATCCATGGTCTTCTCATCACAATGCTCCATGACCTTTGTCATCACAATGCTCAATACACTTGTCATCCAAATGCTCCCTGACACTTGTTGTCTGTATGCTCCTTTTCCCCTGTCATGACAGGGCTCCATGCCTTTTTCATCACAATGATCCATGCCCTTTTCATCACAATGCTCCAAGACCCATGTAATCACGATGCTCCATGCCATTGTCACCACAAAGCTCAATGACGCATGCCATCAGAATGCTCCTTGGTCTTCTCCTCACAATGCTCCATGCCCTTGTCATCACAAAGTTCCAAGACCACTGTAATCACAATGCCCCATGCCCATTTTCATCAGTATGCTCCATGAGACTTGTCATCACATGGCTCCATGGTTTTGTCATCATAATGCTCCAAGCCCTAGTCATCACAATGCTCCATTATATTTGTCATCATAATCCTCCATTACATTTGGCATCACAATGTTCCCTTCCATTGTCATCGCAATGGACCATGACATATGTCATCACAATGCTCCGTGACAACTGTCTTCAAAATACTCCATGACCTTCTCATCTCAATGCCCCATGCCCTTGTCATCACAATGCACCATGTCCACTGTCATCAGAATAATCTATGAAACTTGTCAGACCAATGCTCCATTCCCCTGTCATCACAATGCTCCATGCCCTTGTTATCACAATGCTCCATGACCCTTGTCATCACAATGCTCCGTGACTCCAGTCATCAAAATGCTTCATAATGTTTGTCATCACAACGGTCCATGCCCGCGTCATCACAAGGCTCTGTGTCCTTTGTAACCACAATGCTCCATGAACTTTTCATCACAATGCTCCGTGACCCTTGTCATCACAATGATCTATGCCTTTGTCAGAACAATGCTCCATGACCCTTGTCATCACAATGTGCCACGCGGTTTTCATCACAGGGATCCACAACCTTGTCATCGCTATGCTCCATTAACCTTGTAATCACAATGCTCCATGCACTTCTCATCCAAATGCTCTCGCACCTGAGATATCACAATGATCTATCCCGAGATATCACAATCCTCCCTCACCCCGGTAATCACAGTGTTCCTTGACCCCTGTCATCACAATGCTACATCCCCTTATCAACACAATGTTCCATGACTCCTGACATCACAATGTTCCATAACCACTGTCATCAAAATGCTCCATGACCCTTTTTTATCCCAAAGCTCCATGACCCATGGCATCACAATGTTCTATAACCCCTGTCATCAAAATGTTCCATTACACTTTTCATTAAATTGCTGCATGACCCTGTCATCAAAATGCTCCCTGCCCTTCTCATCACAATGCACCACACCCTAGACATCAAAATGCTCCATGACATTTGTCATCACAAAGCTCCATAACACTTGGCATCACAATGCTCCATGTCATTGTCATCACAATGCTCCATGAACCCTCTCATCACATTGCCCCATGCCCTTGTCATCACAAAGCTCCATCACTCTTGTCATCACAATGCTCCATGACCTTGTCATTACAATCCTCCATGACCCAAGTATCACAGTGTACCGTGCCCTTGTCATCACAATGCTCCATGCCCACTCTCATCACAATAATCCATGAAATATTTCAGACTAATGGTCAATACCATTCTCATCACAATGGTCCATTACTTCTGTCGTAACAATGCTCCATGACCCCTGCCATCACAATGTTCCACGGCCTTGTCATCACAAGGCTCCATGACCCTTGTCATCACAATGCTCCAAGACCCCTTTAATCACAATGCTCCATGCCCTTGTCATCACAAAAATCCATGACGCATGTCATCAGAATATTCCATGGCCTTCTCCTCACAATGGTCCCTGCCCTTGTCATCACAATGCTTCATGCCCCATTTCATCAGAATGCTCCATGTGATTTCTCATCACAAGTCTCCATGGTCATCTCATCACAATGCTCCAGGACCTTGTCATCACCATGCTACATTCCCTAGTCATCACAATGCTCCATGACCCATGTCATCCCAATACTCCATGAATATTTTCAGCCCAATGCTCCATGACCTTTTCATCACAATGCTCCATGACCAATATCATCACAATGCTCCATGACCACTGTCATCACAACACTCCATGACACGTGACAACACAATGATCCGGGACTCTTGTCATCACAATGCTCCAAGACCCCTGTAATCACAATGTGCCATGACCCCTGTCATCACAATACTCCATGAAATTTTTTAACCCAATGCTCCATGACCCTTGTCATCACAATGATACATGCCCTTGTCATCCCAATGCTCCATGACCCCTGTATTCACAATGCTCCGTGACGCTTGTCATCACTGTGCTCCATGACACATGTCATCACAATGCTCCATGCCTTTGTCAGCAAAATGCTACATGACCTTGTCATTACAATGCTCTATGTGCTTGTCATCACAATACTCCTTTACCATTGTCATCACAATCCACCATGAACCTTGGGATCACATTGCTTCATGCACTTGTCATCACAATGCTCCATGAAATATTGAAATCAAAATGATCCATGACCTCTGTCATCAAAATGCTCAAATCCCTTGTGATTACGATGTTCCATAACACTTGTCATCACAACGATTCATGATGCCTGTCATCACAATACTCCATGCCCTTTTCATCACAATGCTCCATGCCATTGTCATCAAAATACTCCATAAGCTTGTCATCAGAATGTTCCATGACCCTTGTCATCACAAATCTCCATGCACTTGTCAGCACAATGCTCCCTGACCCTTGTCATCACAATGCTTCAAGCCATTGTCATCACAATGCTCAATTATCTTTGACAGCAGAATCCTACATGACAATTGGCATCACAATGCTCCATGCCCTTGTCATCACAATGCCCCATTCCAACTGTCATCTACAATAATCCATGAAACTACATAGACCACTGTTCCATCCCCTTGTCATCACAATGCTCCATGCCCTTGTTTCACAATGCTCCATGACCCCTGTCATCACAATGCTCCTTGACTCCACTCATCACAATGCTTCATGAACTTTGTCATCACAATTGTCCATGTCCTCGTCATCAACAGTCTCTTTGACCTTTTTAACCACAATGCTCCATGAAATTTTCATCACAATGCTCTTTGACCCTTGTCATCAAAATGCTCTATGCCTTTCTCAGCACAATGCTCCATGACACATGTCATCACAATGCTCCATGCGCTTGTCACCACAATGCTCCACAAATTTGTCATCACAATGCTCCATAACACTTGTCATCACAATGATCCATGCACTTCTCATCAAAATGCTCTCTCACCACTGATATCACAATGCTACATCACAATTTGTCACAATACTCCCTCACCACTGTCATCACAATGATTCATTGCATCTGTCATCAAAATTCTACATGCACTTATCATCACAATGTTCGATGACCCCTGACATCACAATGTTCCATAACACCTCTCATCAAAATGGTCCATGACCCTTTTCATCAAATTGTTCCATGACACTGTCATTAAAATGCTCCCTGCACTTCTCATCAAAATGCACCACACCCTTGTCATCAAAATGCTCCATGACTTGTCATCACAATGCTCCATGCCCTTGCCATCACAATGCTCCATTAACACTGTCATAACAATGCTCCATGACCCCTGCCATCACGATGTTCCATGGCCTTGTCATCACAAGGCTCCATGACCCTTCTCATCACAATGATCCAAGAACACGGTAATATCAATGCTATATGCCCATTTTCATCTCAATGATCCATGAACACTGTCATCACAATGCACCATGCCCATCATGATAATGCTTCATGCTATTGTCATCACAATGAAATCAAAATGCTCCATGACCTCTGTCATAACAATGCTCCAAACACTTGTGATCACAATATTCCATATCACTTGTCATCACAATGCCCCATGACGCTCGTCATCACAGTTATCCATGGTCTTCTCATCACAATGCTCCATGACCTTTGTCATCACAATGCTCAGTACACTTGTCATCAAAATGTTCCCTGACACTTGTTGTCTGCATGCTCCTTGAATCCTGTCATGACAAGGCTCCATGCCTTTTTCATCACAATGATCCATGCCCTTTTCATCACAAGGCTCCACGACCCCTGTAATCACAGTGCTCCATGCCCTTGTCATCACAAAGCTCAATGACGCATGACATCATAACGCTCCTTGGCCTTCTCCTCACAATGCTCCATGCCCTTGTCATCACGATGTGCCAAGACCCCTCTAATCACAATGCTCCATGCCCCTTTTCATCAGTATGCTCCAGGAGACTTGTCATCACAAGTCTCCATGGTTTTCTAATCACAATGCTCCAGGACCTTGTCATCACAATGCTTCACGACCTTGTCATGAAAATTTTCAATGGCCATTGTCATCATAATGCTCCAAGCGCTAGTCATCACAATGCTCCATTATATTTGTCATCACAATCCTCCATTACATATGGCATCACAATACTCCCAGCCATTGTCATCGCAATGGACCATGACATATGTCATCACAATGCTCCCTGACACCTGTCTTCACAATACTCCATGACCTTCTCTTCACAATGATCCATGACCTTGTCATCACAATGCTCCCTGACACTTGTTATAAGTATGCTCCTTGAAAACTGTCACGAAAAGGCTCCATGCCTTTTTCATCACGATGCCCCATGCCGTTTTCATCACAATGCTCCATGACACTGTCATCAAAATACTCCACCATCTTGCCAACCGAATGCTCCATGACCCTTGTCATCACAATTCTCCATGCACTTGTCAGCACAATGCTCCCTGACCCTTGTCATCACAATGCTCCAAGCCATTGTCATCACAATGCTCCATTACCTTTGCCATCAGAATCCTCCATGACACTTGGCAGCCTAATGCTCCAAGCCATTGTCATCACAATTGGCCATTACATATGTCATCACAATGCTGCCTGACACCTGCCTTCACAATACTGCATGACCTGGCCATCACAATTCTACATGCCCTTGTCATCACAATGCGCCATTCCAACTGTCATCGCAATAATCCATGAAGCTTATTAGACCAATGCTCCATGCCCTGATCATCACAATGCTCCATGTCCTTGTTATCACAATGCTCCATGACCCCTGCCATCACAATGCTCTGTGACTCCAGTCATCACAATGCTTCATGACCTTTGCCACCACAATTGTCCATGCCCTCATCATCATCAGTCTCTGTGAGCTTTTTAACCAAAATGTTCCATGAACTTTTCATCACAATGCCCTTTGGCCCTGGTCATCACAATGCTCTATGCATTTCTCAGCACCATGCTCAATGACCCTTGTCATCACAAAGCTCCATGCGCTTGTCAGCACAATGCTCCATGACACATGTCATCACAATGCTCCATGACCCATGTCATCAAAATGCTCCGTGACTCCAGTCATCAAAATGCTTCATAACGTTTGTCATCACAATGGCCCATGCCTGTGTCATCACAAGGCTCTGTGACTTTGTAACCACAATGCTCCATGAACTTTTCATCACAATTCTCTGTGACTCTTGTCATCACAATGCTCCATGTCTTTGTCAGAACAGTGCTCCATGACCATTGTCATCACAATGTGCCACGCGATTTTCATCACAACGGTCCACAACTTTGTCATTGAAATGCTCCATAAAACTTTTAATCACAATGCTCCATGCAATTCTCATCAAAATGCTCTCTCACCAGAGATATCACAATGTTCCATCGTTAGTCATCAAAATACTCCCTCACCCCTGTAATCACAGTGTTCCATGACCCTGTCATCAGAATGCTACATCCCATTATCATCACAATGTTCCATAACACCTGTCATCAAAATGCTCCATGACCCTTTTCATCCCAAAGCTCCAAGACCCCTGACATCACAATGTTCTATAACCCCTGCCATCAAAATGTTCCATTACACTTTTTATCAAATTCCTGCATGACCCGGTCATCAAAATGCTCCCTGCCCTTCTCATCACAATGCACCATGCCCTTGTCATCAAAATGCTCCATGTCATTGTCATCACCATGCTCCATGAACCCTCTCATCATATTGCTCCATTCCCTTGTCATCACAAAGCTCCAAGACACTTGTCATCACAGTGCTCGATGCCCTTCTCATCAAAATGCTCCATGCCATTGTCATTACAATCCTGTGTGACCCATGTATCACAGTATTCCGTGCCCCTGTCATCACAATGCTCCATGCCCACTCTCATCACAATAATTCATGAAACATTTCAGACCAATGTTCCATGCCCTTCTCATCAAAATGCTCCATTACACCTGCCATAACAATGCACCATGACACTTTCCATCACAATGTTCCACGGCCAAGTCATCACAAGGTTCCATGATACTGGTCATCACAATGCTCAAGACCCCTGAAATCACAATGCTCCATTCCCTTATCATCACAATGCTCCATGACGCATGTCATCAGAATGTTCCATGGCCTTATCATCACAATGCTCCATGCCCTTGTCATCACAATGCTCCATGACCCCTGTAATCAAAATGCTCCATGCCCCTTTTCATCTCAATGCTCCATGAACCCTGTCATCACAATGCACCATGCCCATCATCATAATGCTTCAGGCTCTTGTCATCACAATGAAATCAAAATGCTCCATCACCTCTGTCATAACAATGCTCCAAACCCTTGTGATCACAATGTTCCATAACACATATCATCACAACACCCCATGACGCTCATCATCACAATTATCCATGGTCTTCCCATCACAATGCTCCATGATCTTTGTCATCACAATGCTCAATACACTTGTCATCACAATGCTCCCTGACATTTGTCGTCAGTATGCTCCTTGAACACTGTCATGACAAAGCTCCATGCCTTTTTCATAACAATGTTCCATGCACTTTTCACCACAATGTTCCAAGATCCCTGTAATCACAAATGCTCCATGTCCTTGTCATCAGAAAACTCCATGACGCATGTCATCAGAATGCTCCATGGACTTCTCATCACAATGCTCCATGCCCTAGTCATCACAATGCACCAAGAACCCTGTAATCACAATGCTCCATGCCGATTTTCATCAAAATGCTCCATGAGACTTATCATCACAAGTCTCCATGGTCTTCTCATCACCATGCTCCAGGACCTTGTCATCACCATGCTCCATTCCCTTGTCATCACAATGCTCCATGAACCCTGTCATCACAATAATCCATGAACATTTTCAGGCCAATGCGCCACGACCTACTCATCACAATGCTCCATGGCCAATATCATCACAATGCTCCATGACCACTGTCATCACAACACTCCATGACACCCGAAAACACAATGATCCGGGACACTTGTCATCACAATGCTCACTTCCGTAGTCATCACAATGCTCCATGACCCCTGTCATCACAACACTCCAAGAACATATTCAGCCAAGTGCTCCATGACCCTTGTCATCACAATGATCCATGCCCTTGTCATGCCAATGCTCCATGACCCCTGTAATCACAATGCTCCGTGACGCTTCTCATCACAGTGCTCCATGACATATGTCATCAAAATGCTCCATGCCTTTGTCAGCAAAATGCTACATGACCTTGTCATTACAATGCTCTATGCGCTTGTCATCACAATACTCCATTTCCATTGTCATCACATTCTTCCATGAATCTTGGGATCACATTGCTTCATGACATTGTCATCACAATGCTCCATGCTCCTTGAAATCAAAATGATCCATGACCTCTCTCATCACATTGCTCCAAACACTTTTGATCACAGTGTTCCATAACACTTGTCATCACAATGCTCCATGATGCCTGTCATCACAATACTCCATGCACTTTTCATCACAATGCTCCATGACCTTTGTCATCAGAATTCTCAATACACTTGTCATCACAATGCTCCCTGACACTTGTCATCAGAATGCTCCTTGAAACCTGTCACGAAAAGGTTCCATGCCTTTTTCATCACAATGTCCCATGCCGATTTCATCACAATGCTCCATGTCATTGTCATCAAAATACTCCACCAGCTTGTCATCAGAACACTCCATGACCCTTGTCATCACAATTCTCCATGCACTTGTCAGCACAATGCTTCCTGACACTTGTCATCACCGTGCTCCAAGCCATTGTCATCACAATGCTCCATTACCTTTGTCATCAGACTCCTCCTTGACAATAGGCATCACAATGCTCCATGCCATTGTCATCAAAATGGGCCATGACATATGTCATCACAATGCTCCCTGACACCTGTCTTCACAATACTCCATGACCTGGCCATCACAATGCTCCACGCCCTTGTCATCACCTTGCACCATTCCAACTGTCATCGCAATAATCCATGAAACTTATTAGACCAATGTTCCATGCCCTTGTCATCACAATGCTCCATGCCCTTGTTATCACAATGCTCCATGACCCCTGTATTCACAATGCTCCGTGACTCCAGTCATCACAATGCTTCATGACTTTTGTCATCACAATGATCCATGCCCTCGTCATCAACAGTCTCTGTGACCTTTTTAACCACAGTGCTCCATGAACTTTTCATCACAATGTTCTTTGACCCTTGTCATCACAAGGCTCCATTCGCTTGTCAGCACAATGCTCCATGACACATGTCATCACAATGCACCATGCGATTGTCATCACAGTGCTCCACAAACTTGTCATCACAATGCTCCTTAAAATTTGTCATCACATTGCTCCATGCACTTCTCATGAAAATGCTCTCTCACCACTGATATCACAATGCTACATCACTAGTCATCACAATACTCCCTCA
The DNA here is from genome assembly GCF_964341445.2 of Mesoplodon mirus. NCBI lineage: Eukaryota > Metazoa > Chordata > Mammalia > Artiodactyla > Ziphiidae > Mesoplodon > Mesoplodon mirus. The sequence goes on along the minus strand of NW_028295646.1, from coordinate 129,783 downwards.
CCACTGTAATCACACTGTTCCAGGACCCTGTCATCACAATGCTACATCCCCTTATCATCACAATGTTCCAGAACCACTGACATCACAATGTTCAATAACCCCTGTCATCAAAATGGTGCATGACCCTTTTCATTCCAAAGCTCCAAGACCCCAGACATCACAATGTTCTATAACCCCTGCCATCAAAATGTTCCGTTACACATTTTATCAAATTGCTGCAAGACCAGGTCATCAAAATGCTCCCTGCACTTCTCATCACAATGCACCATGCCCTTGTCATCAAAATGCTCCATGACTTTTCATCACAAAGCTCCATGACATTTAGTATCACAATGCTACATGTCATTGTCATCACAATGCTCCATGAAACCTCTCATCATATTGCTCCATGCCCTTGTCATTGCAAAGCTCCGTGACACTTGTCATCACAATGCTCGATGTCCTTCTCATCACAATGCTCCATGTCCTTGTCATTTCAGTCCTGCATGACACAGGTATCACAGTGTTCCTTGCCCTTGTCATCACAATGCTCCATGCCCACTCTCATTACAATAATCCATGAAACATTTCAGACCAATGTTCCATGCCCTTCTCACCAAAATGCTCCATTAAACCTGTCATAAGAATGCACCATGACCCTTGCCATCACAATGTTCCACGGCCTAGTCATCACAAGGTTCCATGACACTTGTCTTCACAATGCTCCAGACCCCTGAAATCACAATGCTCCATGCCCTTGTCATCACAAAGCTCCATGACACATGTCATCAGAATGTTCTATGGCCTTCTCATCACAATGCTCCTTGCCCTTGTCATCACAATGCTCCAAGACCCTTGTAATCACAATGCTCCTTGCCCCTTTTCATCTCAATGCTCCATGAGCCCTGTCATCACAATGCAACATGCCCATCATCATAATGCTTCCGGCTCTTGTCATCACAATGAAATCAATATTCTCCATGACCTCTGTCATCATAATGCTCCAAACCTTTGTGATCACAATGTTCCATAACACTTATCACCACAACACCCCATGACGCTCATCATCACAATTATCCATGGACTTCGCATCACAATGCTTCATGATCTTTGTCACCACAATGCTCAATAATCTTGTCATCACAATGCTCCCTGACACTTGTCATCAGTATGCTCCTTGAACCCTATTATGACAAGGCTCCATGCATTTTTCATAACAGTGATCCATGCACTTTTCTTCACAATTCTCCAAGATCCCTGTAATCACAAATGCTCCATGCCCTTGTCATCAAAAACTCCATGACGCATGTCATCAGAATGCTCCATGGCATTCTCATCACAATGCTCCATGCCCTAGTAATCAAAATGCTCCAAGACCCCTGTAATCACAATGCTCCATGCCCCTTTTCATCAAAATGCTCCTTGAGACTAGTCATCACAAGTCTCCATGGTCTTCTCTTCACAATGCTCCAGGACATTGTCATCACCATGCTCCATTCCGTTGTCATCACAATGCTCCAGGAGACATGTCATCACAATGCTCCATGCCTTTGGCAGCAAAATGCTACATGACCTTGTCATTACAGTGCTCTATGCGCTTGTCATCATAATACTCCATTTCCATTGTCATCACAATCCTCCTTGAACCTTGGAATCACATTGCTTCCTGCCCTTGTCATCACAATGCTCCATGCTCCTTGAAATCAAAATGATCCATGACCTCTGTCATCACAATGCTCAAAACCCTGTGATCACAGTGTTCCATAACACTTGTCATCACAATGCTCCATGATGCCTGTCATCACAATACTCCATGCCCTTTTCATCACAATGCTCCATGACCTTTGTCATCACAATTCTCAATACACTTGTCATCACAATGCTCACTGACACTTGTCATCAGAATGCTCCTTGAACCCTGTCACGAAAAGGCTCCATGCCTTTTTCATCACAATGCCCCATGCCATTTGCATCACAATGCTCCGTGCCATTGTCATCAAAATACAGCTAAAGCTTGTCATCAGAATGATCCATGACCCTTGTCATCAGAATTATCCATGCACTTGTCAGCACAATGCTCCCTGACCCTTGTCATCACAATGCTCCAAGCCATTGTCCTCACTATGCTCCACTACCTTTGTCATCAGAATCCTCCATGACACTTGGCATCACAATGCTCCATGCCATTGTCATCACAATGGGCCATTACATATGTCATCACAATGCTCCCTGACACCTGTCTTCACAATACTGCATGACCTGGTCATCATAATGCTACATGCCCTTGTCATCACAATGCGCCATTCCAACTGTCATCGCAATAATCCATGAAACTTATTAGACCAATGTTCCATGCCCTTGTCATCACAATGATCCATGCCGTTGTTATCACAATGCTCCATGACCCCTGTCATCACAATGCTCTCTTACTCCAGTCATCACAATGCTTCATGACTTTTGTCATCACAGTGGTCCATGCCCTCGTCATCAACAGTCTCTGTGACCTTTTTAACCTCAGTGCTCCATGAACTTTTCATCACAATATTCTTTGACCCTTGTCATCACAATGCTCCATGCACTTGTCAGCACAATGCTCCATGACACGTCATCACAATGCACCATGCACTTGTCATCACAGTGCTCCAAGATCCTGTCATCACAATCCTCCTTAAAATTTGTCATCACAATGCTCCATACACTTCTCATCAAAATGCTCTCTCACCACTGATATCACAATGTTACATCACTATTTGTCACAATACTCCCTCACCCCTGTCATCACAATGTTCCATGACTCCTGTCATCACAATGCTGCATGCACTTATCATCACAATGTTCGATGACTCCTGACATCACAATGTTCCATAACACCTGTCATCAAAATGTTCCATGACACTTTTCATCAAATTGCTCCATAATCCTGTCATCAGAATTCTCCCTGCCTTTCTGATCACAATGCACAACGCTCTTGCCATCAAAATGCTCCATGTCGTTTCTCATCACAAAGATCCATGACCCTTGGCATCACAATGATCCATGTCATTGTCATCACAATGCTCCATGAACACTCTCATCACATTGCTCCATGCCCTTGTCTTCAAAAAGCTCCATGACACATGTCATCAGAATGCTCCATGGCCTTCTCATCACAATGCTCCATGCCCTTGCCATCACAATGCTCCATTACCACAGTCATAACACTGCTCCATGACCCCTGCTATCACAATGTTCCATGGCTTTTCATCACAAAGCTCCATGACCCTTCTCATCACAATGCTCCATGAACCCTGTAATCACAATGCTCTATGCCCCTATTCATCTCAATGATCCATGAACCCTCTCATCACTATGCACCATGCCCATCATCATAATGCTTCATGCTATTGTCATCACAATGAAATCAAAATGCTCCATCACCTCTGTCATAACAATGCTCCAAACCCTTGTAATCACAATATTCCATATCCCTTGTCATCACAATGCCCAATGACGCTCGTCATCACAATTATCCATGGACTTCTCATCACAATGCTCCACGACCTTTGTCATCACAATGCTCAATACACTTGTCATCAAAATGCTCCCTGACACTTGTTGTCTCCATGCTCCTTGAGTCCTGTCATGACAAGGCTCCATGTCTTTTTCATCACAATGATCCATGTCCTTTTCATCACAATGCTCCAAGACCCATTTAATCTCAATGCTCTATGTCCTTGTCATCACAAAGCTGAATGACGCATACCATCAGAATTCTCCTTGGTCTTCTCACAATGCTCCATGACCTTGTCATCACAATGTTCCAAGTCCCCTGTAATCGCAATGCTCCATGCCCGTGTCATCAAGAAACTCCATGACGCATGTCATCAGAATGCTCCATGGCTTTCTCATCACAATGCTCCATGCCCTTGTCATCACAATGCTCCAAGCCCCCTGTAATCAAAATGCTCCATGCCCCTTTTCATCAGAATGCTCCATGAGACTTATCATCCCAAGTCTCCATGGTCTTCACATCACAATGCTCCAGGACCTTGTCATCACCATGCACCTTTCGCTTGTCATCACAATGCTCCATGAACCCTGTCATCACAATAATCCATGAACATTTTCAGCCCAATGCTCCACGACCTACTCATCACAATGCTCCATGGCCAATATCATCACTATGCTCCATGACCACTGTCATCACAACACTCCATGACACATGACAACACAATGATCCGGGACACTTGTCATCACAATGCTCCATTCCCTAGTCATCACAATGCTCCATGACCCCTGTCATCACAACACTCCATGAACATTTTCAGCCCAGTGCTCCATGACCCTTGTCATCACAATGATCCATGCCCATGTCATCCCAGTGCTCCATGACCCCTGTAGTCACAATGCTCCGTGACACTTGTCATCACAGTGTTCCATGACACATGTCATCACAATGCTGCATGCCTTTGTCAGCAAAATGCTACATGACCTTGTCATTACAATGCTCTATGCGCTTGTCATCACAATACTCCATTTCAATTGTCATCACAATCCTCCTGGAACATTAGGATCACATTGCTTCATGCCCTTGTCATCACAATGCTCCATGCTCCTTGAAATCACAATGATCCATGACCTCTGTCATCACAATGCTCCAAACCCTTGTGATCACAGTGTTCCATAACACTTGTCATCACAACGCTCCATGATGCCTGTCATCACAATACTCCATGTCCTTTTCATCACAATGCTCCATGACATTTGTCATCACAATTCTCAATACACTTGTTATCACAATGCTCCATGAGCTTGTCAGCACAATGCTCCATGACACATGTCATCAAAATGAACCATGCGCTTTTCATCACAATGCTCCTTAAAATATGTCATCACAATACTCCAAGCACTTCTCATCAAAATGCTCTCTCACCTCTGATATCACAATGCTACATCACTATTTGTCACAATACTCCCTCAACCCTGTCATCACAATATTCCATGACTCCTGTCACAACAATGCTACATGCATTTATCATCACAATGTTCGATGACCCCTGACATCACAATGTTCCATAACACCTGTCATCAAAATGTTCTGTGACATTTTTCATCAAATCGCTCCATGACCCTGTCATCAGTATGCTCCCTGCACTTCTCATCACAATGCCAACGCCCTTGCCATCAAAATGCTCCATGACCATTGTCATCACAATGATCCATGACCCTTGGCATCACATTGCTCCATGCCCTTGTCTTCACAAAGCTCCATGACACATGTCATCAGAATGCTCCATGGCCTTCTCATCACAATGCTCCATGCCCTTGACATCACAATGCTCCATTACCACATTCATAACAATGCTGCATAACCCCTGCCATCAAGATGTTCCATGGCCTTGTCATCACAAAGCTCCATGACCCTTCTCATCACAATGCTCCAAGAACTCTGTAATCACAATGCTCTATGCCCCTTTTCATCTCAATGATCCATGAAAACTGTCATCAGAATGCACCATGCCCATCATCATAATGCTTCTTGCTACTGTCATCACAATGAAATCAAAATGTTCCATGACCTCTGTCATAACAATGTTCCAAACCCTTGTGATCACAATATTCCAAAACACTTGTCATCACAATGCCCCATGACCCTCGTCATCACAATTATCAATGGCCTTCTCATCACAATGCTCCATGACCTTTGTCATCACAATGCTCAATACACTTGTCGTCAAAATGCTCCCTGACACTTGCTGTCTGTATGCTACTTGAACCCTGTCATGACAAGGCTCCATGCCTTTTTCATCACAATGATCCATGCCTTTGTAATCACAATGCTCCAAGACCCATTTAATCACAATGCTCCATGCCCTTGTCATCACAAGGCTCAATGACGCATGCCATCAGAATGCTCCTTGGTTTCTCCACAAAATGCTCAATGCCCTTGTCATCACAATATTCCAAGACCCCGGTAATCACAATGATCCATGCCCCTTTTCATCAGTATGCTCCATGAGACTTGTCATCATAAGGCTCCATGCTTTGTCATCACAATGCTCCAGGACCTTGTCATCACAATGCTTCTCGACCTTGTCATGAAAATTTTCAATGGCCCTTGTCATCATAATGCTCAAAGCCCTAATCATCACAAAGCTTTATTATATTTGTCATCACAATTCTCCATTACATTTGGCATCATAATGCTCCATGCCATTGCCATCGCAAGCGACCATGACATATGTCATCACAATGCTCCCTGACACCTGTCTTCACAATACTCCATGACCTTCTCATCACAATGCTCCATGCCCTTGTCATCACAAGGCACCATGCCCACTGTCCTCACAATAATCTATGAAAATTGGCAGACCAATGCTCAATGCCCCTGTCATCACAATGCTACATGCCCTTGTCATCACAATGCTCCATGACCCCTGTCATCACAATGCTCCGTGACCCCTGTCATCACAATGCTCCGTGACTCCAGTCATCACAATGTTTCATAACGTTTGTCATCACAATGGTCCATACCCGCGTCATCACAAGGCTCTGTGACCTTTGTAACCACAATGCTCCATGAACATTTCATCACAATTCTCTGTGACCCTTGTCATCACAATGCTCCATGTCTTTGTCAGAACAATGCACAATGACAATTGTCATCACAGTGTGCCATGCACATTTCATTACAACGGTCCACAAGCTTCTCATTGTAATGCTCCATAAAACTTGTAATCACAATGCTGATGCTCTTCTCATCAAAATGCTCTCTCACTAGAGATATCACCATGTTCCATCACTAGTCATCACAATACTCCCTCACCGCTGTAATCACAATGTTCCATGACACTGTCATCACAATGCTACATCCCCTTATCATCACAATGTTCCATGACCGCTGACATCACAATGTTCCATAACCCCTGTCATCAAAATGCTCCATGACCCTTTTCATCCCAAAGCTCCAAGACCCCTGACATCACAATGTTCTATAACCCCTGCCATCAAAATGTTCCATTACACATTTTATCAAATTGCTGCATGACCCTGTCATCAAAATGCTCCCTGCCCTTCTCATCACAATGTACCACACCTTTTGTCGTCAAAATGCTCCATGACTTGTCATCACAAAGCTCCATGACACTTGGCATCACAATGCTCGATGCACTTCTCATCACAATGCTCCATGCCCTTGTCATAACAATCCTGCATGACCCATGTATCAAATTGTTCCGTGCCCTTTTAATCACAATGCTCCATGACCACTCTCATCACAATAATCCATGAAACATTTCAGACCAATGTTCCATGCCCTTCTCATCAAGATGCTCCCTAACACCTGTCATAATAATGCACCATGACCCTTGCCATCACAATGTTCCACGGCCTAGTCATCACAAGATTCCATGACACTTGTCATCACATTGCTCAAGACCCCTGAAATCGCAATGCTCCATGCCCTTGTCATCAAAAACTCCATGACGCATGTCATCAAAATGTTCCATGACCTTCTCATCACAATGCTCCATGCCCTTGTCATCACAATGCCCCAAGACCCTTGTAATCACAAAGCTGCATGCCCATTTTCATCTCAATGCTCCATGAACCCTGTCATCACAATGCACCATGCCCATCATCATAATGCTTCAGGCTATTGTCATCACAATGAAATCAATATTCTCCATGACCTCTGTCATCATAATGCTCCAAACCCTTGTGATCACAATGTTCCATAACACTTATCATCACAACACCCCATGACGCTCATCATCACAATTATCCATGGTCTTCTCATCACAAAGCTCCATGATCTTTGTCATCACAATGCTCAATAAACTTGTCATCACAATGCTCCCTGACACTTGTCGTCAGTATGCTCCTTGAACCCTGTCATGACAAGCCTCCATGCCTTTTTCATCACAATGATCCATGCACTTTTCATCACAGTGCTCCAAGATCCCTGTAATCACTAATGCTCCATGCGCTTCTCATCACAAAATTCCATGACGCATGTCATCACAATGCTCCATGGCATTCTCATCACAATGCTCCATGCCCTAGTCATCACAATGCTCCAAGACCCCTGTAATCACAATGCTCCATGCCCCTTTGCATCAGAATGCTCCATGAGATTTGTCATGACAAGTCTCCATGGTCTTCTCATCACAATGCTCCAGGACCTTGTCATCACCATGCTCCAATCCCTTGTCATCACAATGCTCCATGACCCCTGTCATCACAATAATCCATGAACATTTTCAGCCCAATGCTCAACGACCTTCTCATCACAATACTCCATGGCCAATATCATCACAATGCTCCATGACCACTATCATCAAAACACTCCATGACACCTGACAACACAATGATCCGGGACTCTTGTCATCACAATGCTCAATTCCCGAGTCATCACAATGCTCCATGACCCCTGTCATCACAACACTGCATGAACATTTTCAGCCCAATGCTCCATGACCCTTGTCATCACAATGATCCATGCCCTTGTCATCCCAATGCTCCATGACCCCTGTATTCACAATGCTCCATGACGCTTGTCATCACAGTGCTCCAGGACACATGTCATCACAATGCTCATGCCTTCGTCAGCGGAATGCTACATGACCTTGTCATTACAATGCTCTATGCGCTTGTCATCACATTACTCCATTTCCATTGTCATCACAAGCCTCCATGAAACTTGGGATCACATTGCTTCATGCACTTGTAATCACAATGCTCCATGCTCCTAGAAATAAAAATGATCCATGACCTCTGTCATCACAATGCTCCAAACCCTTGTGATCAGTGTTCCATAACACTTGTCATCACAATGCTCCATGATGCCTGTCATCACAATGCTCCATGACCTTTGTCATCACAATACTCAATACACTTGTCATCACAATCCTCACAGACATTTGTCATCAGAATGCTCCTTGAAACCTGTCAGGAAAAGGCTCCATGCATTTTTCATCACAATGCCCCATGCGGTTATCATCACAATGCTCCATGCCATTGTCGTCAAAATACTCCACAAGCTTGTCATCAGAATGCTCCATTACACTTGTCATCACAATTTTCCATGCACTTCTCAGAACAATGCTTCCTGACCCTTGTCATCATAATGCTCCAAGCCATTGTCATCACAATGCTCCATTACCTTTGTCATCAGAATCCTCCATGACACTTTACATCACAATGCTCCATGCCATTGTCATCACAATGGTCCATTACATATGTCATCACAATGCTCCCTGACACCTGTCTTCACAATACTGCATGACCTGCTCATCACAATACTCCATGTCCTTGTCATCACAATGTGCCATTCCAAATGTCTTCGCAATAATCCATGAAACTTATTAGACCAATGATCCATGCCCTTGTCATCACAAAGCTCCATGCCCTTTTTATCACAAAGGTCCATGACCCCTGTCATCACAATGCTCCGTTACTCCAGTCATCACAGTGCTTCATGACCTTTGTCATCACAATGGTCCATGCCCTCGTCATCAACAGTCTCTGTGAAATTTTTATCCACAGTGCTCCATGAACTTTTCATCACAATATTCTTTGACCCTTGTCATCACAATGCTCCATGCGCTTGTCAGCACAATGCTCCATGACACATGTCATCACAATGCACCATGCGCTTGTCATCACAGTGCTTCACAATCTTGTCATCACAATGCTCCTTAAAATTTGTCATCACAATGCTCCATGCACTTCTCATCAAAATGCTCTCTCACCACTGATATCACAATGCTACATCACTATTTGTCACAATACTCCCTCAACCTTGTCATCACAATATTCCATGGCTCCTGTCATCACAATGCTACATGCACTTATCATCACAATGTTCGATGACCCCTGACATCACAATGTTCCATAACACCTGTCATCCAAATGTTCCATGACACTTTTCATCAAATTGCTCCATGAACCTGTCATCAGAATGCTCCCTGCCCTTCTCATCACAATGCACAATGCCCTTGCCATCAAAATGCTCCATGTCTTTTGTCATCACAAAGATCCATGACCCTTCTCATCACAATGGTCCTAGAACCCGGTAATCACAATGCTCTATGCCCCTTTCCATCGCAATGATCCATGAACCCTGTCATCACAATGCACCATGCCCATCATCATAATGCTTCATGCTATTGTCATCACAATGAAATCAAAATGCTCCATGACCTCTGTCATAAAAATGCTCCAAACCCTTGTGATCACAATATTCCAAAACACTTGTCATCACAATGCCCCATGACGCTCGTCATCACAATTATCCATGGTCTTCTCAGCACAATGCTCCATGATCTTTGTAATCACAATTCTCAAATACACTTGTCATCACAATGCTCCCTGACACTTGTCGTCCATATGCTCCATGAAACCTGTCATGATAAGGCCCCATGCCATTTGCATCACAATGATCCATGTCCTTTTTATCACAATGCTCCAAGACCCATGTAATCACAATGCTCCATGCCCTTGTCATCACAAAGCTCCATGTCTTTGTTAGAACAATGCTCAATGACCATTGTCATCACAATGTGCCATGCGCATTTCATCAGAAAGGTCCACAACATTGTCATTGCTATGCTCCATAAACCTTGTAATCACAATGGTCCTTGCACTTCTCATCAAAATGCTCTATCACCAGAGATATCACAATGTTCCATCACTAGTCATCACAATACTCCCTCACCCCTGTAATCAGGATGTTCCAGGACCCTGGCATCACAATGCTACATACACTTATCATCACAATGTTCCATGACCGCTGACATCACAGTGTTCCATAACCCCTGCCATCAAAATGTTCCATGACACTTTTTATCAAATTGCTGCATGACCTGGTCATCAAAATGCTCCCTGCACTTCTCATCACAATGCACCATGCCCTTGTCATCAAAATGCTCCATGACTTGTCATCACAAAGCTCCATGACCCTTGGCATCACAATGCTCCATGTCATTGTCATCACAATGCTCCATGAACCCTCTCATCATATTGCTCCATGCCCTTGTCATCACAAAGCTCCATGACACTTGTCATCACAATGCTTGATGCCTCTCTCATCATAATGCTCCATGCCCTTGTCATTACAATCCTGCATGACCCATGTATCACAGTGTTCCGTGCCCTTGTCATCACAATGCTCCAAGCCCACTCTCATCAAAATAATCCATGAAATATTTCAGACCAATGTTCCATGCCCTTCTCATCAAAATGTTCCATTAAACCTTTCATAACAATGCACCATGACCTTTGCCATCACAATGTACCACGGCCTAGTCATCACAAGGTTCCATGACACTTGTCATCACAATGATCCAGATCCCTGAAATCACAATGCTCCATGCCAATGTCATCACAAAGCTCCATGACGCATGTCATCAGAATGTTCCATGGCCTTCTCATCACAATGCTCCATGCCCTTGCCATCACAATGCTCCATGAACCCTGTCATCACAATGCTCCATGACCCCTGCCATCACGATGTTCCATGGCATTGTCATCACAAGGCTCCATGACCCTTCTCTTCACAATGCAACAGGACCTTGTCATCACCATGCTCCATTCCGTTGTCATCAAAATGCTCCAAGACCCTTGTAATCACAATGCTCCATGCCCCTTTTCATCTTAATGCTCCATGAACCCTGTCTTCACAATGCACCATGCCCATCATCATAATGCTTCAGGCTATTGTCATCACAATGAAATCAATATTCTCGATGACCTCTGTCATGTTAATGCTCCAAACACTTGTGATCACAATGTTCCATAAACCTTATCATCACAAAACCCCATGACGCTCATCATCACAATTATTCATGGTCTTCTCATCACAATGCTCCATGATCTTTGTCATCACAATGCTCAATACACTTGTCATCACAATGCTCCCTGACACTTGTCATCAGTATGCTCCTTGAACCCTGTCATGACAAGGCTCCAAGACTTTTTCATCACAATGATCCATGCAATATTCAACACAATGCTCCAAGTTCCCTGTAATCACAAATGCTCCATGCCCTTGTCATCACAAAACTCCATGACGCATGTCATCACATTGCTCCATGGCTTTCTCATCACAATGCTCCATGCCCTAGTCATCACAGTGCTCCCAGACCCCTGTAATCACAATGCTCCATGCCACTTTTCATCAGAATGCTCCATGAGACGTGTCATCACAAGTCTCCATGGTCTTCTCATCACAATGCTCCAGGACCTTGTCATCACCATGCTCCATTCCCTAGTCATCACAATGTTCCATGACCCCTGTCATCACAATAATCCATGAATATTTTCAGCCCAGTGCTCCCCGAACTTCTCATCACAGTGCTCCATGACCAATATCATCACAACGCTCCTTAACCACGGTCATCACAATAATTCATGACACTTGACAACACAATGATCCGGGACTCTGGTCATCACAATCCTCCATTCCCTAGTCATCACAATGCTCCCTGACAGTTGTCGTCAGTATGCTCCTTGAGCACTGTCATGAAAAGGCTCCATGTATTTGTCATCAAAATAATCCATGCCCTTTTCATCACAATGCACCAAGACCCCTGTAATCACAATGCTCCATGACCCTTTTCATCAGAATGCTCCATGAGACTTGTCATCACAAGTCTCCATGGTCTTCTCATCACAATGTTCCATGACCCCTGTCATCACAATACTCCATGAACAATTTCAGCCCAATGCTCCATGAACCTTGCCATCACAATAATCCATGCCCTTGTCATCCCAATGCTCCATGACCCCTATATTCACAGTGATCCGTGACCCCTGTCATCACAATGCTCCATGCCTTTGTCAGCAAAATTCTACATGGCATTGTCATTACAATGCTCTATTTACTTGTCATCACAATACTCCATTACCATTGTCATCACAATCCACCATGAACATTGGGATCACATTGCTTCATGCCCTTGTCATCACAATGCTCCATGCTCCTTGAAATCAAAATGATCCATAACTTCTCTCATCAAAATTCTCAAATCACTTGTGATCACAGTGTTCCATAACACTTGTCATCACAACGATCCATGATGCCTGTCATCACAATACTCCATGCCCTTTTCATCAAAATGCTCCATGACCTTTGTCATCACAATTCTCAATACACTTGTCATCACAATGCTCCCTGACACTTCTCATCAGAATGCTCCTTGAACCCTGTCACAAAAAGCCTCTATGCCTTTTTCATCACAAAGCCCCATGCCGTTTTCATCACAATGCTCCATGTCATTGTCATCAAAATACTCCACAAGCTTGTCATCAGAATGCTCCATGTCTCTTGTCATTACAATTCTCCATGCACTTGGCAGCACAGTGCTCCCTGACTCTTGTCATCACAATGATCCAAGCCATTGTCATCACAATGCTCCATGACCTTTGTCATCAGAATCCTCCATGACACTTGGCATCACAATGCTCCATGCCATTGTCATCACAATGGGCCATTGCATATGCCATAACAATGCTCCCTGACACCTGTCTTCACAGTACTGCATGACCTGGTCTTCACAATGCTCCATGCCCTTGTCATCACAATGCGCCATTCCGACGGTCATCGCAATAATCCATGAAACTTATTAGAACAATGTTCCATGCCCTTATCATCACAATGCTCCATGCCCTTGTTATCAAAATTCTCCAAGACCCCTGTCATCACAATATTCCATGACTCCAGTCATCACAATGCTTCATGACATTTGTCATCACAATGGTCCATGCTCTCGTCATCAACAGTCTCTGTGACCATTTTAACCACAATTCTCCATGAACTTTTCATCACAATGCTCTTTGACACTTGTCATCACAATGCTCTATGCCTTTCTCAGCACAGTGCTCCATGACCCTTGTCATCACAATGCTCCATGCACTTGTCAGCACAATGCTCCATGTCACATGTCATCACAATGCTCCATGACACCTGTCATCACAATGCTCCGTGACTCCAGTCATGACAATGCTTCATAACGTTTGTCATCACAATGGTCCATGCCCGTGTCATCACCAGGCTCTGTGACCTTTGTAACCACAATGCTCCATAAACTTTTCATCACAATTCTCTGTGACCCTTGTCATCACAATGCTCCTTGTCTTTGTCAGAACAATGCTCCATGACCATTGTCTTCACAATGTGCCCCGCGCATTTCATCACAACGGTCCACAAAATTGTCATTGCCATGCTCCATAAACCTTGTAATCACAATGCTCCATGCACTTCTCATCAAAATGCTCTCTCACCAGAGATATCACAGTGTTCCATCACTAGTCATCACAATAATCCCTCACCCCTGTAATCACAATGTTCCATGACCCTGTCATCACACTGCTACATCCCCTTATCTTCACAATGTACCATGACCCCTGACATCACAATGTTCCATAACCCCTGTCATCAAAATGCTCCATGATCCTTTTCATCCCAAAGCTCCAAGACCCATGACATCACAATGTTCTATAACCACTGCCATCAAAATGTTCCATTACACTTTTCATCAAATTGCTGCATGACCCGGTCATCAAAATGTTCCCTGCCCTTCTCATCACATTGCACCATGCCCTTTTCATCAAAGTGCTCCATGACTTGTCATCACAAAGCTCCATGACCCTTGGCATCACAATGCTCCATGTCATTGTCATCACAATGCTCCATGAACCCTCCCATCATATTGATCAATGCCCTTGTCATCACAAAGCTCCATGACACTTGTCATCACAATGCTCCATGCCCTTGTCATTACAATCCTGCATGACCCATGTATCTTAGTGTTCCGTACCCTTGTCATCAAAATGCTCCATGCCCACTCTCATCACAATAATCCATGAAACATTTCAGACCAATGTTCCATGCCCTTCTCATCACAATGCTCCATTACCTCTGTCATAACAATGCACCATGACCCCTGCCATCACAATGTTCCACGGCCTAGTCATCACAAGGTTCCATGACACCTGTCATCACAATGCTGAAGGCCCCTTAAATCACAATGCTCCATGCCCTTGTCATCACAAAGCTCCATGACGCATGTCATCAGAGTGTTCCATGGCCTTCACATCACAATGCTCCTTGCCCTTGTCATAACAATGCTCCAACACCCCTGTAAAGACAATGCTCCATGCCCCTTTTCATCTCAATGCTCCATGAACCCTGTCATCACAATGCACCCTGCCCATCATCATAATGCTTCAGGCTATTGTCATCACAATGAAATCAGTATTCTCCATGATCTCTGTCACCATAATGCTCCAAATCCTTGTGATCACAATGTTCCATAACACTTATCACCACAACACCCCATGACGCACATTATCACAACTATCCATGGTCTTCTCTTCACAATGCTCCATTAACCCTGTCATCACAATGCTCCATGACCCCTGCCATCACGATGTTCCATGGCCTTGTCATCACAAAGCTCCATGACCCTACTCATCACAATGCTCCAAGAACCCTCTAATCACAATGCTCTATGCCCCTTTTCATCTCAATGATCCATGAACCCTGTCATCACAATGCACCATGCCCATCATCATAATGCTTCATGCTATTGTCATCACAATGAAATCAAAATGCTCCATGACCTCTGTCATAAAAATGCTCCAAACCCTTGTGATCACAATATTCCAAAACACTTGTCATCACAATGCCCCATGACGCTCGTCTTCACAATTATATATGGTCTTCTCATCACAATGCTCCATGATCTTCGTCATCACAATTCTCAAATACACTTGTCATCACAATGCTCCCTGACAATTGTCATCAATATGCTCCTTGAACACTCTCATGAAAAGGCTCCATGCAATTTTCTTCACAATGATCCATGCCATTTTCATCACAATGCTTCAAGACCCATGTAATCACAATGCTCCATGCCCTTGTCATCACAAAGCTCCATGTCTTTGTCAGAACAATGCTCAATGACCAATGTCATCACAATGTGCCATGCACATTTCATCACAACGGTCCACAATATTTTCATTGGTATGCTCCATAAACCTTGTAACCACAATGGTCCTTGCACTTCTCATCAAAATGCTCTATCACCAGAGATATCACAATGTTCCATCACTAGTCATCACAATACTCCCTCACCCCTGTAATCACAATGTTCCAGGACCCTGGCATCACAATGCTACATCCCCTTATCATCACAATGTTCCATGACCTCTGACATCACAATATTCCATAACCCCTGTCATCCAAATGGTGCATGACCCTTTTCATTCCAAAGCTCCAAGACCCCTGACATCACAATGTTCTATAACCCCTGCCATCAAAATGTTCCGTTACACATTTTATCAAATTGCTGCATGACCTGGTCATCAAAATGCTCCCTGCACTTCTCATCACAATGCACCATGCACTTGTCATTAAAATGATCCATGACTTGTCATCACAAAGCTCCATGCCATTTGGCATCACAATGCTCCATGTCATTTTCAACACAATGCTCCATGAACCCTCTCATCATATTGCTCCGTGCCCTTATCATTGCAGAGCTCCATGACAGTTGTCATCACAATGCTCGATGACCTTCTCATCACAATGCTCCATGCCCTTGTCATTACAATCCTGCATGACCCAGGTATCAGAGTGTTCCGTGCCCTTGTCATCACAATGCTCAATGCCCACTCTCATTACAATAATCCATGAAACATTTCAGACCAATGTTCCACGCCCTTCTCATCAAAATGCTCCATTATACCTGTCAAAACAATACACCATGACCCTTGCCATCACAATGTTCCACGGCCTAGTCATCACAAGGTTCCATGACACTTGTCTTCACAATGCTCCAGACCCCTGAAATCACAATGCTCCATGCCCTTGTCATCACAAAACTCCATGACGCATGTCATCAGAATGTTCTATGGCCTTCGCATCACAATGCTCCATGCCCTTGTCATCACAATGTTCCAAGACCCTTGTAATCACAATGCTCTATGTCACTTTTCATCTCAATGCTCCATGAACCCTGTCATCACAATGCACCATGCCCATCATCATAATGCTTCAGGCTATTGTCATCACAATGAAATCAATATTCTCCATGACCTCTGTCATCATAATGATCCAAACCTTTGTGATCACAATGTTCTATAACACTTATCACCACAACACCCCATGACGCTCATCATCACAATTATCCATGGACTTCTCATCACAATGCTCCATGACATTCGTCATCACAATTCTCAATACACTTGTCATCACAATGCTCCCTGACACTTGTCGTCAGTAAGCTCCTTGAACCCTGTTATGACAAGGCTCCATGCCTTTTTCATAACAGTGATCCATGCACTTTTCTTCACAATTCTCCAAGATCTCTGTAATCACAATGCTCCATGCCCGTTTCATCAAAAAACTCAATAAGGCATGTCCTCAGAATGCTCCATGGCCTTCTCATCACAATGCTCCATGCCCTAGTCATCACAATGTTCCAAGACCCCTGTAATCACAAGGCTCCATGCCACTTTTCATCAGAATGCTCCATGAGACTTATCATCACAAGTCTCCATGGTCTTCTCATCACCATGCTCCAGGACCTTGTCAACACCATGCTCCATTCCCTTGTCATCACAATGCTCCATGACCCCTGTCATCACAATAATCCATGAACATATTCAGCCCAATGCTCCATGACCTACTCATCACAATGCTCCATGGCCAATATCATCACAATGCTCCATGACCACAGTCATCACAACACTCCATGACACCCGACAACACAATGAACCGGGACTCTTGTGATCACAATGCTCCATTCCCTAGTCATCACAATGCTCCATGACCCCAGTCATCACAACACTCCATGAACATTTTCAGCCCAGTGTTCCATGACCCTTGTCATCACAATGATCCATGCCCTTGTCATCCCAATCCTCCATGACCACTGTATTCACAATGCTCCGTGACGCTTGTCATCACAGTGCTCCAGGACACATGCCATCACAATGATCCATGCCTTTGTCAGCAGAATGCTACATGACGTTGTCATTACAATGCTCTATGCGCTTGTCATCACAATACTCCATTTCCATTGTCATCACAATCCTCCATGAACATTGGGATCACATTGCTTCATGCCCTTGTCATCACAATGCTCCATGCTCCTTGAAATCAAAATGATCAATGACCTCTCTCATCACATTGCTCCAAACACTTGTGATCACAGTGTTCCATAACACTTGTCATTACAATGCTCCATGATGCCTGTCATCACAGTACTCCATGTCCTTTTCATCACAATGCTCCATGACCTTTGTCATCACAATTATCAATACACTTGTCATCACAATGCTCCATGCGCTTGTCAGCACAATGCTCCATGACACATGTCATCACAATGCACCATGCGCTTGTCATCACAATGCTCCTTAAAATATATCATCACAATGCTCCTTAAAATATGTCATCACAATGCTCCATGCACTTCTCATCCAAATGCTCTCTCACCACTGATATCACAATGCTACATCACTATTTGTCACAATACTCCCTCACCCCTGTCATCACAATGTTCCATGACTCCTGTCAACACAATGCTACATGTACTTATCATCACAATGTTCGATGACCCCTGACATCACAATGTTCCATAACACTTGTCATCAAAATGTTCCATGACACTTTTCATCAAATTGCTCCATGGCCCTGTCATCAGAATGCTCCCTGCCTTTCTCATCACAATGCACAACGCCCTTGCCATAAAAATGCTCCATGAACTTGTCATCACAAAGATCCATGACCCTTGGCATCACATTGCTCCATGCCCTTGTCTTCAAAAAGCTCCGTGACACATGTCATCAGATTGCTCCATGGCCTTGTCATCACAATGCTCCATGCCCTTGCCATCACAATGCTCCATTACACCTCTCATAAAAATGCTCCATGACCCCTGCCATCACGATGTTCCATGGCCTTGTCATCACAAAGCTCCATGACCCTTCTCATCACAATGCTCCAAGAACCCTTTAATCAAAATGCTCTATGTCACTTTTCATCTCAATGATCCATGAACCCTGTCATCACAATGCACCATGCCCATCATCCTAATGCTTCTTGCTCTTGTCATCACAATGAAATCAAAATGTTCCATGACCTCTGTCATAACAATGTTCCAAACCCTTGTGATCACAATATTCTAAAACACTTGTCATCACAATGCCCCATGATGCTCGTTATCACAATTATCAATGGCCTTCTCATCACAATGCTCCATGACCATTGTCATCACAATGCTCAATACACTTGTCATCAAAATGCTCCCTGACACTTGTTGTCTGTATGCTACTTGAACCCTGTCATGACAAGGCTCCATGGCTTTTTCATCACAATGATCCATGCCTTTGTCATCACAATGCTCCAAGACCCATGTAATCACAATGCTCCATGCCTTGTCATCACAAAGCTCAATGACGCATGCCATCAGAATGCTCCTTGGTTTCTCCTCAAAATGCTCAATGCCCTTGTCCTCACAATGTTCCAAGACCCCGGTAATCACAATGCTACATGCCCCTTTTCATCAGTATGCTCCATGACACTTGTCATCCCAAGGCTCCATGCTTTGTCATCACAATGCTCCAGGACCTTGTCATCACAATGCTTCTCGACCTTGTCATGAAAATTTTCAATGGCCCTTGTCATCATAATGCTCAAACCCATAATCATCACAAATCTCTATTATATTTGTCATCACAATTCTCCATTACATTTAGCATCATAATGCTCCATGCCATTGCCATCTCAATGGACCATAACATATGTCATCACAATGCTCCCTGACACCTGTCTTCACATTACTCCATGACCTTCTCATGACAATGCTCCATGCCCTTGTCATCACAATGCACCATGCCCACTGTCATCACAATAATCTATGAAACTTGGCAGACCAATGTTCAATGCCGCTGTCATCACAATGCTATATGCCCTTGTCATCACAATGCTTCATGACCCCTGTCATCACAATGCTCCGTGACTACAGTCATCACAATGCTTCATGACCTTTGTCATCACAATGGTCCATGCCCTCGTCATCAACAGTCTCTGTTACCTTTTTAACCACAATGCTCCATGAAATTTTCATCAGAATGCTCTTTGACCCTTGTCATCACAATGCTCTATGCCTTTCTCAGCACAATGCTCCATGACCCTTGTCATCACAATGCTCCATGTGCTTGTCAGCACAATGCTCCGTGACACATGTCATCACATTGCTCCATGACCACTGTCATCACAATGTTCCGTGACTCCAGTCATCAAAATGCTTCATAACCTTTGTCATCACAGTGGTCCATGCCTGCGTCATCACAAGGCTCTTTGACATTTGTAACCACAATGCTCCATGAACTTTTATTCACAATTCTCTGTGACCCTTGTCATCACAATGCTCCATGTCTTTGTCAGAACAATGCTCCATGACAATTATCATCACAATGTTCCACGTGCATTTCATCACAACGGTCCACAACCTTGGCATTGCAAAGCTCCATAAAGCTTGGAATCACAATGCTCCATGCTCTTCTCATCAAAATGCTCTCCCAACAGAGATATCACAGTGTTCCATCAGTAGTCATCACAATACTCCATCACCACTGTAATCACAATGTTCCATGACCCTGTCATGACACTGCTACATCCCCTTATAATCACAATGTTCCATGACCCCTGACATCACAATGTTCCATAACCCCTGTCATCAAAATGCTCCATGACACTTTTCATCCCAAAGCTCCAAGATCCCTGACATCACAATGTTCTATAACCCCTGCCATAAAAATGTTCCATTACACTTTTCATCAAATTGCTGCATGACCCTGTCATCAAAATGCTCCCTGCCCTTCTCATCACAATGCACAACACAATTGTCATAAAAATGCTCCATGACTTTTGTCATCACAAAACTCCATTTCCATTGTCATCACAATCCTCCATGAACCTTGGGATCACATTGACTCATGCCCTTGTAATTACAATGCTCCATGCTCCTTGAAATCAAAATGATCCATGACCTCTGTCATCACAATGCTCCAAACCCCTGTGATCACAATGTTCCATAACACTTGTCATCACAATGCTCCATGATGCCTGTTATCACAATATTCCATGCACTTTTCATCACAATACTCCATGAACTTTGTCATCACAATTCTCAATACACTTGTCATCACAATGCTCCCTGACACTTGTCATCAGAATGATCCTTGAACCCTGTCACGAAAAGGCTCCAAGTGTTTTTCATCACAATACCCCATGCCGTTTTCATCACAATGCTCCATGCCATTGTCATCAAAATACTCCACAAGCTTGTCATCATAATTCTCCATGACCCTTGTCATCACAATTCTCCATGCACTTCTCAGCACAATGCTCCGTGACCCTTGTCATCACAATGCTCCAAGCCATTGTCATCACAATGCTCCATTACTTTTGTCATCAGAATCCTCCATGACACTTGGCATCACAATGCTCCATGCCATTGTCATCACAATGGGCCATTACATATGTCATCACAATGCTCCCTGACACCTGTCTTCACAATACTGCATGTCATGGTCATCACAATTATCCATGCCCTTATCATCACAGTGCGCCATTCCAACTCTCATCGCAATAATTCATGAAACTTATTAGACCAATGTTCCATGCCCTTGTCATCACCATGCTCCATGCCCTTGTTATCACAATGCTCCATGACCCCTGTCATCACAATGCTCCATGACCCCTGTCATCACAATGCTCCGTGACTCCAGTCATCACAATGCTTCATGAACTTTCTCATCACAATGGTCCATGTCCTCGTCATCAACTGTCTCTGTGACCTTTTTAACAACAATGCTCCATGAATTTTCATCACAATGCTCTTTGACCCTTGTCATCAAAATGCTCTATGCCTTTCTCAGCACAATGCTCCATGACCCTTGTCATCACAATGCTCCATGCGCTTGTCATCACAATGCTCCATGTCACATGTCATCACAATGAACCATGCGCTTGTCATCACAGTGCTCCACAATCTTGTCATCACAATGCTCCATGCACATCTCATCAAAATGCTCTCTCACCACTGATATCACAATGCTACATCACTATTTGTCACAGTACTCCCTCATCCCTCTCATCACAATTTTCCATGACTCCTGTCATCACAGTGCTACATGCACTTATCATCACAATGTTCGATGACCCCTGACATCACAATGTTCCATAACATCTGTCATCAAAATGCTCCATGACCATTTTCATCAAAATGCTCCATGACCCCTGACATCACAATGTTCCATAACACCTGCCATCAAAATGTTCCATGACACATTTCATCAAATTGCTCCATGACCCTGTCATCACAATGCTCCCTGCCCTTCTCATCACAATGCACAACGCACTTGCCATCAAAATGCTCCATGACCTTTGTCATCACAATGATCCATGACCCTTGGCATCACAATGCTCCATGTCATTGTCATCACAATGCTCCATGAACACTCTCATCACATTTCTCCATGTCCTTGTCATCACAAAGCTCCATGACACGTCATCAGAATGCTCCATGGCCTTCTCAACACAATGTTCCATGCTCTTGCCATCACAATGCTCCTTTACCCCTGTCATAACAATACTCCATGACCCCTGCCATCACGATGTTCCATGGCCTTGTCATCACAAGGCTCCATGACCCTTCTCATCACAATGCTCCAAGAACCCTTTAATCACAATGCTCTATGCCCCTTTTCATCTCAATGATCCATGAACCCTGTCATCACAATGCACCATGCCCATCATCATAATGCTTCATGCTATTGTCATCACAATAAAATCAAAATGCTCCATGACCTCTGTCATAACAATGCTCCAAACCCTTGTGATCACAATGTTCCATAACACTTGTCATCACAATGCCCCATGACGCTCGTCATCACAATTATCCATGGTCTTCTCATCACAATGCTCCATGACCTTTGTCATCACTATGCTCAATACACTTGTTATCAAAATGCTCCCTGACACTTGTTATCTGTATGCTCCTTCAACCCTGTCATGACAAGGTTCCATGCCATTTTCATCACAATGATCCATGCCTTTTTCATCACAATGCTCCAAGACCCATGTAATCACAATGCTCCATGCCCTTATCATCACAAAGCTCAATGACGCATGCCATCAGAATGCTCCTTGGACTTCTCCTCACAATGTTCCATGCCCTTTTCATCACAATGTTCCAAGACTCCTGTAATCACAATGATCTATGCCCCTTTTCATCAGTATGCTCCATGAGAATTCTCATCACAAGGATCCATGGTTTTCTCATCACAATGCTACAGGAACTTGTCATCACAATGCTTCACGACTTTGTCATGAAGATTTTCAATGGCCCTTGTCATCATAATGCTCCAAGCCATAGTCATCACAATGCTCCATTATATTTGTCATCACAATCCTCCATTACATTTGGCATCACAATGCTCCATGCCATTGTCATCGTAATGGACCATGACATATGTCATCACAATGCTCCCTGACACCTGTCTTCACAATAATCCATGACCTTCTCATCACAATGCTCCATGCCCTTGTCATCACAATGCACCATGCCCACTGTCATCACAATATTCTATGAAACTTGTCAGACCAATGCTCCATGCCCCTGTCATCACAGCGCTCCGTGACTCCAGTCATTACAGTGCTTCATAACGTTTGTCATCCCAATGTTGTATGCCCGATTCATCACAATGTTCCATGCCCGACTCATCACAAGGCTCTGTGACCTTTGTAACAACAATGCTCCATGAACTTTTCATCACAATTCTCTGTGACACTTGTCAACACAATGCTGCATGTCTTTGTCAGAACAATGCTCCATGACACATGTCAGCACAATGCACCATGCACTTGTCATCACAGTGCTCCACAATCTTTTTATCACAATGCTCCATAAACCTTGTCATCACAATGCTCCATGCACTTCTCATCAAAATGCTCTCTCACCACAGATATCACAATGTTACATCACTATTCGTCACAATAATCCCTCAACCCTGTTATCACAATGTTCCATGACTCCTGTCATCACAATGCTACATGCACTTATCATCACATTGTTCGATGACCCCTGACAGCACAATGTTCCATAAACGCTGTCATCAAAATGCTCCAGGACCCTTTTCATTCCAAAGCTCCAAGACCACTGATATCACATTATTCTATAACCACTGCCATCAAAATGTTCCATTACACATTTCATCAAATTGCTGCATGACCCGGTCATCAAAATGCACCCTGCCCTTCTCATCACAACGCACCGTGCCCTTGTCATCAAAATGCTCCAAGACTTGTCATCACAAATCTCCATGACACTTGGCATCACAATGCTCCATGTCATCGTCATCACAATGCTCCATAAACATTCTCATAACATTGCTCAATGCCCTTGTCATCACGAAGCTCCATGATACTTGTCATCACAAGGCTCGATGCACTTTTCATCACAATGCTCCATGCCCTTGTCATTACAATCCTAAATGACCCATGTATCATAATGTTCCGTACCCTTGTCATCACAGTGCTCCATGACCACACACATCACAGTAATCCATGAAATATTTCAGACCTATATTCCATGCCCTTCTCATCACAATGCTCCATTACCCCTTTCATAACAATGCACCATGACACCCGCCATCACAGTGTTCCACGGCCTAGTCATCACATGGTTCCATGACAATTGTCATCACAATTCTCAAGACCCTGAAATCACAATGCTCCATGCCCTTGTCATCACAAAGCTCCATGACGCATATCATCAGAATGTTCCATGGCCTTCTCATCTCAATGCTCCATGCCCTTGTCATCACAATGCTCCAAGACCATTGTAATCACAATGCTCCATGCCCATTTTCATATCAATGCTCCATGAACCCTGTCATCACAATGCACCATGCCCATCATCATAATGCTTCAGGCTATTCTCATCACAATAAAATCAAAATGCTCCATGACCTCTGTCATCATAATACTCCGAACCTTTGTGATCACAATGTTCCATAACACTTATCATCACAACACCCCATGACGCTCATCATCACAATTATCCATGGCCTTCTCATCAGAGTGCTCTATGAATTTTGTCATCACAATGCTCAATACACTTGTCATCACAGTGCTCCCTGACACTTGTCTTCAGTATCCTCCTTGAAACCTGTCATGACAAGGCTCCATGCCTTTTTCATCAAAATGATCCATGCCCTTTTCATCACAATGCTCCAAGACCCCATTAATCACAATGCTCCATGCCCTTGTCATCACAAAGCTCCTGGACGCATGTCATCAGAATGCTCCGTGGCCTTCTCATCACCATGATCCATGCCCTTGTCATCACAATGCTCCAAG
Source organism: Mesoplodon mirus (assembly GCF_964341445.2). NCBI lineage: Eukaryota > Metazoa > Chordata > Mammalia > Artiodactyla > Ziphiidae > Mesoplodon > Mesoplodon mirus. The sequence goes on along the minus strand of NW_028295646.1, from coordinate 104,390 downwards.
ACCCCTGTAATCACAATGCTCCATGCCCCTTTTCAACAGAATGCTCCATGAGACTTCTCATCAAAAGTCTCCATGGTCTTCTCATCAAAATGTTCCAGGACTTTGTCATCACCATGCTCCATTCGCTTGTCATCGCAATGCTCCATGACCAATATCATCACAATTCTCCATGACCACTGTCATCACAACACTCCATGACACCTGACAGCACAATGATCCGGGACTCTTTTCATCACAATGTTCCATTCCCTAGTCATCACAATGCTCCAGGACACTTGTCAATACAATGATCCATGCCCGTGTCATCCCAATGCTCCATAACCCCTGTATTCACAATGCTCCATGACGCTTGTCATCACAGTGCTCCATGACACCTGTCATCACAATGCTCCATGCCTTTGTCAGCAAAATGCTTCATGACCTTGTCATTACAATGCTCTATGTGCTTGTCATCCTAATACTCCATTACCATTGCCATCACAAACCTCCATGAACCTTGGGATCACAATGCTTCATGCCCTTGTCATCACAATGCCCCATGCTCCTTGAAATCAAAATGATCCATGACCTCTGTCATCACAATGCTCCAAGCCCTTGTGATCACAATGTTCCATAACACTTGTCATCACAACGCTCCATGTTGCCTGTCATCACAATACTCCATGCCCTTTTCATCACAATTCTCCATGACCTTTGTCATCACAATTCTCAATACACTTGTCATCACAATGCTCCCTGACACTTGTCATCAGAATGTTCCTTCAACCCTGTCAAGAAAAGGCTCGATGCCTTTTTCATCACAATGCCTCATGCCATTTACATCACAATGCTCCTTGCCATTGTCATCAAAATACTCCACCAGCTTGTCATCAGAATGTTCCATGACCCGTGTCATCACAAATCTCCATGCATTGGCAGCACAATGCTCCCTGACCCTTGTCATCACAATGCTCCAAGCCATTGTCATCACAAAGCTCCATTACCTTTGTCATCAGAATCCTCCATGACCCTTGTCATCACAATGCTCCATGCCATTGTCATCACAATGGGCCATGACATATGTCATCACAATGCTCCCTGACACCTGTCTTCACAATACTGCATGACCTGGTCATCACAATGATCCATGCCCTTGTCACCACAATGCGCCATTCCAACTCTCATTGCAATAATTCATGAAACTTATTAGACCAATGTTCCATGCCCTTGTCATCACCATGCTCCATGCCCTTGTTATCACAATGCTCCATGACCCCTGTCATCACAATGCTCCGTGACTCCAGTCATCACAATGCTTCATGAACTTTTTCATCACAATGGTCCATGTCCTCGTCATCAACTGTCTCTGTGACCTTTTTAACAACAATGCTCCATGAATTTTCATCACAATGCTCTTTGACCCTTGTCATCAAAATGCTCTATGCCTTTCTCAGCACAATGTTCCATGACCCTTGTCATCAAAATGCTCCATGCGCTTGTCAGCACAATGCTCCATGACACATGTCATCACAATGAACCTTGCGCTTGTCATCACAGTGCTCCACAATCTTGTCATCACAATGCTCCATGCACTTGTAATCAAAATGCTCTCTCACCACTGATATCACAATGCTACATCACTATTTGTCACAGTACTCCCTCATCCCTCTCATCACAATTTTCCATGACTCCTGTCATCACAATGCTACATGCACTTATCATCACAATGTTCGATGACCTCTGACATCACAATGCTCCATAACATCTGTCATCAAAATGCTCCATGATCATTTTCATCAAAATGCTCCATGACCCCTGACATCACAATATTCCATAACAACTGTCATCAAAATGTTCCATGACACATTTCATCAAATTGCTCCATGACCCTGTCATCACAGTGCTCCCTGCCCTTCTCATCACAATGCACAACGCACTTGCCATCAAAATGCTCCATGACCTTTGTCATCACAATGATCCATGACGCTTGGCATCAGAATTCTCCATGGCCGTCTCATCACAATGTTCCATGCTCTTGCCATCACAATGCTCTTTACCCCTGTCATAACAATACTCCATGACCCCTGCCATCACGATGTTCCATGGCCTTGTCATCACAAGGCTCCATGACCCTTCTCATCACAATGCTCCAAGAACCCTGTAATCACAATGCTCTATGCCCCTTTTCATCTCAATGATCCATGAACCCTGTCATCACAATGCACCATGCCCATCATCATAATGCTTCATGCTATTGTCATCACAATGAAATCAAAATGCTCCATGACCTCTGTCATAACAATGCTCCAAACCCTTGTGATCACAATATTCCATAACACTTGTCATCACAATGCCCCATGACGCTCGTCATCACAATTATCCATGGTCTTCTCATCACAATGCTCCATGACCTTTGTCATCACTATGCTCAATACACTTGTCATCAAAATGCTCCCCGACAGTTGTTTTCTGTATGCTCCTTGAACCCTGTCATGACAAGGTTCCATGCCATTTTCATCACAATGATCCATGTATTTTTCATCACAATGCTCCAAGACCCATGTAATCACAATGCTCCATGCCCTTGTCATCACAAAGCTCAATGACGCATGCCATCAGAATGCTCCTTGGACATCTCCTCACAATGTTCCATGCCCTTTTCATCACAATGTTCCAAGACTCCTGTAATCACATTGCTCCATGCCCCTTTTCATCTCAATGCTCCATGAACCCTGTCATCACAATGCACCATGCCCTTCATCATAATGCTTCAGGCTATTGTCATCACAATGAAATCAATATTCTCCATGACCTCTGTCATAATAATTCTCCAATCCCTTGTGATCACAGTGTTCCATAACACTTATCATCACAACACCCCATGACGCTCATCATCACATTTATCCATGGCCTTCTCATCACAGTGCTCGATGATCTTTGTCATCACAATGCTCAATACACTAGTCATCACAATGCTGCCTGACACTTGTCGTCGTATGCTCCTTGATCCCTGTCATGACAAGGCTCCATGCATTTTTCATAACAATGATTCATGCCATTTTCATCACAATGCTCCAAGATCCCTGTAATCACAATGCTCCATGCACTTGTCATCACAAATCTCCATGACGCATGTCATCAGAATGCTCCATGGCCTTCTCTTCACAATGCTCCATTCCCTAGTCATCACAATGCTCCAAGACCCCTGTAATCACAATGCTCCATTCCCCTTTTCATCAGAATGCTCCATGAGACTTGTCATCACAAGTCGCCATGGACTTCTCTTCACAATGCTCCAGGACATTGTCATCAGCATGCTCCATTCCCTTTTCATCACAATGCTCCATGACCCCTGTCATCACAATAATCCATGAACATTTTCAGCCTAGTGCTCCACGACCTACTTATCACAATGCTCCATGGCCAATATCATCACAATGCTCCACGACCACTCTTAACACAACACTTCATGACACCTGACAACACAATGATCCGGGACTCTTGTCATCACAATGCTCTATTCCCTAGTCCTCACAAAGCTCCATGACCCCAGTCATCACCACACTCCTTGAACTTTTTCAGCCCAGTGCTCCATGACACTTGTCATCACAATGATCCCTGCCCATGTAATCCCAATGCTCCATGACACCTGTATTCACAATGCTCCGTGACGCTTGTCATCACAGTGCTCCATGACAACTGTCATCACAATGCTCCATGCCTTTTTCAGCAAAATGCTACATGACCTTGTCATTACAATGCTGTATGCGCTTGTCATCACAATACTCCATGAACCTTGGGATCACATTGCTTCATGCCCTTGTCATCACAATGCTCCATGCTCCTTGAAATCAAAATGATCCATGACCTCTGTCATCACAATGCTCAAACCCTTGTGATAACAATGTTCCATAACACTTGTCATCACAACGCTCCATGATGCCTGTCATCACAATACTCCATGCCCTTTTCATCACAATGCTCCATGACCTTTGTCATCACAATTCTCAATACACTTGTCTTCACAATGCTCCCTGACACTTGTCATCACAATGCTCCTTGAACCCTGTCACTAAAAGGCTCCATGCGATTTTCATCACAATACCCTAAGCAGTTTTCATCAAAATGCTCCATGCCATTGTCATTAAAACACTCCACAAGATCGTCATCATAATGCTCCATGACCATTGTCATCACAGATCTCCATGCACTTGTCAGCACAATGCTCCCTGACCGTTTTCATCACAATGCACCAAGCCATTGTCATCACAATGCTCCATTACCTTTGTCATTAGAATCCTCCATGACATTTGTCATCACAATGATCCATGCCATTGTCATCACACTGGGCCATTACATATATCATCACAATGCTCTCTGACACCAGTCTTCACAATACTGCATGACCTGGTCATCACAATGCTCCATGACATTGTCATCACAATGTGCCATTCCCACTGTCATCGCAATAATCCATGAAACTTATTAGACCAATGTTCCATGCCCTTGTCATCACAATGCTCCATGCCCTTGTTATCACAATACTCCATGACCCCTGTCATCACAATGCTACATGCACTTATCTTCACAATGTTCAATGACCCCTGACATCACAATGTTCCATAACAACTGTCATCAAAATGTTCCATGACACTTTTCATCAAATTGCTCCATGACCCTGTCATCACAATGCTCCCTGCCCTTCTCATCACAATGCACAACGCCCTTGCTATCAAAATTCTCCATGAGTTTTTTCATCACAAAGATCCATGACCTTTGGCCTCACAATGCTCCATGTCATTGTCATCACAATGCTCCCTGAACGCTCTCATCACATTGTTCCATGCCCTTGTCTTCACAAAGCTCCATGACACATGTCATCAGAATGTTCCATGGCCTTCTCATCACAATGCTCCACGCCCTTGCCATCAGAATGCACCATTACACCTGACATAACAATGCTCCATGACACCTGCCATCACGATGTTCCATATCCTTGTCATCACAAAGCTCCATGACCCTTCTCATCACAATGCTCCAAGAACCCTGTAATCACAATGCTCTATGACGCTTTTCATCTCAATGATCCATGAACCCTGTCATCACAATGCACCATGCCCATCATCATAATGCTTCATGCTATTGTCATCACAATGAAATCAAAATGCTCCATGACCTCTGTCATAACAATGCTCCAAACCCTTGTGATCACAATATTCCATAACACTTGTCATCATAATGCCCCATGATGCTCGTCATCACATTTATCAATGGTCTTCTCATCTCAATGCTCCACGACCTTTGTCCTCACAGTGCTCAATACACTTCTCATCAAAATGCTCCCTGACACTTGTTGGCTGTATGCTGCTTGAATCCTGTCATGACAAGGATCCATGACTTTTTCATCACAATGATCCATGTCCTTTTCATCACAATGCTCCAAGACACATATAATCTCAATGATCCATGCTCTTGTCATCACAAAGCTCAATGACGCAGGCCATCAGAATGCTCCTTGGTCTTTTCCTCACAATGCTCCATGCCCTTGTCATCATAATGTCCTAAAACCCCTGTAATCACAAGGCTCCATGCCCTTGTCATCAAAAAACTCCATGACACATGTCATCAGAATGCTTCATGGCCTTCTCATCACAATGCTCCATGCCCTAGTCATCACAATGCTCCAAGACCCCTGTAATCACAATGCTCCATGCCCCTTTTCATCAGAATGCTCCATGAGAATTGTCATCACAAGTCTCCATGGTCTTCTCATCACAATGCTCCAGGACCTTGTCATCACGATGCTCCATTCCTTTGTCATCACAATGCTCCAGGACCACTGTCATCACAATAATCCATGAACATTTTCAGCCCAGTGCTCCACGACATACTCATCACAATGCTCCATGGCCAATATCATCACAATGCTCCATGACCACTGTCATCACAACACTCCATGACACCTGACAACACAATGATCCGGGACTCTTGTCATCACAATGCTCCATTCCCTAGTCAACACAATGCTCCATGACCCCTGTCATCACAACACTACATGAATATTTTCAGCCCAGTGCTCCATGAAACTTGTCATCACAGTGATCCATGCCCTTGTCATCCCAATGCTCCATGACCTCTGTATTCACAATGCTCCGTGATGCTTGTCATCACAGTGCTCCATGACACCTGTCATCACAATGCTCCATGCCTTTGTCAGCAAAATGCTACATTACCTTGTCATTACAATGCTGTATGCGCTTGTCATCACAATACTCCATTTCCATTGTCATCACAATCCTCCATGAACTTTGGGATAACATTGCTTCATGCCCTTGTCATCACAGTGCTCCATGCTCCTTGAAATCAAAATGATCCATGACCTCTTTCATCACAGTGCTCCAAACCCTCGTGATCACAGTGTTCCATAACACTTGTCATCACAACGCTCCATGATGCCTGTCATCACAATACTGCATGTCCTTTTCATCACAATGGTCCATGACATTTGTCATCACAATTTTCAATACACTTGTCATCATAATGCTCCCTGACACTTGTTGTCAGAATGCTCCTTGAACCCTGTCACGAAAAGGCTCCAAGCCTTTTTCATCACAATGCGCCATGGGGTTTTCATCACAATGCTCCATGACATTGTCATCGAAGTACACCATAAGCTTGTCATAAGAGTGCTCCATGACCCTTGTCATCACAATTCTCCATGCAATTGTTATCACAATGCTCCATGACCCCTGTCATCACAATGAACCTTGCGCTTGTCATCACAGTGCTCCACAATCTTGTCATCACAATGCTCAATAGTATTTGTCATCAAAATGATCCATGCACTTCTCATCCAAATGCTCTCTCAGCAATGATATCACAATGCTACATCATTATTTGTCACAATACACCCTCACCCCTGTCATCACATTGTTCCATGACTCCTGTCATCACAATGCTACATGCACTTATCATCACAATGTTCGATGACCCATGACATCACAATGTTCCATAACACCTATCATCAAAATGTTCCATGACACTTTTCATCAAATTGCTCCATGACCCTGACATCAGAATGCTCCCTGCCCTTCTCATCACAGTGCACAACACCTTTGCCATCAAAATGCTCCATGACCTTTGTCATCACAAAGATCCATGACCCTTGGCATCACAATGCTCCATGTCATTGTCATCACAATGCTCCATGAACGCTCTCATCACATTGCTCCATGCCCTTGTCTTCACAAAGCTCCATAACACATGTCCTCAGAATGCTCCATGGCCTTCTCATGACAATGCTCCATGCCCTTGCCATCACAATTCTCCTTTACCCCTGTCATAACAATGCTCCATGACCCCTGCCATCACGATGTTCCATGGCCTTGTCATCACAAGGCTCCATGACCCTTCTCATCACATTGCTCCAAGAACACTGTAATCACAATGCTCTATGCCACTTTTCATCTCAATGATCCATGAACCCTGTCATCACAGTGCACCATGCCAATCATCATAATGCTTCATGCGATTGTCATAACAAAGAAATCAATATGTTGCATCACCTCTGTCATAACAATGCTCCAAACCCTTGTGATCACAATATTCCATAACCCTTGTCATCACAATGCACCATGCCCACTGTCATCACAACAATCTACGAAATTTCTGAGACCAATTCTCCATGCCCCTGTCATCACAATGCTCCATGCCCTTGTCATCACACTGCTCCATGACCCCTGTCATCACAATGCTCCGTGACTTCAGTCATCACAATGCTTCATAAAGTTGGTCATCACAATGGTCCATGCCCGCGTCATCACAAGGCTCTGTGACCTTTGTAAGCTCAGTGCTCCATGAACATTTCATCACAGTTCTCCGTGACTCTTGTCATCACAATGTTCCATGTCTTTGTCAGAACAGTGCTCCATGACCATTGTCATCACAATGTGCCACGTGCATTTCCTCACAACGGTTCACAACTTTGTCATTGCAATGCTCCATAAACCTTGTAATCACAATGGTCCATGCACTTCTCATCAAAATGCTCTCTCACCAGGGACATCACAATGTTCCATCACTAGTCATCACAATACTCCCTCACACCTGTAATCACAATGTTCCATGACGCAGTCATCACAATGCTACATCCCCTTATCATCACAATGTACCGTGACCACTGCCATCACAATGTTCCATAACGCCTGTCATCAAAATTCTCCATGACACATATCATCCCATAGCTCCAAGACCCCTGACATCACAATGTTCTATAACACATGCCCTCAAAATGTTCCAATACACTTTATATCAAATTGCTGCATGACCCGGTCATCAAAATGCTCCCTGCCCTTCTCATCACAATGCACCATGACTCTTGGCATCACACTGCTCCATGCCCTTGTCATCACAAAGCTCCATGACATTTGTCATCACAATGCTCGATGCCCTTCTCATCACAATTCTCCATGCCCTTGTCATTACAAACCTGCATGACCCATGTATCACAGTGTTCCGTGCCCTTGTCATCACAATGTTCCATGCCGTCTCTCATCACAATAATCCATGAAACATTTCTGACCAATGTTCCATATCTTTCTCATCACAATGCTCCATTACCCCTGTCATAAGAATGCACCATGACCCCTGCCATCACAATGTTCCACGGCCTTGTCATCACAAGGTTCCATGACACTTCTCATCACAATGCTGAAGACCCGTCAAATCATAATGCTCCATGCCCTTGTCATCACAAAGCTCCATGACGCATGTCATCAGAATGTTCTATGGTCTTCTCATCACAATGCTCCATGCCCTTGTCATCACAATGCTCCAAGACCCTTGTAATCACAATGATCCATGCCTCTTTTCATCTCAAAGCTCCATGAACCCTGTCATCACAGTGCACCATGCCCATCATCATATTGCTTCAAGCTATTGTCATCACAGTGAAATCAGTATTCAGCATGACCCATGTCATCATAATGCTCCAAACACTTGTGATCACAATGTTCCATAACACTTATCATCACAACACCCCATGACGCTCATCATCACAATTATCCATGGTCTTCTTATCACAATGCTCCATGATCTTTGTCATCACAATGCTCAATACACTTGTCATCACAATGCTCCCAGACACTTGTCCTCAGTATGCTCCTGGAACCCTGTCATGACAAGGCTCCATGACCCTTTTCATCACAATCATCCATGCCCTTGTCTTCCCAATGCTCCATGACCCCTGTATTCACAATTCTCCGTGACGCTTGTCATCACAGTGCTCCATGACACCTGTCATCACAGTGCTCCATGCCTTTGTCAGCAAAATGCTACATGACCTTGTCATTACAATGCTCTATGCGCTTGTCATCACAGTACTCCTTTACCATTGTCATCACCATCCTCCATGAACCTTGGGATCACTTTGCTTCATGCCCTTGTCATCACAATGCTCCATGCTCCTTGAAATCAAAATGATCCATGACCTCTGTCATCACAATGCTTCAAACCCTTGTGATCACAATGTTCCATAACACTTGTCATCACAACGCTCCATGATGTCTGTCATCACAATACTCCATGCCCTTTTCATCACAATGCTCCATGACTTTGTCATCACAATTCTCAATACACTTGTCATCACCATGCTCCCTGACACTTGTCATCAGAATGCTCCTGGAACCCTGTCACGAAAAGGCTCCATGTCTTTTTCATCACAAAGCCCCATGCAATTTTCATCACAATGCTCCATGCCATTGTCATCAAAATACTGCACAAGCTTGTCATCAGAATGCTCCATGACCCTTGTCATCACAATTCTCCATGCACTTGTCAGCACAATGCTCCCTGACCCTTGTCATCAAAATGCTCCAAGCCATTGTCATCACAATGCTCCATTACCTTTGTCATCAGAATGCTCCATGCCATTGTCATCAAAATGGGCCATTACATATCTCATCACAATGCTCCGTGACACCTGTCTTCACAATACTGCATGACCTGGTCATCACAATGCTCCATGCCCTTGTTATCACAATGTTCCAAGACCCCTGTAATCAGAATGCTCCATGCCCCTTTTCATCAGTATGCTCCTTGAGACCTGTCATCACAAGGCTCCATGGTTTTCTCATCACAATGCTCCAGGACTTTGTCATCACAATGCTTCACGATATTGTCATGAAAATTCTCAATGGCCCTTCTCATCATAATGTTCCAAGCCCTAGTCATCACAATGCTCCATTATATTTGTCATCACAATCCTCCATTACATTTGGCATCACAATGCTCCATGCCATTGTCATCGCAATGGACCATGATATATATCATCACAAAGCTTCCTGACACCTGTCTTCACAATACTCCATGCCCTTGTCATCACAATGCTCCATGGCCTTGTCATCACAGTGCACCATATCCACTGTCATCACAATAATCTATGAAACTTGTCAGACCAATGCTCCATGCCCCTGTTATCACAATGCTCCATGACCTTGTCATCACAATGCTCCATGAACCCTGTCATCACAATACTCCATGACTCCAGTCATCACAATGCTTCATAACGTTTGTCATCACAACGGTCCATGCCTGCGTCATCACAAGGCTCTGTGACCTTTGTAACCACAATGCTCCATGAACTTTTCATCACAATGCTCCGTGAACCTTGTCATCACAATGCCCCATGTCTTTGTCAGAACAATGCTCCCTGACCCTTGTCATCACAATGTGCCATGCCCTTTTCATCACAATGATCCACAGCCTTGTCATCGCTATGCTCCATAAACCTTGTAATCACAATGCTCCATGCACTTCTCATCCAAATGCTCTCTCACATGAGATATCACAATGTTCCATCACTAGTCATCAGAATCCTCCCTCACCCCTGTTATCACAATGTTCCATGACCCCTGTCATTCACAATGCTACAGCCCCTTATCAGCACAATGTTCCATGACCCCTGACATCACAATGTTCCATAACCCCTGTCATCAACATGCTCCATGACCCTTTTCATCCTAAAGCTCCATGACCAATGGCATCACAATGTTCTATAACCCCTGTCATCAAAATGTTCCATTACACTTTTCATCAAATTACTGCATGAACCTGTCATCAAAATGCTCCCTGCCCTTCTCATCACAATGCACCACACCCTTGTCATCAAAATGCTCCATGACATTTGTCATCACAAATCTCCATGACCCTTGGCATCACAATGCTCCATGCCATTGTCATCACAATGTTCCATTACCCTCTCATCACACTGCTCCATGCCCTTGTCATCACACATCTCCATGACACTTGTCATCACAATGCTCGATGCCCTTCTCATCACAATGCTCCATGCCCTTCTCATTACAATCCCCCATGACCCATGTATCACCGTGTACAGTGCCCTTGTCATCACAATTCTCCATGCCCACTCTCATCACAGTAATCCATGAAACATTTCAGACCAATGCTCAATGCTCTTCTCATCACAGTGCTCCATTACCTCTGTCATAACAATGCTCCATGATCCCTGCCATCACAATGTTCCACGGCCTTGCCATCACAAGGCTCCATGACCATTGTCATCACAATGCTCCAAGATCACTCTAATCACAATGCTCCATGCCCTTGTCATCACAAAGCTCCATGACGCATGTCATCAGAATGTTTCATGCCCTTCTCCTCACAGTGCTCCATGCCCTTGTCATCACAATGCTCCAAGACCCCTGTAATCACAATGCTCCATGCCCCTTTTCATCAGAATGCTCCATGAGACTTGTCATCACAAGTCTCCATGGACTTCTCATCACAATGCTCCAGGACCTTGTTATCACCACGCTCTATTCCCTTGTCATCATAATCCTCCATGACCCCTGTCATCACAATACTCCATGAATATTTTCAGCCCAATGCTCCATGAATTTTTCATCACAATGCTCCATGACCAATATCATCACAATGCTCCAAGACCCCTGTAATCACAATGCTCCTTGTCCCCTGTCATCACAATACTCCATGAACATTTTCAGCCCAATTCTCCATGACCCTTGTCATCAAAATGATCCATGCCCTTGTCATCCCAATGCTCCATGACCCCTGTATTCACAAGGCTTCGTGACGCTTGTCATCACAGTGCTCCATGACACCTGTCATCACAATGCTCCATGCCTTTGTCAGCAAAATGCTACATGAACTTGTCATTACAATGCTCTACGTGCTTGTCATCACAATACTCCATTACCATTGTCATCACAATCGTCCATGAACCTTGGGATCACTTTGCTTCATGCCCTTGTCATCACACTGCTCCATGCTCCTTGAAATCAAAATGATCCATGACCTCTGTCATCACAATGCTTCAAACCCTTGTGATCACAATGTTCCATAACACGTGTCATCACAACGCTCCATGATGCCTGTCATCACAATACTCCATGCCCTTTTCATCACAATGCTCCATGACCTTTGTCATCACAATTCTCAATACACTTGTCATCACAGTGCTCCCTGACACTTGTCAACAGAATGCTCCTTGAATCCTGTCTCGAAAAGGCTCCATGTCTTTTACATCACAAAGCCCCATGCAATTTTCAGCACAATGCTCCATGATCTTTGTCATCAAAATACTCCAGAATCTTGTCATCAGAATTCTCCATGAACCTTGTCATCACAATTCTCCATGCACTTGTCAGCACAATGCTCCCTGACCCTTGTCATCACAATGCTCCAAGCCATTGGCATCACAATGCTCCATTACCTTTGTCATCAGAATCCTCCATGACACTTGGCATCACAATGCTCCATGCCATTTTCATCACAATGGGCCATGACATATGTCATCACAATGCTCCCTGACCCCTCTCTTCACAATACTGCATGACCTGGTCATCACAATGTTGCATGCCCTTGTCATAACAATGCTCCATTCCCACTGTCATCACAATAATCCCTGAAACTTATTAGAGCAATGCTCCATGCGCTTGTCATCACAATGCTCCATGACTCCTGTCCTCACAATGCTCCGTGAGTCCAGTCATCACAATGCTTCATAACGTTTGTCATCAGAACGGTCCATGCCCGCCTCAACACAAGACTCTGTGACATTTGTAACCACAATGCTCCATGAACATTTGATCACAATGCTCCGTGAACCTTGTCATCACAATGCTCCATGTCTTTTCAGAACAATGCTCCATGACACTTTTCATCACAATGTGCCATGTGCTTTTCATCACAATGATCCACAACCTTGTCATCGCTATGCTCCATAAACCTTGTAATCACAATGATCCATGCACTTCTCATCCAAATGCTCTCTCACATGAGATATCACAATGTTCCATCACTAGTCATCACAATCCTCCCTCACCCCAGTTATCACAATGTTCCATGACCCCTGTCATCACAATGCTACAAAACCTTATCAGCACAATGTTCCATGACCCATGACATAACAGTGTTCCATAACCCCTGTCATCAAAATGCTCCATCTCCCTTTTCATCGCAAAGCTCCATGACCCCTGGCATCACAATGTTCTATAACCCCTGTCATCAAAATATTCCATTACAATTTTCTTCAAATTGCTGCATGACCATGTCATCAAAATGCTCCCTGCCATTCTCAACACATTGCACCACACCCTTGTCATCAAAATGCTCCATGACCTTTGTCATCACAAAGCTCCATGACCCTTGGCATCACAATGCTCCTTGACATTATCATCACAATGTTCCATGAACCCTCTCATCACATTGCTCCATGCCCTTGTCATCACAAAGATCCATGACACTTGTCATCACAATGCTCGATACACTTCTCATCACAATGCTCCATGCCCTTGTCATTACAATCCCCCATGACCCATGTATCACAGTGTACCGTGCCCTTCTCATCACAATGCTCCATGTCCACTCTCATCACAATAATCCATGAAACATTTCAGACCAATGCTCAATGCCCTTCTCATCACAATGATCCATTACATCTGTCATAACAATGCTCCGTGATACCTGCCATCACAATGTTCCACAGCCTTGTCATCACAAGGCTCCATGACCCTTGTCATCACAATGCTCCAAGACCCCTGTAATCACAAAGCTACATGCCCTTGTCATCACAAAGCTCCATGACACATGCCATCAGAATGTTCCATGGCCTTCTCCTCAAAATGCTCCATGCCCTTGTCATCACAATGCTCCAATACCCCTGTAATCACAATGCTCCATGCCCCTTTTCATCAGAATGCTCCATGAGACTTGTCATCACAAGTCTCCATGGTCATCTCATCACAATGCTCCAGGACATTCTCATCACCATGCGCCATTCCCTTGTCATCAGAATGCTCCATGACCCATGTCATCACAATACTCCATGAATATTTTCAGCAATATGCAACATGATCTTCTCATCACAATGCTCCATGACCAATATCATCACAATGCTCCATGACCACTGTCAGCAAAACACTCCATGACACCTGACAAAACAATGATCCGGGACTCTTGTCATCACATTGCTCCAAGACCCCTGTAATCACAATGCCCCATGAACCCTGTCATCACAATACTCCATGAACTTTTTCAGCCCAATGCTCCATGACAATTGTCATCACAATGATCCATGCCCTTGTCATCCCAATGCTCCATGACCCTTGCATTCACAGTGCTCTGTGACGCTTGTCATCACAGTGCTCCATGACACCTGTCATCACAATGCTCCATGCCTTTGTCAGTAAAATGCTACAGGACCTTGTCATTAAAATGCTCTATGTGCTTTTCATCACAATACTCCATTACCATTGTCATCACAATCTTCCAAGAACCTTGGGATCACAATGCTTCATGCCCTAGTCATCACAATGCTCCATGCTCCTTGAAATCAAAATGATCCATGACCTCTGTCATCGCAATTCTCCACACCCTTGTGATCACAATGATCCATAACACTTGTCATCATAACGCTCCATGATGCCTGTCATCACAATACTCCCTGCCCTTGTCATCATAATGCCCCATGCCCTTGTTATCACAATGTTCCAAGACCCCTGTAATCAGAATGCTCCATGCCCCTTTTCATCAGTATGCTCCATGAGACCTGTCATCACAAGGCTCCATGGTTTTCTCATCACAATGCTCCAGGACTTTGTCATCACAATGCTTCACGACATTGTCATGAAAATTCTCATTGGCCCTTGTCATCATAATGCTCCAAGCTGTAGTCATCACAATGCCCCATTATATTTGTCATCACAATCCTCCATTACATTTGGCATCACAATGCTCCATGCCATTGTCATCGCAATGGACCATGACATATGTCATCACAATGCTCCCTGACACCTGTCTTCACAATACTCCATGCCCTTGTCATCACAATGCTCCATGGCCCTGTCATCACAGTGCACCATATCCACTGTCATCACAATAATCTATGAAACATGTCAGACCAATGCTCCATGCCCCTGTCATCACAATGCTCCATGCCCTTGTCATCACAATGCTCCATGAACCCTGTCATCACAATACTCCGTGACTGCAGTCATCACAATGCTTCATAACGTTTGTCATCACAACGGTCCATGCCCGCGTCATCACAAGGCTCTGTGACCTTTGTAACCACAATGCTCCATGAACTTTTCATCACAGTTCTCCGTGACCCTTGTCATCACAATGCTCCATGTCTTTGTCATCACAATGCTCCATGACCCTTTTCATCACAATGTGCCATGCCCTTTTCATCACAATGATCCACAACCTTGTCATCGCTATGCACCATAAAGCTTGTAATCACAATGCTCCATGCACTTCTCATCCAAATGCTCTCTCATATGAGTTATCACAATGTTCCATCAGTAGTCATCACAATCCTCCCTCACCCCTGTTATCACAATATTCCATGACTCCTGTCATTCACAATGCTACATCCACTTATCAGCACAATGTTCCATGACCCCTGACATCACATTGTTCCATAACCCCTGTCATCAAAATGCTCCATGACCCTTTTCATCCTAAAGCTCCATGACCACTGGCATCACAATGTTCTATAACCCCTGTCATCAAAATATTCCATTACACTTTTCATCAAATTATTGCATGAACTGGTCATCAAAATGATCCCTGCCTTTCTCATCACAATGCACCACACCCTTGTCATCAAAATGCTCCATGACATTTGTCATCACAAAGCTCCATGACACTTGGCATCACAATGCTCCATGTCATTGTCATCACAATGCTCCATGAACCCTCTCATCACATTGCTCCATGCCCTTGTCATCACACATCTCCATGACACTTGTCAACACAATGCTCGATGCACTTCTCATCACAATGCTCCATGCCCTTGTCATTACAATCCCCCATGACCCATGTATTACCGTGTATGGTGCCCTTGTCATCACAATTCTCCATGCCCACTGTCATCACAGTAATCCATGAAACATTTCAGACCAATGCTCAATGCCCTTCTCATCACAATGTTCCATTACCTTTGTCATAAATTGCTCCATGACCCCAGCCATCACAATGTTCCACGGCCTTGCCATCACAAGGCTCCATTACCCTTGTCATCTCAATGCTCCAAGATCCCTCTAATCACAATGCTCCATGCCCTTGTCATCACAAAGCTCCATGACGCATGTCATCAGTATGTTTCATGGACTTCTCCTCACAGTGCTCCATGCCCTTGTCATCACAATACTCCAAGACCCCTGTAATCACAATGCTCCATGCCCCTTTTCATCAGAATGCTCCATGAGACTTGTCATCACAAGTCTCCATGGTCTTCTCATCACAATGCTCCAGGACCTTGTCATCACCACGCTCCATTCCCTTGTCATCACAATCCTCCATGACCCCTGTCATCACAATACTCCATGAACATTTTCAGCCCAATGCTCCATGACAGTTGTCATAACAATGATCCATGCCCTTGTCATCCCAATGCTCCATGACCCCTGTATTCACAATGCTCCATGACGCTTGTCATCACAGTGCTCCATGACACCTGTCATCACAATGCTCCATGCCTTTGTCAGCAAAATGCTACATGACCTTGTCATTACAATGCTCTATGTGCTTGTCATCACAATACTCCATTACCATTGTCATCACAATCCTCCATGAACCTTGGGATCACTTTGCTTCATGCCCTTGTCATCACAATGATCCATGCTCCTTGAAATCAAAATGATCCATGACCTCTGTCATCACAATGCTTCAAACCCTTGTGATCACAATGATCCATAACACTTGTCATCACAACACTCCATGATGCCTGTCATCACAATACTCCATGCCCTTTTCATCACAATGCTCCATGACCTTTGTCATCACAATTCTCAATACACTTGTCATCACAATTCTCCCTGACACTTGTCATCAGAATGCTCCTTGAACCCTGTCAAGAAAAGGCTCCATGGCTTTTTCATCACAAAGCCCCATGAAATTTTCATCACAATGCTCCATGCCATTGTCATCAAAATACTCCACAAGCTTGTCATCAGAATGCTCCATGACCCTTGTCATCACAATTCTCCATGCACTTGTCAGCACAATGCTCCCTGACCTTTGTCATCACAATGTTCCAAGCCATTGTCATCACAATGCTCCATTATCTTTGTCATCAGAATTCTCCATGACACTTGACATCACAATGCTCCATGCCATTGTCATCACAATGGGCCATTACATATGTCATCACAATGCTCCCTGACACCTCTCTTCACAGTACTGCATGACCTGGACTTCACAATGCTCCATGCTCTTGTCATCACAATAATCGCTGAAACTTATTAGAGCAATGCTCCATGCGCTTGTCATCACAATGCTCCATGACCCCTGTCATCACAATGCTCCGTGACTCCACTCATCACAATGCTTCATAACGTTTGTCATCACAACGGTCCATGCCCGCCTCAACACAAGGCTCTGTGACCTTTGTAACCACAATGCTCCATGAACTGTTCATCACAATGCTCCGTGACACTTGTCATCACAATGCTGCATGTCTTTGTCAGAACAATGCTCTATGACCCTTGTCATCACAATGTGTCATGTGCTTTTCATCACAATTATCCACAACATTGTCATTGCTATGCTCCCTAAACCTTGTAATCACAATGCTCCATGCACTTCTCATCCAAATGCTCTCTCACATGAGATATCACAATGTTCCATCACTAGTCATCGCAATCCTCCCTCACCACTGTTATCACAATGTTCCATGACCCCTGTCATCACAATGCTACATCCCCTTATCAGCACAATGTTCCATGACCCCTGACATCACAATGTTCCATAACCCCTGTCATCAAAATGCTCCATCATCCCTTTCATCGCAAAGCTCCATGACCCGTGGCATCACAATGTTCTATAACCCCTCAAATCAAAATGTTGCATTACAATTTTCATAAAATTGCTGCATGGCCATGTCATCAAAATGTTCCCTGCCCTTCTCATCACAATGCACCACACCCTTGTCATCAAAATGCTCCATGACATTTGTCATCACAAAGCTCCATGACCCTTGGCATCACAATGCTCCATGTCATTGTCATCATAATGCTCCATGATCCCTCTCATCACATTGCTCAATGCCCTTGTCATCACAAAACTCCATGACAATTGTCATCACAGTGCTCGATGCCCTTCTCATCACAATGCTCTATGCGCTTGTCATTACAATACCCCATGACCCATGTATCACAGTGTACCGTGCCCTTGTCATCACAATGCTCCATGCCAACTCTCATCACAATAATCGAAGAAACATTTCAGACCAATGCTCAATGCCATTCTCATCACAATGCTCCATTACTTCTGTCATAACAATGCTCCATGACCAGTGCCATCACAATGTTCCACGGTCTTGTCATCACAAGGCTCCATGACCCTTGTCATCACAATGCTCCAAGGCCCCTGTAATCACAATGCTCCATGCCCTTGTCATCACAAAGCTCCATGATGCATATTATCAGAATGTTCCATGGCCTTCTCCTCACAGTGCTCCATGCCCTTGTCATCACAATGCTCCAAGACCACTGTAATCACAATGTTCCATGCTTCTTTTCATCAGAATGCTCCATGAGATTTGTCATCACAAGTCTCCATGGTCATCTCATCACAATGCTCCAGGACCTTGTCATCACCACGCTCCATTCCCTTGTCATCACAATGCTACATGACACCTGTCATCACAATACTCCATGAACATTTTCAGCCCAATGCTCCATGACCTTCTAATCTCAATGCTCCATGACGGATATCATCAAAATTCTCCATGACCACTGTCATCACAACACTCCATGACACCTGACAACACAATGATCCGGAACACTTTTCATCACAATGCTCCATGACCAATGTAATCACAATGATCCATGACCACTGTCATCACAATACTCCATGAACATTTTCAGCCCAATGACCCATGACCCTTGTCATCACAGTGTTCCATGCCCTTGTCATCCCAATGCACCATGACCCCTATATTCACAATGATCTGTGACGCTTGTCATCACAGAGCTCCATGACACATGTCATCACAATGCTCCATGCCTTTGTCAGCAAAATGCTACAGGACACTCTCATTACAATGCTCTATGTGCTTATCATCACAATACTCCATTACCATTGTCATCACAATCCTCCATGAACCTTGGGATCACATTGCTTCATGCCCTTGTCATCACAGTGCTCCATGTTCCTTGAAATCAAAATCATCCATGACCTTTGTCATCACAATGCTCCAAAACCTTGTGATCACAGTGTTCCATAACACTTGTCATCACAACGCTCCATGATGCCTGTCATCACAATACTCCATGCCCTTTCCATCACAATGCTCCATGACTTTTGTTATCACAATTGTCAATACACTTGTCATTATAATGCTCCCTGACAGTTGTCGTCAGAATGCTCCTTGAAACCTGTCACGAAAAGGCTCCATGTCTTTTTCATCACAAAGCCCCATGCAATTTTCATCACAATGCTCCATGCCATTGTCATCCAAATACTCCACAAGCTTGTCATCAGAATGCTCCATGACTCTTGTCATCACACTTCTCCATGCACTTGTCAGCACAATGCTCCCTGACCCGTGTCATCACCATGCTCCAAGCCATTGTCATCACAATGCTCCATTACCTTTGTCATCAGAATCCTCCATGACACTTGGCATCACAATGCTCCATACCATTGTCATCACATTGGGCCATTACATATGTCATCACAATGCTCCCTGACACCTCTCTTCACAATATTGCATAACCTTGTCATCACAATTCTCCATGCCCTTGTCATCACAATGCGCCATTCCAACTGTCATCACAATAATCCATGAAACTTATTAGACCAGTGCTCCATGCCCTTCTCATCACAAAGCTCCATGCCCTTGTTATCAAAATGTTCCAAGACCCCAGTAATCAGAATTCTCCATGCCCCTTTTCATCAGTATACTCCATGAGACTTGTCATCACAAGGCTCCATGGTTTTCTCATCACAATGCTCCAGGAAATTGTCATCACAATGCTTCACGACATTGTCATGAAAATTCTCAATGGCCATTGTCATCATAATGCTCCAAGCCCTAGTCATCACAATGCTCCATTATATTTGTCATCACAATCCTCCATTACATTTGGCATCACAATGCTCCCTGCCATTGTCATCGCAATGGACCATGACATATGTCATCACAATGCTCCCTGACACCTGTCTTCACAATACTACATGCCATTGTCATCACAATGCTCCATGCCCTTGTCATCACAATGCTCCATGCCCACTTTCATCACAATAATCCATGAAACATTTCAGACAAATGCTCAATGCCCTTCACATCACAATGCTCCATTACCTCTGTCATAACAATGCTCCATGACCACTGCCATCACAATGTTCCACGGCCTTGTCATCAGAAGGCTCCATGACCCTTGTCATCACAATGCTCCAAGACCCCTGTAATCACAGTGCTCCATGCCCTTGTCATCACAAAGCTCCATGACGCATGTCATCAGAATGTTCCATGGACTTCTCCTCACAGTGCTCCATGCCCTTGTCATCACAATGCTCCAAGACCCCTGTAATCACAATGATACATGCCCCTTTTCATCAGAATGCTCCTAGAGACTTGTCATCACAAGTCTCCATGGTCATCTCATCACAATGCTCCAGGACCTTGTCATCACCATGCTCCATTCCCTTGTCATCAAAATGCTCCATGACCCCTGTCATCACAATACTCCATGAACATTTTCAGCCCAATGCTCCATGACACTTTTCATCACAATGATCCATGCCCTTGTCATCCCAATGCTCCATGACCACTGTATTCACAATGCTCCGTGATGCTTGTCATCACAGTGCTCCATGACACCTGTCATCACAAAGCTCCATGCCTTTGTCAGCAAAATGCTACATGACCTTGTCATTACAATGCTCTATGCGCTTGTCATCACAATACTCCATTACCAATGTCATCACAATGCTCCAAGAATCTTGGGATCGCATTGCTTCATGCCCTACTCATCACAATGCTGCATGCTCCTTGAAATCAAAATGATCCATGACCTCTGTCATCGCAATGCTCCAAACCCTTGTGATCACAATGTTCCATAACACTTGTCATCACAACGCTACATGATGCCTGTCATCACAATATTCCATGCCCTAGTCATCACAATGCTCCATGCCCTTGTTATCACAATGTTCCAAGACACCTGTAATCAGAATGCTCCATGCCCCTTTTCATCAGTATGCTCCATGAGACCTGTCATCACAAGGCTCCATGGTTTTCTCATCACAGTTCTCCAGGACCATGACCTCACAATGCTTCACGACATTGTCATGAAAATTCTCAATGGTCCTTGTCATCATAATGCTCCAAGCCCTAGTCATCACAATGCTCCATTATATTTGTCATCACAATCCTCACTTACATTTGGCATCACAATGCTCCATGCCATTGTCATCGCAATGGACCATGACATAGGTCATCACAATGCTCCCTGACACCTGTCTTCACAATACTCAATGCCCTTGTCATCACAATGCTCCATGCCATTGTCATCACAAAGCGCCATGTACACTGTCATAACAATAATCTATGAAACCTGTCAGACCAATGTTCCATGCCCCTGTCATCACAATGCTCCATGACACCAGTAATCACAATGCTCCGTGACTCCAGTCATCACAATGCTTCATAACTTTCGTCATCACAACGGTCCATGCCCGCGTCATCACAAGGCTCTGTGACCTTTGTAACCACAATGCTCCATGAACTGTTCATCACAATGCTCCGTGACACTTGTCATCACAATGCTCCATGTCTTTTACAGAACAATGCTCCATGACCCTTGTCATCACATTGTGCCATGCGCATTTCATCACAATGATACACAATCTTGCCATCGCTATGCTCCATAAACCTTGTAATCACAATGCTCCATGCACTTCTCATCCAAATGGTCTCTCACATGATATACCACAATGTTCCATCACTAGTCATCACAATCCTCCCTCACCCCTGTTATCACAATGTTCCATGACCCCTGTCATTCACAATGCTACATCCCCTTATCAGCACAATGTTCCATGACCCCTGACATCACAATGTTCCATAACCCCTGTCATCAAAATGCTCCCTGACACTTTTCATCCTAAAGCTCCATAACACCTGGCATCACAATGTTCTATAACCCCTGTCATCAAAATATTCCATTACACTTTTCATCAAATTACGGCATGAACCTGTCATCAAAATGCTCCCTGCCCTTCTCATCTCAATGCACCACACCCTTGTCATTAAAATGCTCCATGACCTTTGTCATCACAAAGCTCCATGACACTTGTCATCACAATGCTCGATGCCCTTCTCATCACAATGCTCCATGCCCTTGTCATTACAATCCCCCATGACCCATGTATCACTGTGTACGGTGCCCTTGTCATCACAATTCTCCATGCCCACTCTCATCACAGTAATCCATGAAACATTTCAGACCAATGCTCAATGCCCTCCTCATCACAATGCTCCATTACCTCTGTCATAACATTGCTCCATGACCTCTGCCATCACAGTGTTCCACGGCCTTGCCATCACAAGGCTCAATGACCCTTATCATCACAATGCTCCAAGATCCCTCTAATCACAGTGCTACATGCCCTTGTCAACACAAAGCTCCATGACGCATGTCATCAGAATGTTTCATGGCCTTCTCACAGTGCTCCATGCCGTTTTCATCACAATGCTCCAAGACCCCTGTAATCACAATGCTCCATGCCCATTTTCATCAGAATGCTCCATGAGACTTGTCATCACAAGTCTCCATGGCCTTCTCATCACAATGCTCCAGGACCTTGTCATCACCACGCTACATTCCCTTGTCTTCACAATCCTCCATGAACCCTGTCATCACAATACTCCATGAATATTTTCAGCCCAATGCTCCATGACCTTCTCATCACAATGATCCATGACCAATATCATCACAATGCTCCAAGACCCCTGTAATCACATGCTCCATGAACATTTTCAGCCCAATTCTCCATTACCCTTGTCATCACAATGCCATGCCCTTGTCATCCCAATGCTCCATGACCCCAGTATTCACAATGATCCGTGACGCTTGTCATCACAGTGCTCCATGACACCTGTCATCACAATGCTCCATGCCTGTGTCAGCAAAATGCTACATTACCTTATCATTACAATGCTCTATGCGCTTGTCATCACAATACTCCATTACCATTGTCATCACAATCCTCCATGAACCTTGGGATCACTTTGCTTCATGCCCTTGTCATCACACTGCTCCATGCTCCTTGAAATCAAAATGATCCATGACCTCTGTCATCACAATGCTTCAAACCCTTGTGATCACAATGTTCCATAACACGTGTCATCACAACACTCCATGATGCCTGTCATCACAATACTCCATGCCCTTTTCATCACAATGCTCCATGATCTTTGTCATCACAATTCTCAATACACTTGTCATCACAATGCTCCCTGACTCTTGTCATCATAATGCTCCTTGAACCCTGTCACGAAAAGGCTCCATGCCTTTTTCATCACAATGACCCATGAAATTTTCATCACAATGCTCCATGCCATTGTCATCCAAATACTCCACAAGCTTGTCATCAGAATGCTCCATGACCCTTGTCTTCACAATTCTCCATGCACTTGTCAGCACAATGCTCCCTGACCCTTTTCATCGCAATGTTCCAAGCCATTGTCATCACAATGCTCCATTACCTTTGTCATCAGATTCCTCCATGACACTTGGCATCACAATGCTCCATGCCAATGTCATCACAATGGACCATGACATATGTCATCACAATGCTCCCTGAAACCTCTCTTCACAGTACTGCCTGAGCTGGTCATCACAATGCTCCATGCCCTTGTCATCACAATGCGTCATTCCCACTGTCATCACAATAATCCCTGAAACTTATTAGAGCAATGCTCCATGCGCTTGTCATCACAATGCTCCATGTTCCCTGTCATCAGAATGCTCCGTGACTCCAGTCATCACAATGCTTCATAACGTTTGTCATCAGAACGGTCCATGTCCGCGTCAACACAAGGCTCTGTGACCTTTGTAACCACAATGCTCCATGAACTTTTCATCACAATGCTCCGGACACTTGTCATCACAATGCTCCATGCCTTTGTCAGAACAATGCTCCATGACCCTTGTCATCACAATGCACCATGTGCTTTTCATCACAATGATCCACAACCTTGTCATCGCTATGCTCCATAAACCTTGTATTCACAATGCTCCATGCTCTTCTCATCCAAATGCTCTCTCACCTGAGATATCACAATGTTCCATCACTAGTCATCACAATCCTACCGCAACCCTTTAATCAAAATGTTCCATGACCCCTGACATCACAATATACCATAATCACTGTCATCAAAATGCTCCATGACACTTTTCATCCCAAAGCTCCATGACCCTTGGCATCACAATGTTGTGTAACCCCTGTCATCAAAATGTTACATTAAACTTTTCATCAAATTGCTGCATGACCGTGTCATCAAAATGCTCCCTCTCCTTCTCATCACAATGCACCACACCCTTGTCATCAAAATGCTCCATGACCGTTCTCATCACAAAGCTCCATGACCCTTGGCATCACAATGCTCCATGTCCTTGTCATCACAATGCTCCATGAACCCTCTCATCCCATTGCTCCATGCCCTTGTCATCACAAAGCTCCATGACACTTGTCATCACAATTCTCGATGCCATTGTAATCAAAATGCTCCATGCACTTTTCATCTCAATCCTCCATGACCCAAGTATCACAGTGTCCCGTGCCCTTGTCATCACAATGCTCCATGCCCACACTCATCAAAATAATCCATGAAGCCTTTCAGGCCAATGCTCAATGCCCTACTCATCACAGTGCTCCATTACCTCTGTCATAACAATGCTCCATGACTCCTGCCATCACAATGTTCCATGGCCTTGTCATCACAAGGCTCCATGACCCTTGTCATCACAATGCTCCAAGACCCATGTAAGTACCATGCTCCATGCCCTTTTCATCACAAAGCTCCATGACACATGTCATCAGAATGTTCCATGGACTTCTCATCACAATGCTCCATGCCCTTGTCATCACAATGCTCCAAGACCCCTGTAATCACAATGCTCCATGCCCATTAGCATCTCAATGCTCCATGAACCCTGTCATCACAATGCACCATGCCCATCATCATAATGCTTCAGGCTATTGTCATCACAATGAAATCAAAATTATCCTTGACCTCTGTCATCATAAGGCTCCAAACCCTTGTGATCACAATGTTCCATAACAGTTATCATCACAAATCCCCATGACGCTCATCATCACAATTATCCATGGTATTCTCATCACAATGCTCCATGACCTTTGTCATCACAATGCTCAATACACTTGTCATCAAAATGCTCCCTGACACTTGTCGTCAGTATGCTCCTTGAACCCTGTCATGACAAGGCTCCATGCCTTTTTCATCACAATGATCCGTGCCCTTTTCATCACAATGCTCCAAGATCACTGTAATCACAATGCTCCATGTCCTTGTCATCATAAAACTCCATGAAGCATGTCATCAGAATGCTCCATGGCCTTCTCATCACAATACTCCATGCCCTTGTCATCACAATGATCCAAGACCCCTGTAATCACAATGCTCAATGCCCCTTTTCATCAGAATGCTCCGTGAGATTTGTCATCACAGGTCTCCATGGTCATCTCATCACAATGCTCCAGGACCTTGTCATCACCATTCTCCATTCCCTTGTCATCACAATGCTCCATGACCCCTGTCATCACAATAATCCATTAACATATTCAGCCCAATGCTCCACGACCTACACATCACAATGCTCCATGTCCAATATCATCACAATGCTCCATGACCACTGTCATCACAACACTCCATGACTCCTGACAACACAATGATACGGGATCTTGTCATCACAATGCTCCATTCCCTACACATCACTATGTTCCATGACCCCTGTCATCACAACACTCCATGAATATTTTCAGACCACTGCTCCATGACCATTGTCATCACAATGATCCATGCCCTTGTCATCCCTATGCTCCATGACCCCTGTATTCACAGTGCTCCATGACGCTTGTCATCACAGAGCTCCATGACACATGTCATCACAATGCTCCATGCCTTTGTCAGCAAAATGCTACATGACCTTGTCATTACAATGCTCTATGCTCTTGTCATCACAATACTCCATTTCCATTGTCATCACAATCCTCCATGAACCATGGGATAACATTGCTTCATTCCCTTGTCATCACAATGCTCCATGCTCCTTGAAATAAAAATGATCCATGACCTCTGTCATCACAATGCTCCAAACCCTTGTGATCACAATGTTCCATAACACTTCTCATCACAACGCTCCATGATGCCTGTCATCACAGTGCTCCATGCCATTGTCATCAAAATACTCCACAAGCTTATCATCAGAATGCTCCATGACACTTGTCATCACAATTCTCCATGCACTTGTCAACACAATGCTCCCTGACCCTTGTCATCACAATGCTCCAAGACATTGTCATCACAATGCTCCATTAACTTTGTCATCAGAATCCTCCATGACACTTGGCATCACAATGCTCCATGCCATTGTCATTACAATGGGCCATTACATATGTCATCACAATGCTCCTGACACCTCTCTTCACACTACTGCATGACCTGGTCATCACAATGCTCCATGCCCTTGTCATCACAATGCACCATTCCAACTGTCATCGCAATAATCCATGAATCTTATTAGACCAATGTTCCATGACCTTGTCATCACAATGCTCGATGCCCTTGTTATTACAATGTTCCAAGAACCCTGTAATCAGAATTCTCCTTGCCCCTTTTCATCAGTATGCTCCATGAGACTTGTCATCACAAGGCTCCATGGATTTCTCTTCACAGTGCTACAGGACCTTCTCATGACAATGCTTCACGACCTTTTCATGAAAATTCTCCATGACCTCTGTCATCATAATGCTCCAAACCCTTGTGATCAAAATGTTCCATAACACTTATCATCACAAATCCCCATGACGCTCTACATCACAGTTATCCATGGTATTCTCATCACAATGCTCCATGACATTTGTCATCCCAATGCTCAATACACTTCTCATCACAATGCTCCCTGACACTTGTCGTCTGTATGCTCCTTGAACCCTGGCATGACAAGGCTCCATGCCTTTTTCATCACAATCATCCATGCCCTTTTCATCACAATGCTCCAAATCACTGTAATCACAATGCTCCATGCACTTGTCATCACAAAGCTCCATGACTCATGTCATTAGAATGTTCCATGGACTTCTCATCACAATGCTCCAAGACACTTTTTATCACAATGCTCCATGCCCCTTTTCATCTCAAAGCTCCATGAATCCTATCATCACAATGCACCATGCCCATTATCATAATACTTCAGGCTATTTTCCTCACAATGAAATCAAAATGCTCCATGACCTCTGTCATCACAATGCTCCAAACCGTTTGGATCACAATGTTCCATAACACTTCTCATCACAACACCCCATGATGCTCATAATCACAATTATCCATGGTCTTCTCATCACTATGCTCCATAAACTTTGTCATCACAATGCTCAATACACTTGTCATCACAATGCTCCCTGACACTTGTCGTCAGTATGCTCCTTGAACACTGTCATGACAAGGCTCCATGCCTTTTTCATCACAATGATCCATGTCCTTTTCATCACAATGCTCCAAGACACCTGTAATCACAATGCTCCATGCACTTGTCATCACAGTGCTCCATGACATATTCATAAGAATGCTCCATGGCCTTCTCTTCACAATGCTCCATGCCCTTGTCATCACAATGCTCCAAGACCCCTGTAATCACAATGCTCCATGCCGCTTGCCATTATAGCGCTCCATGATGCTCGTCATCACAATTATCCTTGGTCTTCTCATCAAAGTGCTCCACGTTCTTGCCATCACAATGCTCCATGCCCTGGTCATCACAATGCTCTATGTTCCCTTTCATCACAATTCTCCACGTTCTTGGCATCACTATGTTCCATGACACTTCCCATCACAGTGTTAAATGCTTTGTCATCACAATACTGCACAAGCTTTTCATCAGAATACTCCATGACCCTTGTCATCACAATGATCCATGACCCCTGTCATCACAATGCTCCATGAGACGTATCATCACAATGCTCCATGACCCTTGTCATTACAGTGCTCCATGATGCTCGTCACCAGAATTATCCATGGTCTTCTCATCACAGTGCTCCACGGTCTTGCCATAACAATGCTCCATGCCCTGGTCATCACAATGCTCCATGTCCCTTGTCATCACATTTCTCCACGTCCTTGTCATCACAATGCTCCATGACAGTTCTCATCCCCATGTTACATGCTCTTGTCATCACAATTCTCCATGCACTTGTCATCGCAATGTCCCATGACCCCTGTCATAGCAAGCTCCATGCCTTTGTCATCACAATGCTTCACGACCTTTTCATCAAAATTCTGAAAGGCCGTTGTCATCACAATGCTCCATGCCCTTGTCATCGCAATGCTCCATGGCCCTTGTCATCACTATGCTCCAAGCCCTTGTCATCACAATGCTCCATTACCTTTGTCATCACAATCCTCCATAACACTCGGCATCACAATGCTCCATGCCATTGTCATCACAATGGAACATGAAATATGCCATCACAATGCTCCTTGACACCTGTCTTCACAATACTCCATGACCATGTCATCACAATGCTTCATGCCCTTTTCATCACAATGTGCCATGCCCACTGTCAACACAATTATCCATGAAACTTGTCAGACCAATGCTCCATGCTCCTGTCATCACAATGCTACATGACTCCAGTCATCACAATGCTCCGTGTGTCCCATCATCACAAGACTCCATGACGTGTGTCACCACAAAAGTCAATGCCCTCATCATCACAAGGCTCTGTGAAATTTGTCACCACAATGCTCCATGAACTTTTCATCAAAATGCTCAATGTTATTGTCATCACAGTGCTCCATGAACGCTCTCATCACATTGCTCCATGACCTTGTCATCACAAAGCTCCATGACGCATGTCATCAGAAGGCTCCATGGCCTTCTCATCACAATGTTCCATGCCCTTGCCATCACAATTCTCCATTAACCCTGTCAAAACAGTGCTCCATGACCCCTGCCATCACGATGTTCCATGGCCTTGTCATCAAAAGGCTCCATGACCCTTCTAATCACAATGCTCCAAGACCTCTGTAATCACAATGCTCCATGCCCCTTTTCATCTCAATGATCCATGAATCCGGTCATCACAATGCACCATGCCCATCATCAAAATGCTTCATGCTATTGTCATCACAATGAAATCAAAATGCTCCATGATCTCTGTCATCACAATGCTCCAAATCCTTGTGATCAAAATGTTCCATAACACTTATCATCACAACGCCCCATGACGCTCGTCATCACAATTATCCATGATCTTCTCATCACAATGCTCCATGACCTTTTTCATCACAATGCTCAATACACTTGTCATCACAATGCTCCCTGACACTTGTCCTCAGTATGCTCCTTGAACCCTGTCATGACAAGGCTCCATGCATTTTTCATCACAATGTTCCATGCCCTTGTCATCACAAAGCTCCATGATGCATGTCATCAGAACGTTCCATGGCCATCTCATCCCAATGCTCCATGCCCTTGTCACCACAATGCCCCAATACCCCTGTAATCACAATGCTCCATGCCCCTTTTCATCAGAATATTCCATGAGACTTGTCATCACAAGTCTCCATGGTCTTCTCATCACAATGCTCCAGTACCTTGTCATCACAAGCCTCCATGGCGCCTGTCATCACAATACGCCCTGAACGTTTTCAGCCCCATGCTCTTTGACCTTCTCATCACAATGCTCCATCACCCCTGTCTCACAATGCTCCATGACTCCTGTCATCACAACGAACCATGAACACTGACAACACAATGATCCGGGACTCTTGTCATCAAAATGCTCCATGCCCTTGTCATCCCAATGCTCCATGACCCCTGTAATCACAATGCTCCGTGACGATTGTCATCACAGTTCTCCATGAACCTTGTCATCACAATGCTCCATGCCTTTGTCAGCAATATGCTACATAATCTTGTCATCACAATGCTCCATGCGCTTGTCATCACAATCCTTCATGACACTTTGGATCATATTGCTTCATGCCCTTGGCATCTCCCTCTTGCCTTTCTGGTTTTTACAGATTTTCGTATGTCCCTATTGACCCGTGGGAAGTGACAATACTTTGTAGTGTGGATTTGCATTGCGTGCTTGCTTGATTGTCCAAAAAGATCGTATGCGTTTTATCCTGAATATATTCAGGAGAAAACGCATACGCCCTTTTTGGCCAAGTGCATCATTGTCGAAGTTGTGATGCTTTTCCTGTGCTTTAAAGGTGATTCCAATTTACCTCTTGAAATATGTTTTGTGTAATTCTGCCTCATTTTCAAATCAGCTTCGTTGCCTTCCCTCAACAGATTTTTGGAAGACAGTAGTCCTTTATAACTGTAGGATTGTGAATTGCTGTGCCCGTGAGCTCCAATTTTCAAATTCCATTTTTGGGAGCTGACTGCAAATCCACAATTTTGCTTCAGGACCTATACTTGTTCCAGGGGTGGCTATACTGTTCCCTGCAGGTGGCTGAGGCTTTGGTTAATTCTTCTTCCTGACGGGAATTTAGAGTGACATGTGCCCGTCCAAAAGCCTACATCTACTCTCTGATTGGTTCTCCCTCTTCCCTTTCATCCTCTGCACAATTAGCAAACTGTGCGAACCAGGAGGTTATAGGGGCTGGCTCTCCTAAGTTGGGAGATTGAGAGTAAAGCAGATGGAATGCCAAACTGGAGCACAAGGATAGGAAAAATTAGGAGATTTTTAGAAACCTTTCACCATCACAGGGTGTCCATTCTCTAGGTTTCCCTTACATGTTATAACTGTAGTGATATTCCCTACTACCTGGAGATTTGGGATCCATGGAATCGTGGCATGCATTACTACTTTAAAGGGTCTGCATTTTCTCTCCCAATCTCACCAGTCCTCTCAGTCCCAAGTGTCCAGCCTTATGTCTCATCCAGCTGTGTTTGCAGATATGGTCATTCCCGGTTTCATCAGAACCCCTGAAGGAATTGTGTAAGAATTTCGCTGTTTTTTTTTTGTTTTTGAAATTCATTTTTATAATGGGGTTGACCTGATTTTCACTGACGTGTTTATGCCAGTCTAGACACACTTGATTCCCTTATGAAGACAAATCAATACATAGGTTTTAAGATTCTCACTAGTCAGATATATTCTCTGCGGGGAATAGGGGTTTTGAGTCCCGTTCACTGAGGAAGGTGTAGGTCTCGTCTATTCTCTATTTGGTTTATGGAATGGTACCTGTGCTAATATCAAACTCTGGTTTTATGCATCACCCCACCTCTCCTTTCCCATTAAACAGGCATAACAGTGGTTTCTAAATGTGAGACTCTGTTCTCTTTCTTAATTCAGTTCATGTGTTTTGATGTTGACATTCCCTCTGTAAGTGATATCTTATGAATAGATTCTTTTTCATTGTGACTAATTTCACTTAGAATCATCATACCTAAATCCACTCTTTATGCTGCTACTGGCCTTATGACATTGATTCCACGTCTGAGTGATATTCCGTTGTACAAAATTACCACAAGTAATTTATGCATTTGTCTTTTTCCTGGGATATTTTAGGTGTACCGAAGTTGAGGTTCTTGTATGCAGAGCAGACCTAAACTTTGGGGTGCCTGTGTCTCGTCGATATTTAGTCTTCCCAAGTTATATGTCCATGAGTTGAAGTCCCCTTTGCTCGGGGGCTTTGTATTTAAATGTTTTAGGAAACAGCATACACTTCTTCAGAGTGGCTCTTGGATATTTATACCCCACCCATCAGCGTGACTATGCTCCCTGTTCTCCATGGCCTCTCCAGCATTTCTGGTTTGTACACATTTTTTGGATGGCCTTTCTGAGCAGTGGAAATTGAGACTTCTTTGTTGTGCGGATTTGCATTTCCCGCTTGCTTGGTTGGCCAAAAACTTTGTATGTGTTTTTTTCCTGAAGATATTCATGAAAAAAAGGCATACACACTTTTGCCCAATTGCATCATTTTAGAAATTCTGCTGCTTTTCATATGCTTTAAATGTGAGTACAATCTACCTTTTGAAATCTGTTTCCTGTAATTCTGCCTCTCATTCAGATCCTCTTCGTTGCCTTACCTGAATATATTTTTGGACGTTGGTTATCATTTATATCTTTGCAGGTCTTTGAATTGTCTGCTCCTGAGCTCCATTTTACAACTCGCTTTTATTGTGAGCTCGCCGCCAAACCATTGGATTGCTTCTGGCCCTATTCTGGTTCTGAGGAGGCAGGCTGAGCCTTTGGTTAATTCTTGTTCCTAATGGGAAATTAGAGTGACATGTGCCTGTCAAAACTCCTGCAGCGTATCTCTCATTGGTTCCCCCCTTTCCATTTATCCTCTGCACAAATTGCAAACTGTGTGAAACAGGAGGTTAAAGGTGCTGATTCTCCAAGAGGGGATATTGTTAATAATGTGGCTGGAATGGCGAACCCCAGCACCAGGAGATCAAAAATGAGGTGCATTTTAGATACCTTTCCTGAGCACATGTTGTACATTCATCTCGGTTTCGCAGGCATGTTTTCGCTGTCAGAAGATTCCCTTGAACCTGCCGATTTGCGACCCATGGAATGGGTACCAGGCAGTATTACTTTAAAAGGTCTGCATTTCCTCACCCAGCCTCTCTAACATCTCTTAGCATGCATAGCTTCCAGCCTTATATATCATCCTGCTGTGGGTCTACATGTGTTCAATCCATGTTACATCGTAGCCCTTCAACAAAAGTTGTAAGAATTTTTGTCTGTCTCACCGTTTTATAAATATTTTTAAATTTATTTTTATATTGGTTACAGCTGATTTTCAAAGCTCTGTTTTTTGCTGCTGTACATCCACTTGATTCATGTACTGTGAGACAACAATAAATTATTTTTCAGATGCTTATGAGTCATATGTATTATTGTCCAGTGACTTGAGTGGGCTGAGTGCAGTTCTTTGAGGTACCATGTAGGCCTTGTCATTTATTCAATTTGGTACTTGGAAAGGTATATTTGCTAATTTCAACCTCGTGGATAATACCTCACCATTCCCCACCTTTCCCATTTAGCAGCCTTATGTCTATTTTCTACATATTTGACTATGTTTCTGTTTTGTAGTTTATTTCATGTGTAGCCATTTTTGATTCCACCTTTAAGTGACATCTTATGATATGTGTCTTTTTCTTTCTGACATATGTCACTTAGAATGATCGTATGTAACTCCTCCAGAGTTGTTCCAACTGGCCTTATTTCATTGATTTCGGGATGAGTAATATTCCACTCTACATAAGTACCCCAACTCTTTTATCCATTTTATCCTTCCAGGGACATGTAGGTTATATCCAAGTGGAGGCCCTTTTTATCAGAGAGGTGATAAACGTTGGGGTGCCTGTTTTCTGTCCATTTTTGTTTTTCCCAAGGTATACGCCCATGAGTGCAAGTGCACTATGCTCTGTAGCTCATCTTTTAGATGTTTTAGCAAACACAATACACTTCTCCAGAGTGGCCGTTGGCAAATTACATTTCCTCAATCAGCCTCACAGGGCTCCCTTTTCTCCTCGCCCTGTCCTGCATTTCTGGTGTTTACACTTTATGTGGATGGCCCTTCTGACTGATGTGAAGTGATACATTTTGTAGTATTGATTTCCAGTGCCCACCTGTTTGGTTGGATAAAAAGTGTGTATGGCCTTTACTTGAATATATTCAGAAAAAAATGCATACGCCCTTTTGGGCCAACTGCATCATTGGCGATGTTCAGCCCCTTTTCTTGTGCTTTAATGGGGAGTCCTTTCTACCTCTTCAAATCTGTTTCCTGCCACACCCCCTTGCTTACAAGTCCTTTTCTGTGACTTACCTCAAGACATTTTTCAACAATAGATATTTTCAACTCTGCAGTTTCATGAATTTTAGTGCCCCTGAGTTCCATTTTTCAACTTCTGTTTTTGGAAACTGGACACAAAACAGCGGGATTTCCTCTAGACCTATTCTGTTTCCATGGGCAATTCTAGCCTTTGATTAATTTGTCTTCCAGATTGGAAATTAGAGTGGCATGTGCCTGTCCAAACAACTAAGACTTGTCTCTAAATTTTTCTCATCCTTCCGCTTCATCCTCTGGACAAATTCCAAACTGTGTGCAACAGGATGTTGACGGTGCTGATATCCCCAAGTGAGGAGATTGTTAGGAAATATGCTGGAGGGGTGAACCCGAGCACCAGGCGATGAGGAGATGAGGTGCCTTTTCCAAACTCTTTCCGATCAAATGGTGTACCATCCTCTAGGTGTGACAGGCATGTTTTAGCTGTAGGAAGGGTCCCGTGCATGGAAGGAGAACACCAGGGATTTTTCCAAATCAGTGCCTCCCCGTACCCCAAACTGGGGTATTTTTAAGCTACAGCTACACGTATGTCCATTAAAGGCCTTGGGAAATAGGCAGAGTCCAAACTTTAGATGATTGAAATCTTCAGGTTCAGAAGTGTTCACCATGGGCCTTGCTTAGGTTACATTTTATCTGTCATTGATAGATGATGTCAATAAAAATATCTATTCTTTTTCAGATTATTTCCCCTTATAGGTTATTGCAAAATATTCAGTGTTGTTCCCTGTGCTATACAGTAGTTCCTTGTTGATGATCTATTTTATACATAGCAGTGTGTATGTGTTAATCCCAAACTGTTAATTTATCCCTTCTCCTACCTTTCCCCTTTGGTAATAATAAATTATAAGATTTTATACTTCTCAGAAATGGGGTAGCTGAAAGAGAGGTATCCTTTTCAATGGAAAAGCATTCAAAACAAGATTGAAGTTTCAGCCAAGAGTATTCGATGTACATCCATGGAAATAAATCACTTCACTTCTCTAATGTTGACCTGACAAATAAGACAGATGTCTTCACTGAACTTGCTTATAGTAAAGTGATGGAAATATCAAATGTAAGTCTTAGAAAAATCTTATTTTACCCGAGCATTATACACTGCTCTATGTTAACTACAGTTTGGCTCACACATCTGTTCATTGAAGTTACAATGTTCTCAATTTCTGTTACTGATCCTCCAGAGTGGACCCCAACAGGATTCCCCGTGCCCAGTGTCATTGGAGCCAAGAGATCAAGACTGAGTTTGGTTCAGAAGCAAAGGAAACATTATTTTGAAAACCGAATGGAGAGGTGAGAGCGTGCAGTCCCCCACGGGCTGTGGGCTGGGCTGCTGTGTAGGGATCCTGGCAGAGTCAGTGGGAGGGAGGGGATGGAGCTCTCGAGGGCTGGGTTGGCTGCAGCTCAGGCTCTATGCCGTGGAGTCTGCATGGGACCCTGCTAGCTGAGGTGTCGACCCAGCCATTCTGCACTAGGAAATCGGGTCTGAAGTGCCGGGTGTGGGACCTCTGCATGCGGAACCTTAGGAGCACGTGAAATTAGACAAAGCACAAAGGAAAAACCGGTTAGACTTTATTTTATTGCCCAGATTCTCTTTTTATCTCCCAGGAATTTTTAATGAACGTTGCCGGAGACGAACCCCTCCTCTGCTTTTTGTTCCGTTCCTCATTCTTGGGGTGTTGAGGGTGCAGACCCCTCTTTTGTAACTGCTTCATGCTGTGGTGGCAGCCCTGACACCTGGGGGGAGGGGCAAAACGTTTCCCCACCAGCCTCCAGGTGAGGTTGATTGTCCCAAGGCCTCCTGCCTCACTTCTCGTCCGCCTGAGCACCAGCATTGGAAGTGTTATAGATTCTAATGACCTTTAAGGGTCCAGGAAAGAGATGCGCAGAGATGCTGAGGTGGCAGGTTTCACCCCACCCCACATTTGTTCGCCGACCTTAGGCTGACGGTTTTTGCCAGCCTAGATGCTCTGACCAGTAGTCTGTGCTTTTTTTAATTAGGTCCCTGAATAAATGTACAAACAGCACCATGTGTCAGAACCCTGCCCGTGCAACTCCCAGACAGTCCAGGGTCAGTGGTGATCCAGGACCATGACGTCCACTGAGTCAACGGCCTTTAGAAGTAGCCAGCAGTCCAGCCGGTCATATTGGCCACCATCACCGCGTTGAATGTAGGGTTTTCTATGGTGAAAGCGTGATATACGTTTCCCCCGCCAAGCTTATTAGCTCCCCTCTGGGGGCAGTAAGTCCTGCAAGCAGTAGTCTGCTCTTTCGGGGCACAGTCTTCTTGTTTTCTGAGAGAAACTCCAGGTCAAGTGATGGTCACACGAGTCATCTTGGGGGCCCGTTGCCCCCGTTTGTCTCTCTGGAGGTTGGAGTTGGAGGGCCTCCTCACTCGAGGTCAGTGTGTCCACAGAGCGAGCCGTGCAACTTCAGGGCATGATGGGTGGTTAGGATCACGACGTGGGGTCCTTTTCCTTAGGAGGGAGCTGGCCTTGTGGGCTGCTGATTTCTAGCTTTTTAGATACCCCAGTATCCTGACCTGATGAGTCGGTGGGCAAAGCCCTTTGTGACCATAATTTATCATACCTGAAGGGCATTCTCGTGTTGCTCCATTTCAAGTGGTCCCAGTTTTTGCACTAAGGCTCCAAGGGCAATTAACCTTTGACCGTGTATGTAAAGGTCAAAGGGTTTAGCTAAATTAGGGAGTTCCTGGGCAAGGGTCTGAATTGACTGCTCTTTCCATTCTTGAAAGGCTGCTTCTGGATTCTATTCAAAGGATCATCATCTTTTCGTGTCAGTGTTTCATGTAGAGGCCCAGCTATTAGACTGTAGTTAGGGATCCAGATGCAGAAAACCTTGGCCTCCCCAGGAACCCCTAAGCTGTCTTCTAGTTTTAGAAGAGGTAAGGCTGCAAATGGCTTCTTCCCAATCCTGGGATGTGTTTCTCCGAATATCTGTGAGAATGAAGCCCAGGCATGTCACCTGAGCATGGGGTATCTGAGCCTTTTTCTTGGACACCTTTTATCCTTTCTTGGCTAGGTAGTTCAGAGGCGTCTTTAGTAGGCCTGGCGATCAGAATGTCATCTGCATATTGAAGGAGGGTTCCCTTTTACAGAGGTAGAACTTTTAGGTCTTTAGAGGACATTTCCCCAATGATGATGTGGGGATTTTTGAACCATTGGTGCAGGACGGCCCAGCATTATTGCTTGTGTTGCATGTTGTGTCCTGCCACTCACAAGCCAAAAATTCTTGTGACTCTGAGATGAATGGAATACAGAAGAAGGCATCATTGAAGTGTAATAGAGAATGCCATGGCCTGGTGGATGGTAGAATGAGCAGCAGGGTGTAGGAAATAGGAGCTACTGGATGTATATCCTCGGTGGCTTCACTGACTGTCCTGATATCCTTTACCAGGTCTCCAGCAGCCCATAGGGCTCTCGTGGTCAGGCCAATCCCAGGATATGGAGCTCACCTGGGCTGCATCCTGCACCCCACAGCCCACGGGGCTCTCGTGTTCAAGTCCCTCCCAGGATATGGAGCTCACCTGTGCAGCTACCCAGCAGCCCATGGGGCTCTCATAGTCAGGCCCTTCCCAGGATACAGAACTCCCCAGGGCAGGTACCCCAGCAGGGCTGGACACACAGGAACTGTGCACATAGCCCACCTTGCAGAGAACCCCCAGCTCACCTGTCGCTCACAGCTGACACAGAACACCTCAGAGCAGGACTTGAACTAACAAACAGCAGCTCTGACAGGTCTGTGACCCTGGCTATCACTCTGTGCAGCCTCTCTCTGCCTGGTCTTCCAGACACTTCCACTGCAGCCAGGGCACCAGGCCTCTGTCTCCAACCACCATCACTCCTCTCCCTGACTCCTGGGTTCCTCTCATTAGGATAGGGTCTTCTTGAAGTTGTTTTCCACTCATGGACCAGATAAAATGATAAGAAAACAAGCCGCAGCTGCAGCCCCTTGTCTAGCCTGACTCTCAAGAGCCCACACCTGTTCCTTGGGACTGACCCGTTTAGCAAGGTTCATTTTCTGCAACTGTGAGCCCCTGAGAGGTGAGGATTGGCTGACTTGGGCAGCCTGACACTGCCTGCCAGCCCCCCACCCACAGGTGTGCCTGGGTTGAGGTCAATATAAACACCTCTCCAGTCAGCAAGAGCCCCTGTAGCAGTGCCTGATGCCATATTCTCTGCCCCGTCAGCAGTGTCGGGGCTGGGGTGGTGGGAGGGAGTGAGGGGCCGTGGCTTTGTGGGTGGCCCAGTGTGAGTGGGGCTCTGCTGGACTTTCTGCAGGAGTTGCCAGGCTGCCACCTGCTAAAGAAGAGGATGTGTCACCCATACCTGCCACTGGAATTTCTCCCCAGGCAGAAGTGAGGAATTAAAAAACAGTGGGGGCCGTGGCAGGAGGGGTATCTCAGGCAGGGAAATGGAAAGATTCCAGAAGAGCATCTGGGGTCAGGACCATCCTGGCTGGCCTGCAGGCACCAAGTCGGCCTGCGTGCTCTCGCTAGTGTGGCTCCACAGCCCTTCCTCTAGGCTTGCAAGTGCTTGTACATATTCACGTGTTTTACCTGGAAAGGGTGGGAAGAGTTCAGCTGCAGCAGGACTGGGGCTCAGCTCACATTTACTCACAGACACATCGACACAGTCCCCCAGCTTTGCAATGAGGATGTTCCTTGTGGGGGGGGAGCGCTGCTGAGTGCATGGGAGACAATTTCCCACCTCTGACCAACTTAAGAATTTTTTACCACTGGAGCAAGTGTCCTGATACGATTTTCCTCTCTATAACTGGTGAGTTCTGTTTTTTTTTCTTTTTTTCTTTTTGCTTCAAGGTAGATTTTATTTATTCCTCTTTTTTTTTTAATTTGGAGATATAAACATGGAAATAATGCATTAATATAAAGACGTCTATGTGAAGGGAAAAAGTTGTTTTTCTGTTTTATTTATTAAATGTTATTTATTTATTTTTAATTTTTTTAAATTTATTTCTTTTATACAGCAGGTTCTTATTGGATATCTATTTTATACATATAAGTGTGCACATGTGAATCCCAGTCTCCCAATTCATCCCACCACCACCCTCACATGGCGTTCCCTCCTTGGTGTCCATATGTTTGTTCTCTACATCTGTGTCTCTATCTCTGCCATGCACACCAGTTCATCTGTACCATTTTTCTAGGTTCCACATATATGTATTAATATACAATATTTGTTTTTCTCTTTCTGACTTACTTCACTCTGTATGACAGTCTCTAGATCCATCAAGGTCTCTACAAATGACCCAATTTCATTCCTATGTATGGCTGAGTAATAATCCGTTGTATATATGTACCAGGTCTTTATCCATTCATCTGTCTGTGGGCACTTAGGTTGCTTTCATTACCTGGCTATTGTAAATAGTGCTGCAGTGAACATTGTGGTGAATGTGTCTTTTTGATTTATGGTTTTCTCTGGGTATATGCCCAGTAGTGGGATTGCTGGATTATATGGTAATTCTATTTTTAGTTTTTTAAGGAACCTCCATACTGTTCTCCATAGAGACTGTATTGATTTACATTCCCAACAATAGTGGAATAAGGTTCCTTTTCTCCACACCCTCTCCAGCATTTGTTGTTTGTAGATTTTCTGATGATGCCCATTCTAACAGGTGTGACGTGATACCTCATTGTAGTTTCGATTTCCATTTCTCTAATAATTAGTGATGTTGAGCAGATTTTCATGTGCGTACTGGCCATTTCTATGTCTTCTTGGAAGAAATGTCTATTTAGATCTTTCATTTTTGTATTGGGTTGTTTGTTTTATTAATATTGACCTGCATGAGCTGTTTATATATATTGGAGATTAATCATTTGTCCATTGATTCGTTTGCAAATATTTTCTGCCATTCTGAGGGTTGTCTTTTCGTCTTGTTTGTAGTTTCCTTTGCTTTGCAAAAGCTTTTACGTTTCATTAGGTCCCATCTGTTTAGTTTTCTTTTTTATTTCATTACTATAGGAGGTGGATCAAAAAAGATCTTGCTGTGATTTACGTCAGAGTATCCTTCGTAAGTTTTCCTCTCAGAGTTTTATACTGTCCGGTCTTACATTAAGGTCTCTAATCCATTTTGAATATATTTTTAGGTATGGTGTTGGGGAGTGTTCTAATTTCATTCTTTTACATGTAGCTTTCCATAATTCCCAGCACCAATGATTGAAGAGACTGTCTTATCTCCATTGTATAGTCTTGCCTCCTTTGTCATACATTAGTTCAACATAGGTGTGTAGGTTTATCCTTGGGCTTTCTTTTTTTTTTTTCCTTTTACACGTTTATTGGAGTATAATTGCTTTACAATGGAGTGTTCGTTTCTGCTGTATAACAAAGTGAATCAGCTATACCTATACAAATATCACCAGATCCCCTCCCTCTTGCATCTCCCTCCCACACTCCATATCCCACCCATTTATGTGGTCACAAAGCACCGAGCTGATCTCCCTGTTCTATGTGGCTGCTTCCCAGTAGCTATCGGTGTTACATTTGGTCATATATTTATGTCCATGCCACTCTCTCACTTCGTCCCAGCTTACCCATCCCCCTTCCGGTGTCCTCAAGTCCTTTCTCTATGTCTGTGTCCTTAATCCTCTCCTACCACTAGGTTCTTCAAAATGTTTTTTTTTTTCTTCATTAGATTCCATATATCTCTGTTAACATACAGTATTTGTTTTTCCCTTTCTGACTTACTTCACTGTGTAGGACAGATTCTAAGTCCATCCACCACAGTACAAATAACTCAGTTTTGCTTCTTTTTATGGTTGAGTAATATTTGATTGTATATATGTGCCAGATCTTCTTTATCCATTCATCTGTCGATGGACACTTAGGTTGCTTCCATGTCCTGGCTAATGCAAATAGAGCTGCAATGAACATTTTTGTACATAACTCTTTTTGAATTATGGTTTTCACAAGGCAAATGCCCATTAGTTGGATTGTTGTGTCGTATGGTACTTCTATTGTTAGTTATTTAAAGGAACCTCCGTACTGTTCTCCCTAGTGCCCATATCAATTTACATTCCCACCCACAGTGCAAGTGTGTTCCCTTTTCTCCAATAAAGGCCTCTCCAGCATTTATTGTTTTGTAGATTTTTTTTGATGATTGCCACGCTGATTGCTGTGAGGTGATACCTCACAGTAGTTTTGATTTGCATTTCTCTAATGATTAGTGATATTCAGCATCCTTTCATGTGTTTCTTGGTAATCTGTATATCTTCTTTGGAGAAATGTCTATTAGGTCTTCTGCCCGTTTTTGGATTGGGTTGTTTGTTTTTGTGATATTGAGCTACATGAGGTGCTTGTAAAGTTTGGAGATTAATCCTTTGTCAATTGCTTCATTTGAAAATATTTTCTCCCATTCTGAGGGTTGTTTTTGCATCTTGTTTATGTTTTCCTGTACTGTGTAAAAGCTTTTAAGTTTCATTAGGTCCCATTTGTTGATTTCTGTTTTTATTTCCATTTCTCTAGGAGGTGTGTCAAAAAGGATCTTGCTGTGATTTATGTCATAGAGTGTTCTGCCTATGGTTTCC
Organism: Mesoplodon mirus; assembly: GCF_964341445.2. Taxonomy (NCBI): domain Eukaryota; kingdom Metazoa; phylum Chordata; class Mammalia; order Artiodactyla; family Ziphiidae; genus Mesoplodon; species Mesoplodon mirus. Next base: position 62,241 of record NW_028295646.1, on the reverse strand, counting down.
TCTAAGTGTTTTATAGTGTCTGGTCTTATATTTAGATCTCTAATCAATTTAGAGTTTATTTTTGTGTATGGTGTTATGGAGTGTTCTAATTTCATTCTTTTATGTGTAGGGGTCCAGTTTTTCCAGCACCAATTACTGAAGAGACTGTCTTTTCTCCATTGTATATCCTTAGCTCCTTTGTCATAGATGAGATAGCCATAGGTATGTCGGTTTATCTCTGGGCTTTCTGTCCTGTTCCATTGATCTGTGTTTATGCCAATCTACATACACTTGATTCCATTATGGAGACATATAAATACATAGGTTTCAAGGTTATTACCAGTCAGATATATTCCTCTTCAGTGAATAGGGTGTTTTGTGTCCAGTTCACTGAGAAAGGAGTAGGTCTTGTCTATTACCTATTTGGTATATGGAATGGGATCTGTGCTAATTTGAAACTCTGTTTTTACACATCTCCCCACGTCACCTTTCCCCTTAAGGAGGCATAAGTGTGTTTTCTAAATGTGTAACTCTGTTCTCTTTTGAAATTCAGTTCATGTGTAGCCATGTTTACATTTCCTCTATAAGTGATATATTACAATAAGTTTCTTTTTCTTTGTGGCTCATTTCACTTAGCATCATCGTACCTAAAGCCACTCATTATGCTGCTATTGGCCTTATGACATTGATTTTATGTCTGAGTGACATTCCATTGTATATAAATACCACAACATCTATATCCATTTTTTTTTCCTTTCCTGGGATATATAAAGTGTACCGAAGTCGAGGTTCTTGTAAACAGAGCAGCCCTAAAGTTTGGGCTGGCTGTGTGTTGTGGATTTTTAGTTTTCCCAAAATACACGCCCATGAGTGGAAGTGTGCTATGCTCTGTAGCTCTGTTTTAGAAAACAACATACAGTTCTCCAGAGAAGCTGTTGGCAATTTACATCTGGTCCATCGGCGTAACCAGGCTCCCTTATCTCCATGGCCTGTCCTGCATTTGTGGTTTTTACACTATTTGTGGATGGCCCTTTTGACTGGAGGTAAGGGACACTTCAATGTAGTGTGGATTTGCAATGCCTGATGGCTTGCTTGGCCAAAAAGGGCGTATGCATTTTTTCCCGAATATATTCAAGAAAATACACATAGTCCCTTTTCAGCCAAGGGCAACATTGTCGAAATTCTGTCGCTTTTCATGTGCTTTAAAGACGACTCCAATCTACCTCTTGAAATCTGTTTCCTTCAATTCTGCCTTGCATTCAAATCCTCTTCACTGCCTTTCCTCAATATATTTCTGGATGATAGTTGTCCTTTATAAATCTGCAAGTTTGTGAATTGCTGTGCCCCTGATTTCCATTTTTCAACTCGCCTCTTTGTGAGCTGGCTGCAATACCGCAGGATGGCTTTAGGCCCTAGTCTGGTTCCGGGGCTTCAGGCTGAGCCTTTGGTTAATTCTTCTTCCTGATGGGAAACTAGAGTGACATGTGCCCATCCAAACACCTACAGCTAATCTCTCATTTATTTCCCCTCTTCCTGTTCATCCTCTGCACAATTTGCAAACTGTGCATAACGGGAGGGTAAAGTCGCTGACACTCCAAGTGGCGAGATTTTGAGTAATGCAGATGGAATGGCGAATCCGAGCACGACAAAAGGAAAAATGAGGTACCTTTTAGAAAACTTTCCCAATTACACAGTGTACCATCCACTGGGTTTCCCATGCATGTTTTAACTGGAGGAAGATTCCCTTAAACCTGGAGAGTTGGGACCACTAGAATGGGTAGCACACAGTATTGCTCTAAGTGGTGTTCTTTTGCTCACACAACCTCAGCAATCTTGTCAGCCCCAAGTGTCCAGTCTTATGTCTCATCCAGCTGTGGGTGTAAAGGTGGTCAATATAGCTTGCATCACAGGCCCTGAACGTAGTTTTTAAGACTTTCTATCTGTTTTTGCATTTTGCTTTTGAAATTTATTTTTATAAGTGGGTTTAAATGAATTTCAGTGCTATGTTCATGCCGTTATACACACACATGATTCCTTTATGGAGACTTGAGAATACATATGTTTTAAATTACATAGAGTCAGACATATTCCTCTGCAATGAATAGGGGGTGTTGAGTCCAGTTCATTGTGCCGGGAGTAGGTGGTGTCTATTACATACATGGTTTATATAATAGTATCTGTTCTAATATAAAACTGTTGTTTTATGAATCACCCCACCACGGCTTTCCCATTAAGCAGGCAGAAGATGTTTTCTAAATGTATGAATCTGTTGTGTTTGTCATTCAGTTCATGTGTAGTCATGTGTACATTCCCACTATGAGTGATATCTTATGATAAGATTAGTTACTCTGTAATCTTTCATAACTCAGTTCATGTGTAGCCATGTTTACAGGACCTTCATAAGTGATATCTTATGATAAGTTTCTTTCTCTGTGTGACTTATTTCACTTAGAATCATTGTACCTGAATCCACTCATTTTGCTGCTACTGGCCTTATGACATTGATTTCATGGCTGAGCGATATTCCATCGTACGTAAGTACCACAATATCTTGAACCATTTTTGTCTTTCCTGGGACACTTAAGGTGTACCCAAGTTGAGGTTCTTGTAAGCAGTGCAGCGCTAAATTTTAGGGAGGCTCTGTCTTATTGATTTTCAGTTTTCCCAAGGTATATTCCCTAGACTGGCAGTGCCCTTGGCTCTGTAGTTCTGTTGTTTACTTGTTTTAGGGAACACAATGCACTCCTCCAGAGAGGCAGTTGGCAACTTACATCTTGCCCATCAGCATAACAAGGCTCCCTGACCTCCAGGGCCTGTCTTCCCTTTCTGGTTTTTACACATTTTGTGGATGTCCCTTTTGACCCGGTGGAAGGGATACTTCTTTGTAGTGCAGATTTTCATTGCAGCTTGCTTACTTGGCCAAAAAGGGCGTATGCATTTTCTCCTGAATATATTCAGGAGAAAACGCATACGCCATTTTTGGACAAGTGCATCATTGTCGAAGTTGTGCCCCTCTTCCTGTGCTTGAAAGGAGATTCCAATGTACCTCTTGAAATCTGTTTCCTGCTATTCTGCCTCGTTTTAAAGTCCGCCTCTCTGCCTTCCCTCAAAAGATTTTTGGACGATAGTTGTCCTCTATTACTCTGCCAGTTTGTAAATTGCTGTGCCCCTGAGCTACATTTTTCAACTCGTTTTTGAGAGCTGACCGCAAATCCAAAATTATGGTTCAAAACCTATACTGGTTCCCGGCGGGTGGCCGAGACATTGGTAAATCCTACTTCCTGCCAGGCAATTAAAGTGACATGTACCTGTCCAAATGCCTAACAGCTACTCTCTCATTGGTTCTCCCTCTTCCCTTTCATCCTCTGCCAAATTGGCAACCTGTGCGAACCAGGACGTTTTACGGGCTCTCGCTCCAAGTAGGGAGATTGATAGTAAAGCAGTTGGAAGGTCAAAATGTAGCACAAGGAGAGGGACTATAAGTTGAGTTTTAGAAACCTTTCGTATTCACAGTGTGTCCATTCTCTAAGTTTCCCATAAATGTTATGGCGGTAGTAATATTCCCTTACACATGGAGAGTTGGGACCCATGGAATGGGTGCCACACATTATTGCTTTAAAGGGTCTGCATTTGCTCACCCAGTCTCACCAAACCTCTCAGTCTCAAGTGTCCAGCTTTATGCCACATCCAGCTCTCGTTGTAGGTAGGGTCACTCCAGGTTTCATCAGAGTCCCTGAAGGAATTGTAAAGAATTTCCCTGTTTTTTTGTTTTGTTTTTGAAATTCCTTTTATAGTGGGTTTGAGCTGATTCTCACTGCCATGTTTATGCCAGTCTAGACACACTTGATTCCCTTATGGTGACATATCAATACATAGGTTTTAAGATTCTTACTAGTCAGATATATTCCTCTGCGTAGAATATTGGGTTTTGATTCCCTTTCACTGATGAAGGTGTAGGTCTTGTCTATTCCGTATTTCGATTTTGGAATGGTACTTGTACTAATATCAAACTCTGGTATTATGCATCACCCCACCTCTCCTTCCTCCTTAAGCAGGCATAAGTGTGTTTTCTAAATGTGAGACTCTGTTCCCTTACCTAACACAGATCATGTGTAGCCATGTTACAGAAAATTCATAAGTGCTATCTTATGATAAGTTTGTTTTTCTGTGTGACTTATTTCACTTAGAATCATCGTAACTGAATCCAGTCATTTTCCTGTTACTGGCATTATGACATTTATTTCATGGCTGAGGGATAATCCATCGTACATAAGTACCACAATTTTTTGAACCATTTTTATCTATACTGGGATATTTATAGAGTACCCAATTTGAGATTCTTGTAAGCAGTGCAGCCCTAAATTTTGGGGTGGCTCTATCTTTTTGATTTTCAGTTTTCCCAAGGTATATTCCCTAGACTGGAAGTGCCCTTGGCTCTGTAGCTCTGTTGTTTACTTGTTTTAGGGAACACAATGCACTCCTCCAGAGAGGCAGTTGGCAATTTACATCCCGCCCATCAGCATGAAAAGGCTCCATGTTCTCCAGGGCCTCTCTAGGATTTCTGGTTTTTACACATTTTGTGGATGTCCCTTTTGACTGGTGGGAAGTGATAAAACATTGCTGTGCACATCTGCATTGCCCACTTGCTTGCTTGGCCAAAAAGGGCGTATGCGTTTTCTCCTGAATATATTCAGGAAAAAACGCAAACGCCCTTTTTGGCCAAGTGCATCATTATCGAAGTTGTGCCCCTCTTCCTGTGCTTTACAGGTGATTGCAACGAACGACTTGAAATCTGTTTCCTGCTATTCTGCCTCGCTTTGAAGGCCGTCTCGTTGCCTTCCCTTAACAGATTTTTTGGATGAAAGTTGTCCTTTATTACTCTGCCTGTTTTTTGAATTGCTGTGCCCCTGAGCTCCATTTTTCAACTCGTTTTTTGTGAGCTGACCGCAAGTCCAAAATTTTTGTTCAGGTCCTATACTTGTTCATGGCGGGTGGCTGAGAATTTGATTAATTCTTCTTCCTACCGGGCAATTAGAGTGAAATGTCCCCGTCCAAATGCCTAAGAGCTACTCTTTCATTGGTTTCCCCTTTTCCCTTTCATCCTCTTCCAAATTGGCAACCTGTGCGAACCAGGAGGTTAAACGGGCTGTCTCTCCAAGGTGGGAGATTGATAGTAAAGCAGTTGGAATGTCAAACCGGAGTACCAGGAGAGGGACAATTAGTTGGGTTTTAGTAACCTTCGTAAACACTGTGTGTCCATTATCTTGGTTTCCTGAATATGTTATAGCTGTAGTAATATTCCCTTCAACATGGAGAGTTGGGAACCATGGAATGGGTGCCTCACATTATTGCTTTAAAGGGTCTGTATTTGCTAACCCAAATATACCAGTCCTCTCAGTCCCAACTGTCCAGCCTTATGCCACATGCAGCTATCGTTGTACACAGGGTCATTCCAGGTTTCAGCAGAGACCATGAAGGAATTGTAAAGAATTTCCCTGTTTTGTTGTTTTGTTTTTGAAATTGTTTTTATAGTGGGTTTGAGCTGATTCTCACTGCCGTGTTTATGCCAGTCTAGACACACTTGTTTTCTTACGGAGACATATCAATACATAGGTTTTAAGAATCTTACTAGTCAGATATATTCCTCTGAGGGAAGTATACGGTCTTGATTCCCTTTCAGGGAGGAAGGTGTAGATCTTGTCTATTCTGTATTTGGTTTCTGGAATGGTGCCTGTACATATATCAAACTCTGGTTTTATGCAACACCCCACCTCTCCTTCCCCCTTAAGCAGGCATAAGAGTGTTTCCTAAATATGAGACTCTGTTCTCTTTCCTAACTCAGTTCATGTGTAGCCATGTTTACAGGATTTTCAGAAGTGATATCTTATGATAAATTTCTTTTTCTGTGTGACTTATTTTACTTAGAATCATCGTACCTGAATCCATTCATTTTGCTGCTACTGGTCTTATGACATTGATTTCATGGCTGCGGGATATTCCATCGTACGTAAATACCACAATTTTTTGAACCATTTTTATCTTTCCTTGGATATTTAAGGTATACCCAAGTTGAGGTTCTTGTAAGCAGTGCAGCCCTAAATTTTGGGGTGTCTCTGTCTTATTGATTTTAAGTTTTCCCAAGGTATATTCCCTAGCCTGTAAGTGCCTTTGGCTCTGTAGCTCTGTTGTTTACTTGTTTTAGGGAACACAATGCACTCCTCCAGAGAGGAAGTTGGCAATTTACATGCCTTCCTTCAGCATAACAAGGCTCCCTGTACTCCAGGGCCTGTCTTGCCTTTCTGGTTTTTACACATTTTGCCGATGTCCCTTTTGACTTGTGGGAAGGGATACTACTTTGTAGTGCAGATTTGCATTGCCCGCTTTCTTGCTTGGCCAAAAAGGGCGTATGCGATTTCTCCTGAATATATTCAGGAGAAATCGCATACGCCCTTTTTGGCCAAGTGCATCACTGTCGAAGTTGTGCCCCTCTTCCTGTGCTTTAAAGGCGATTCCAACGCACCTCCTGAAATCTGTTTCCTGCTATTCTGCCTCGCATTCAAGTCCATCTTGTTGCCTTCCCTCAACAGATTTTTGGACGATAGTTGCCCTTTATTACTCTGCCAGTTTGTGAATTGCTGTGCCCCTGAGCTCCAATTTAACTCGTTTTTTTGTGAGGTGAATGCAAGTCCAATATTTTGGTTCAGAACCTATACTGGTTTTCGGTGGGTGGCTGAGACTTTGGTTAATTCTTCTTCTTCCCGGGAAATAAGAGTGACATGTGACCGTCCAAATGCGTAACAGCTGCTCTCTCATTGGTTCCCCCTCTTCCCTTTCATCCTTTGCCAAATTGGCAACCTGTGCGAACCAGGAGGTTAAAGGTGCTGTCTCTCCAAGTTGGGAGATTGATAGTAAAGCAGTTGGAAAGTCAAACTGGAGCACAAGGAGAGGGATTATACGTTGAGTTTTAGAGACCTTTCGTATTCAATGTGTGTCCATTCGCTAGGTTTCCCATACATGTTATAGATATAGTAATATTCCCTTCAACCGGGAGAGTTGGGACCCATGGAATGGGTGCCATGCATTATTGCTTTAAAGGGTCTGCATTTGCTCACCCAATCTCACCAATCCTCTCAGTCCCATGTGTCCAGCCTTATGCCACATCCATCTGTCATTGTAGATAGGGTCATTCCATGTTTCATCAGAGACCCTGAAGGAATTGTAAAGAATTTGCCTGTTTTTATGTTTTGTTTTTGAAATTCCTTTTTATAGTGGGTTTGACCTGATTCTCGCTGCCATGTTTATGCCAGTCTTGAAACACTTGATTCCCTTAAGAAGACATATCAATAAATAGATTTTAAGATTCTTACTAGTCAGATATATTCCTCTGCGGGAAATATGGGGTTTTGAGTCCGTTTCACTGAGGAAGGTATAGGTAGGTCTTGTCTATTCCATAGTTGGTTTTGGGAATGGTACCTGTGCTTATATCAAACTCTGGTTTTATGCATCACCCCACCTCTCCTTCCCCCTTAAGCAGGCATAAGAGTGTTTTCTAAATGTGAGACTCTGTTCTCTTTCCTAACTCAGTTCATGTGTAGCCATGTTTACAGGATCTTCATAAGTGATATCTTATGATAAGCTTCTTTTTCTGTGTGACTTATTTCACTTAGAATCATCGTACCTGAATCCACTCATTTTGCTGCTACTGGTCTTATGACATTGATTTCATGGCTGAGGGATATTCCATCGTACGTAAGTAGCACAAATATTTGAACCATTTTTATCTTTCCTGGGATATTTCATGTGTACCCAAGTTGAGGTTCTTGTAAGCAGTGGAGCCCTAAATTTGGGTTTGGCACTGTCTTATTGATTTTCAGTTTTCCCAAGGTATATTCCCTAGACTGGAAGTGCCCTTGGCTGTGTAGCTCTGTTGTTTCATTGTTTTAGGGAACAAAATGCACTCCTCCAGTGAGGCATTTGGCAATTTACATCCCACCCATCAGCATAACAAGGCCCCCTGTTCTCCAGGGCCTGTCTTGCCTTTCTGTTTTTACACATTTTGTGGATGTCCCTTTGGACCGGTGGGAAGTGATACTTCTTTGTAGTGCAGATTTTCATTGCCCGCTTTCTTGCTTGGGCAAAAACTGCATATGGGTTTTCTCCAGCATATATTCAGGAGAAAATGCATACGTCATTTTTGACCAAGTGCATCATTGTCAAAGTTGTGCCCCTCTTCCTGTGCTTTACAGGCGATTCCAACGTACCTCTTGAAATCTGTTTCCTGCTATTCTGCCTCGCTTTCTAGTCCACATCGTTGCCTTCCCTCAACAGATTTTTGAATGATATTTGTCCATTATTACTCTGCCAGTTTGTGAATTGCTCTGCCCTTGAGCTCCATTTTTCAACTCGTTTTTTGTGAGCTGAACGCATGTCCAAAATTTTGGTTCAGGACCTCTATTGGTTCCCGGTAAGTGGCTGAGACTTTGGTTAATTCTTCTTCCTGCCGGGAATTTAGAGTGACATATGCCCATCCAAATGCCTAACAGCTACTCTCTCATTGGTTCTCCCTATTCCCTTTCATCCCCTGCCAAATTGGCAACCTGTGAGAACCAGGAGGTTAAAGGGGCTGTCTCTCCAAGTTGGGAGATTGATAGTAAAGCAGTTGGAAGGTCAAACCGGAGCACCAGGAGAGGGACTATTAGTTGAGTTTTAGAGACCTTTTGTATTCACAGTGTGTCCATTCTCTAGGTTTCCCATACATGTTATAGCTGTTGTAATATTCCCTTCAACCTGGAGAGTTGGGACCCATGGAATGGGTGCCACTCATTATTGCTTTAAAGGGTCTGCATTTGCTCACCCAATCTTAACAATCCTCTCAGTCCAAAGTGTCCAGCCTTATGCCACATCCAGCTGTCATGGTAGATAGGGTCATTCCAGGTTTCATCAGAGACCCTGAATGAATTTTAAGGAATTTCCCTGTTTTTTTTGTTTTGTTTTTGAAATTCCTTTTTATAGTGGGTTGAGCTGATTCTCACTGCCATTTTTATGCCAGTCTAGACACACTTGATTCCCTTATGGAGACATATCAATACATAGGTTTTAAGATTCTTACTAGTAAGATATATTACTCTGTGGTGAATATGGGGTGTTGAGTCCCTTTCACTGAGGAAGGTGTAGGTCTTGTCTATTCCGTATTTGGTTTTTGGAACTGTACCTGTACTAATATCAAACTCTGGTTTTATGCATCACCCCACCCCTCCTTCCCCCTTAAGAAGGCATAAGGGTGTTTTCTAAATGTGAGACTCCCTTCTCTTTCCTATCTCAGTTCATGTGTAGCCATGTTTACAGGATCTTCATCATTGATATCTTATGATAATTTTATTTTTCTGTGTGACTTATTTCACTTAGAATTATCGTACCTGAATCCACTCATTTTGCTGCTACTGGCCTTATGACATTGATTTCATGGCTGAGGGATATTCCGTCATACGTAAGAAGTACCACAATTTCTTGAACCATTTTTTTTCTTTCCTGGGATATTTAAGGTGTACCCAAGTTGAGGTTTTTGTAATCATTGCAGCCCTGAAATTTGGTGTGGATCTGTCTTATTAATTTTCAGTTTTCCCAAGCTATATTCCCTAGACTGGAAGTGCCCTTGGCTCTGTAGCTCTGTTGTTTACTTGTTTTAGGGAACACAATGCACTCCTCCAGAGAGGCAGTTGGCAATTTACATCCCGCCCATCAGCATAACAAGGCTCCCTGTTCTCCAGTGCCTGTCTTGCCTCTCTGGTTTTTAAACATTTTGCGGATATCCCTTTTGGCTGGTGGAAAGTGATAGTTCTTTGTAATGCAGATTTGCATTGCCTGCTTGCTTGCTTGGCCGAAAAGGGCATATGCGTTTTCTCCTGAATATATTCACGTGAAACCCCACATGCCCTTTATGACCATTTCCATTATTTTCGAAGTTGTGATGCTTTTCCTGTGTTTAAAGGTGATTCCATTGTACCTCTTGAAATCTGTTTCATGCCACTCTGCCTCATTTTCACTTCCGCCTCGTGGCTTTCCCTCAACAGATTTTTGGAAGAGAGTAGTCCTTTATAACTCTGCAGGTTAGTGAATTGCTGTGGCCCTGAGTTCCATTTTTCAATTCGCGTTTTTGTGAGCTGACCGCAAATCCACAGTTTTGCTTCTGGACCTATACTGGTTCTGGGGGGCGGCAGGCTGAGTCTTTGGTTAATTCCTCTTCGTGACGGGAAATTAGAGTGAAATGTGGCCGTCCAAATGCCTACAGCTACTCTCTCATTGGTTCTCTCTGTTCCCTTATATCCTCTGCACAATTTGCCAGCTGTTCGAACCAGGAGGTTATAGGGCCTGACTCTCCAAGTTGGGAGATTGATAGTAAAGCAGTTGGAATGTCAAACTGGAACACAAGGAGAGAAAAAAGTAGTAGAGTTTTAGAAACTTTTCACCATCAGATGGTTTCCATTCTCTAGGTTCCCATACATGTTATAACTGTAGTGATATTCCCTTCTACTTGGAGCGTTGGGAACCATGGAATGCGTGGCAGGCATTATTGCTTTAAAGGGTCTGCATTTTTTCACCCAATCTCACCAATCCTCTCAGTCCCAAGTGACCAGCGTTATGCCACATCCAGCTGTCATTGTAGATAGGGTCATTCCAGGTTTCATCAGAACCCCTGAAGGTATTGTGTAAGAATTTTACTGTTTTTATGTTTTGTTTTGAAATTCATTTTTATAGTGGGTTTGAGCTTATTCTCACTGCCATGTTTATGTCATTCTAGAGACACTTAGTTTCCTTACGGAGACATATCAATACATAGGTTTTAAAATTCTTACTAGTCAGATATATTTCTCTGCGGGGAATAAGGATGTTGAGTTCCGTTCACTGAGGAAGGAGTAGGGCTTGTCTCTTCTCTTTTTGGATTATGGAACGGTACCTGTGCTAATATCAAACTTTTGTTTTGTGCATCTCCCCACCTGTCTTTCCCCTTAAGCAAGCGTTAGAGTGTTTTCTATATCTGAGACTCTGTTCTCTTCCCTAATTCAGTTCATATGTAGCCATGTTTACATTCCCTTCATAAGTGATATCTTATGTCAGAATGCACCATGGCCTTGTCATAATAATGCTCCATGGCCCCTGTCATCACAATGCTCCATGCCCTTGTTATCAAAATGCTCCATGTCCCTTGTCATCACAATCCTCCACGTCCTTGTCATCACAATGCTACATGACACTTCTCATCAAAATATTACATGCTCTTGTCATCACAATTCTCCCTGCATTTGAAATTGCAATGCTCCATGCACTTGTCATCACAATGCTCCATGCACTTGCCATCACAATGTTCCATGCCCTTGTCATCAGATTGCTCCATGACACCTGTCATCACAATGCTCCCTGACACCTGTCATCAAAATGCTTCATGCCCCTTGTCATTACAGTGCTCCATGACACATGTCATCACAAAGCTCAAAGACACCTGTAATCACAGTGCTCCATGCCCTTGTCATCACAAAGCTCCATGACGCATGTCATCAGAATGTTCCATGGCTTTCTCCTCACAATGCTCCATGCCCTTGTCATCACAATGCTCCAAGAACCCTGTAATCATAATGCTCCATGCCCCTTTTCATCAGAATGCTCCATGAGACATGTCATCACCAGTCTCCATGGTCATCTCATCACAATGCTCCAGGACCTTGTCATCACCATGCTCCATGCCCTTGTCATCACAATGCTCCATGACCCCTGTCATCACAATAATCCATGAATATTTTCAGACCAATGAACCATGACCTTCTCATCACAGTGCTCCATGACCAATATCATCACAATGCTGAATGACCGCTGTCATCACAACACTCCAAGACACCTGACAACACTATGATCCGTGACTCTTGTCATCACAGGGCTCCAAGACACCTGTCATCACAATGCTCTGTGACTCCAGTCATCACAGTGCTTTATAATATTTGTGATCACAATGGTCCATGCCCGCATCATCACAAGGCTCTGTTACCTTTGTATCCACAATCCTTCATGAACATTTCATCACAATTCTCCGTGACCCTTGTCATCACAATGCTCCCTGACACCTCTCTACAAAATACTTAATGACCTGGTCATCACAATGCTCCATGCCCTTGTCATCACATGGCGCCATTCCAAATGTCATCACAATAATCCATGAAAATTATTAGACCAATGCTCCATGCCATTGTCATCGCAATGGACCATGACATATGTCATCACAATGCTCCCTGACACCAGTCTTCACAATACAACATGACCTTCTCTTCACAATGATCCATGCCCTTGTCATCACAATGAACCATGTCCACTGTCATCACAATAATCTATGAATCTTGTCAGACAATTTCTCAATGCTCCTGTCATCACATTGCTCCATGCCCTTGTCATCACAATGCTCCATGACTTGTCATCACAATCCTCCATGACCCATGACACATGTATCACAGTGTTCCATGCCCTAGGCATCACAATGCTCCAAGACCCCTGTAATCACAATGCTCCATGCCCCTTTTCATCAGAATGCTCCATGAGACTTGTCAAGACAAGTCTCCATGGTCTTCTCATCACAATGCTCCAGGACCTTGTCATCACCATGCTCCATTCCCTTCTCATCACAATGCTCCATGACCTCTGTCATCACAATAATGAATGAATATTTTCAGACCAATGCTCGAAGACCTATTCATCACAATGCTCCATGGTCAATATCATCACAATGCTCCATGACCACTGTCATCACAACACTCCATGACACCCGACAACACAATGATCTGCGACTCTTGTCATCACAATGCTCCATTCCATAGTCATCACAATGCTCCATGACACCTGTCATCACAACACTCCATGAACATTTTCAGCCCAGTGCTCCATGACACTTGTCATCACAATGATCCATGCCCTTGTCATCCCAATGCTCCATGACCCATGTATTCACAATGCTCCGTGACGCTTGTCATCACAGTGCTCCATGACACATGTCATCACAATGCTCCATGCCTTTGTCAGCAAAAGGCTACATGACCTTGTCATTACAATGCTCTATGCGCTTGTAATCACAATACTCCATTTCCATTGTCATCACAATCCTCCATGAAACTTGGGATCACATTGCTTCATGCCCTTGTCCTCACAATGCTCCATGCTCCTTGAAATCAAAATGGTCCATGACCTCTGTCATCACAATGCTCCAAATCCTTGTGATCACAATGTTCCATAACACTTGTCATCACAACGCTCCATGATGCCTGTAATCACAATACTCCATCCCCTTTTCATCACAATGCTCCATGACCTTTCACATCACAATTCTCAATACACTTCTTATCACAAAGCTCCCTGACACTTTTCATGAGTATGCTCCTTGAACCCTGTGAGGAAAAGGCTCCCTGCCTTTTTCATTACAATGCCCCATGCCGTTTTCATCACAATGCTCCATGCCATTGTCATCAGAATACTCCACAAGCTTGTCATCAGAATGCTCCATGACCCTTGTCATCACAATGCTCCAAGCCATTGTCATCACAATGCTCCATTACCTTTGCCATCAGAATCCTCCATGACACTTGGCATCCCAATGCTCCATGCCAATGTCATCACAATGGGCCATTACATATGTCATCACAATGCTCCCTGACACCTGTCTTCACAATACTGCATGACCTGGCCATCACAATGCTCCATGCCCTTGTCATCACAATGCGCCATTCCAACTGTCATCGCAATAATCCATGAAGCTTATTAGAACAATGCTCCTTGCCCTGGTCATCACAATGCTCCATGCCCTTGTTATCACAATGCTCCATGACCCCTGCCATCACAATGCTGTGTGACTCCAGTCATCAAAATGCTTCATGACCTTTGTCACCACAATGGGCCATGCCCTCGTCATCATCACTCTCTGTGAGCTTTTTAACCAATATGATCCATGAACTTTTCATCACAATGCTCTTTGAACCTTGTCATCACAATGCTCTATGCCTTTCTCAGCACAATGCTCCATGACCCTTGTCATCACAATGCTCCATACGCTTGTCAGCACAATGCTCCAGGACACATGTCATCACAATGCTCCATGACCCCTGTCATCACAATGCTCCGTGACTCCAGTCATCGCAGTGCTTCATAACGTTTGTCATCACAATGATCCATGCCCGTTTCATCACAAGGTTCTGTGACCTTTGTAACCACAATGCTCCATGAACTTTTCATCACAATTCACAGTGACCCTTTTCATCACAATGCTCCATGTCTTTGTCAGAACAATGCTCCATGACCATTGTCTTCACAATGTGCCAGGCACATTTCATCACAACGGTCCACAACCTTGTCATTGCAATGCTCCATAAAACTTGTAATCACAATGCTCCATGCACTTCTCATCAAAATGCACCATGCCCTTGTCATCAAAATGCTCCATGAATTGTCATCAAAAAGCTCCATGACCTTTGGCATCACAATGCTCCATGTCATTGTCATCACAATGCTCCATGAACCCTCTGATAACCTTGCTCAATGCCCTTGTCATCACAAAGCTCCATGACACTTGTCATCACAATGCTCGATGCAATTCTCATCACAATGCTCCATGCAGTTGTCATTACAATCCTGCATGACCCATGTATCATAGTGTTCCGTACCCTTGTCATCACAATGCTCCATGCCCACTCTCATCACAGTATTCCATGAAATATTACAGACTAATGTTCCATGCCCTTCTCAAAACAATGCTCCATTACCTCTGTCATACCAATGCACCATGACCCTTGCCATCAAAATGTACCACGGCCTAGTCATCACAAGGTTCCATGACACCTGTCATCACAATGCTGAAAGCCCCTGTAATCACAATGCTCCTTGCCCTTCTCATCACAAAGCTCCATGACGCATGTCATCAGAAAGTTCCATGGCCTTCTCATCACAATGCTCCATGCCTTTCTCATCACAATGCTCCAAGACCTTTGTAAACACAATGCTCCATGCTCCTTTTCATCTCAATGATCCATGAACACTGCCATCACAATGCACCATTGCCATCATCATAATGCTTCAGGCTATTGTCATCACAATGATATCAATATTCTCCATGACCTCTGTCATCATAATGCTCCAAACACTTGTGATCACAATGTTCCATAACACTTATCATCACAACACCCCATGACGCTCATCATCACAATTATCCATGGTCTTCTCTTCACAATGCTCCATGATCTTTGTCATCAGAATGCTCAATACACTTGTCATCACAATGCTCCCTGACACTTGTCGTCAGTATGCTCCTTGACTCTGTCATGACAAGGCTCCATGACTTTGTCATCAAAATAATCCATGCCCTTTTCATCACAATGCTCCAAGATCCCTGTAATCACAATGATCCATGCCCTTGTCATCAAAAAGCTCCATGACGCATGTCATCAGAATGCTTCATGGCCTTCTCATCGTAATGCTCCATGCCCTTCTCATCACAATGCTCCAAGACCCCTGTAATCACAATGCTCCATGGCCCTTTTCATCAGAATGCTCCATGAGACTTGTCATCACAAGTCTCCATGGTCTACTCCTCACAATGCTCCAGGACCTTGTCATCACCGTGCTCCATTCCCTTGTCATCACAATGCTCCATGACCCCTGTCATCACAAGAGTCCATGAACATTTTCAGGCCAATGCTCCACGACCTACTCATCACAATGCTCCATGGCCACTATCTTCACAATGCTCCATGACCACTGTTAACACAACACTCCTTGACAACTGACAACAAAATGATCTGGGACTCTTGTCATCACAATGCTCCATTCAATAGTCATCACAATGCTCCATGACCACTGTCATCACAACACTCCATGAACATTTTAGCACAGTGCTCCATGACCCTTGTCATCACAATGATCCATGCCCTTGTCATCCCAATGCTCCATGACCACTGTATTCACAATGCTCCGTGACGCTTGTCATCACAGTGCTCCAAGACACATGTCATCACAATGCTCCATGCCTTTGTCAGCAAAATGCTACATGACCTTTCCATTACATTGCTCTATGCGCTTGTCATGAAAATACTCCATTTCCATTGTCATCACAATCCTCCATGAACCTTGGGATCACATTGCTTCATGCCCTTGTCATCACAGTGCTCCCTGCTCCTTAAAATCAAAATGATCCATGACCCCTCTCATCACAATGCTCCAAACCCTTGTGATCACAATGTTCCATATCACTTGTCATCACAACGCTCCATGATGCCTGTCATCACAATACTCCATGCCCTTTTCATCACAATGCTCCATGACCTTTGTCATCACAATTCTCAATACACTTGTCATCAAAATGCTCCCTGACACTTGTCATCAGAATGCTCCTTGAACCCTGTTACGAAAAGGCTCCATGCCTCTTTCAACACAAGGCCCCATGCCGTTTTCATCACAATGCTCCATGCCATTGTCATCAAAATACTCAACAAGCTTGTCATCAGAATGCTCCATGACCGTTGTCATCACAATTCTCCAAGCACTTGTCAGCACAATGCTCCCTGACCCTTGTCATCACAATGCTCCAAGCCATTGTCATCACAATGCTCCATTACCTTTGTCATCAGAATCCTTCATGACACTTGGCATCACAATGCTCCATGCCATTGTCATCACAATGGGCCATTACATATGTCATCACAATGCTCCCTAACACCTGTCTTCACAATACTGAATGGCCTGGTCATCACAATGCGCCATTCTAACTGTCATCACAATAATCCATGAAACTTATTAGACAAATGTTCCATGCTCTTGTTATCACAATGCTCCATGCCCTTGTTATCACAATGCTCTTGACCCCTGTCATCACAATGCTCCGTGACTCCAATCATCACAATGTTTCATTCCCTTTGTCATCACAATGGTCCATGTCCTCGTCATCAACAGTCTCTGTGACCTTTTTAACCACAATGCTCCATGAACTTTTCATCACAATGCTCTTTGACCCTTGTCATCACAATGCTCCTTGCGCTTGTCAGCACAATGCTCCATGACATATATCATCACAATGCACCATGTGTTTGTCATCACAGTGCCCCACCATCCTATCATCACAATGGTCCTTAAAATTTGTCATCACAATGCTCCATGCACTTCTCATCAAAATGCTCTCTCACCACTGATATCACAATGCTACATCACTGTCACAATACTCCCTCACCCCTGTCATCACAATGTTCCATGACTCCTTTCATCACAATGCTTCATGCACTTATCATCACAATGTTCGATGACCCCTGACATCACAATGTTCCATAACACCTGTCATCAAAATGTTCCATGACACTTTTCATCAAATTGCTCCATGACCCTGTCATCAGAATGCTCCCTGCCCTTCTCTTCACAATGCACAACGCACTTGCCTTCAAAATGCTCCATGACCTTTGTCATCACAAAGATCCATGACATTTGGCATCACAATGCTCCATGTCATTGTCATCACAATGCTCCATGAACGCTCTCATCACATTGCTCCATGCCCTTGTCTTCACAAAGCTCCATGACACATGTCTTCAGAATGCTCCATGGCCTTCTCATCACTATGCTCCATGCCGTTGCCATCACAATGCTCCATTTCCCCTGTGAGAACAATGCTCCATGACCCCTGCCATCACGATGTTACATGGCCTTGTCATCACAAGGCTCCATGACCTTTCTCATCACAATGCTCAATACCCCTGTAATCACAATGCTCCATGCCGTTGTCATCACAAAGCTCCCTGACGCATGTCATCAGAATGTTCCATGGCCTTCACATCACAATGCTCCATGCCCTTGTCATCACAGTGCTCCAAGACCACTGTAATCACAATTCTCCATGCCTCTTTTCATCTCAGTGCTCCATGAAAACTGTCATCACAATGCACCATGCCCATCATCATAATGCTTCAGGCTATTGACATCACAATGAAATCAAAATGCTCCATGACCTCTGTCATAACAATGCTCCAAACCCTTGTGATCACAATATTCCATATCACTTGTCATCACAATGCCCCATGACGCTCGTCATCACAGTTATCCATGGTCTTCTAAGCAAAATGCTCCATGACCTTTGTCATCACAATGCTCAGTACACTTGTCATCAAAATATTCCCTGACACTTGTTGTCTGTATGCTCCTTGAATCCTGTCATGACAAGGCTCCATGCATTTTTCATCACAATGATCCATGTCATTTTCATCACAATGCTCCAAGACCCCTGTAATCACAGTGCTCCATGCCCTTGTCATCACAAAGCTCAATGACCCATGTCATCAGAATGCTCCTTGGCCTTCTCCTCACAATGCTCCATGCCCTTCTCATCACAAAGTGCCAAGAGCCCTCTAATCACAATGCTCCATGCCCATTTTCATCAGTATGCTCCAGGAGACTTGTCATCACAATGCTTCACGACCTTGTCATGAAAATTCTCAATGGCCATTGTCATCATAATGCTCCAAGCCCTAGTCATCACAATGCTCCATTATATTTGTCATCACAATCCTCCATTACATTTGGCATCACAATACTCCCAGCCATTGTCATCGCAATGGACCATGACATATGTCATCAGAATGCTCCCTGACACCTTTCTTCAAAATACTCCATGACCTTCTCTTCACAATGATCCATGCCCTTGTCATCACAATGCACCACGTCCACTGTCATCACAATAATCTGTGAATCTTGTCAGACCAGTGCTCCATGCCCCTGTCATCACAATGCTCCATGCCCTATTCATCACAATGCTCCATGACTTGTCATCACAAAGCTACATGAACCATGACCCATATATCACAGTGTTCCATGCCCTAGTCATCACAATGCTCCAAGACCCCTGTAGTCACAATGCTCCATGTCCCTTTTCCTCAGAATCCTCCATGCGAATTGTCTTCATAAGTAGCCATGGTCTTCTTATCACAATGCTCCAGGACCTTGTCATCACCATGCTCCATTCCCTTGTCATCACAATGCTCCATGACCCCTGTCATCACAATAATCCATGAATATTTTCAGCCCAGTGCTCCACGACCTATTCATCACAATGCTCCATGGCCAATATCATCTCAAAGCTCCATGACCACTGTCATCACAACACTCCATGACACCTGACAAGACAATGATCCGGGACTCTTGTCATCACAATGCTCCATACCCTAGTCATCACAATGCTCCATGACCCCTGTCATCACAACACTCCATGAAAAGTTTCAGTCAAGTGCTCCATCACACTTGTCATCACAATTATCCATGCCCTTGTCATACCAATGCTCCATGACCCCTGTATTCACAATGATCCGTGACGCTTGTAATCACAGTGCTCCATGACACATGTCATCACAATGCTCCATGCCTTTGTCAGCAAAATGCTACATGACCTTGTCATTACAATGCTCTATGTGCTTGTCATCACAATACTCCACTTTCATTGTCATCACAATCCTCAATGAACCTTGGGATCACATTGTTTCATGCCCTTGTCATCACAATGCTCCATGCTCCTTGAAATCAAAATGATCCATGACCTCTCTCATCACAATGCTCCAAACACTTGTGATCACAGTGTTCCATAACACTTGTCATCACAACGCTCCATGATGCCTGTCATCACAATACTCCATGCCCTTTTCATCACAATGCTCCATGACATTTGTCATCACAATTCTCAATACACTTGTCATCACAATGCTCCCTGACACTTGTCATCAGAATGCTCCTTGAACCTTGTCATGAAAAGGCTCCATGACATTTTCATCACAATGACCCATGCCGTTTTCATTACAATGCTCCATGCCATTGTCATCAAAATACTCCACAAGCTTGTCATCAGAATGCACCATGACCTTTGTCATCACAATTCTCCATGCACTTGTCAGCACAATGTTCGCTGACCCTTGTCATCACAATGCTCCAAGCCATTGTCATCACAATGCTCCATTACCTTTGTCATCAGAATCCTCAATGACACTTGGCATCCCAATGCTCCATACCATTGTCATCACAATGGGCCATTACATATGTCATCACAATTCTCCCTGACACATGTCTTCACAATACTGCATGACCTGGTCATCACAATGCTCCATTTCATTGTCATCACAATGCACCATTCCAACTGTCATCGCAATAATCCATGAAACTTATTAGACCAATGATCCATGCTCTTGTCATCACAATGCTCCATGCACTTTTTATCACAATACTCCATGACCCTTGCCATCACAATGCTCCGTGACTCCTGTCATCACAATGCTTCATGACCTTTGTCATCACAATTGTCCATGTCCTCGTCATCAACAGTCTCTGTGACCTTTTTAATCACAATGCTCCATGAAATTTTCATCACAATGCTCTTTGACCCTTGTCATCAAAATGCTCTATGCCTTTCTCAGCACAATGCTCCATGACACGTCATCACAATGCACCATGCACTTGTCATCACAATGCTCCACAAATTTTTCATCACAATGCTGCTTAAAACTTGTCACCACAATGCTCCATGCACTTCTCATCAAAATGCTCTCTCACCACTGATATCACAATGCTACATCACTATTTGTCACAATACTCGCTCACCACTGTCATCACAATGTTTCATGGCATCTGTCATCACAATGCTACATGCACTTATCATCACAATGTTCGATGACCCTTGACATCAAAATGTTCCATAACACCTGTATTCAAACTGCTCCATGATCCTTTTCATCAAAATGCTCCATGACCACTGACATCACAATGTTCCATAACACCTGTCATCAAATTTTTCCATGACCCTGTCATCAAAATGCTCCCTGCCCTTCTCATCAAAATGCACCACACCCTTGTCATCAAAATGCTCCATGACTTGGCATCACAATGCTCCATGCCCTTGCCATCACAGTGCTCCATTACACCTGTCATAATAATGCTCCATGACCCCTGCTATCACGATGTTGCTTGGCCTTGTCATCACAAAGCTCCATGACCCTTCTCATCACAATGCTCCAAGAACCCTCTAATCACAATGCTCTATGCCCTTTTTCATCTCAATGATCCATGAACCCTGTCATCACAATGCACCATGCCCATCATCATAATGCTTCATGCTATTGTCATCACAATGAACTCAAAATGCTCCATGACCACTGTCATAACAATGCTCCATGACCTTTGCCATCACAATGTTCCACGGCCTAGTCATCACAAGGTTCCATAACACATGTCATCACAATGCTCCAGACCCCTGAATTCACAATGCCCCAAGCACTTGTCATCACAAAGCCCAATGACGCATGTCATCAGAATGTTCCATGCCCTTTTCAACTCAATGCTCCATGAACCCTGTCATCACAATGCACCATGCCCATCATCATAATGCTTCAGGCTATTGTCATCACAATGAAATCAATATTCTCCATGACCTCTGTCATCATAATGCTCCAAACCCTTGTGATCACAATGTTCCATAACACTTATCATCACGTCACCCCATGACGCTCATCATCACAATTATCCATGGTCTTCTCATCACAATGCTCCAGGAACTTGTCATCACCATGCTCCATTCCCTTGTCATCACAATGCTCCATGACCCCTGTCATCACAATACTCCATGAACATATTCAGCCCAATGCTCCATGAACCTTGCCATCACAGTGATGCATGCACATGTCATCCCAATGCTCCATGACCCCTGTATTCACAATGCTACGTGACGCTTTTCATCACAGTGCTCCATGATCCCTGTCATCACAATGCTCCATGCCTTTGTCAGCAAAATGCTACATGGCCTTTTCATTTCAATGCTCTATGCGCTTGTCATCACAATACTCCATTACCATTGTCATCACAATCCTCCATGAACCTTGGGATCACATTGCTTCATGCCCTTGTCATCACAATGCTCCATGCTCCTTGAAATCAAAATGATCCATGACCACTGTCATCAAAATGCTCAAATCCCTTGTGATCACAGTGTTCCCTAACACTTGTCATCACAACGCTCCATGATGCCTGTCATCAGAAAAATCCATGCCCTATTCATCAATATTCTCCATGACCTTTGTCATCACAATTCTCAATACACTTGTCATCACAATGCTCCCTGACACTTGTCATCAGAATGCTCCTTGAACCCTCTCACGAAAAGGCTCCATGCCTTTTTAATCACAATGCTCCATGCCGTTTTCATCACAATGATCCATGCCATTGTCATCAAAATACTCCACAAGCTTGTCATCAGAATGTTCCATCACCCTTGTCATCACAAATCTCCATGCACTTGTCAGCACAATGCTCCCTGATCCTTGTCATCACAATACTCCAAGCCATTGTCATCACAATGCTCAATTATCTTTGAAAGCAGAATCCTACATGACAAATGGCATCACAATTCTCAATGCCCTTGTCATCACAATGCCCCATTCCAAATGTCATCACAATAATCCATGAAACTAAATAGACCACTATTCCACCCACTTGTCATCACAATGCTCCTTGCCCTTTTTATCACAATTCTCCATGACCCGATTCATCACAATGCTCCGTGACTCCAGTCATCACAATGCTTCATGAACTTTGTCATCACAATTGTCCATGTCCTCGTCATCAACAGTCTCTTTGACCTTTTTAACCACAATGCTCCATTAACTTTTCATCACAATGCTCTTTGACCCTTGTCATCACAATGCTCCATGCGCTTGGCAGCACAATGCTCCATGACACATGTCATCACACTGCACCATGCACTTGTCATCACAATGCTCCACAAATTTGTCATCACAATACTCCATAAAACTTGTCACCACAATGCTCCATGCACTTCTCATCAAAATGCTCTCTCACCACTGATATCACAATGCTACATCACTATTTGTTACAATACTCGCTCACCACTGTCATCACAATGTTTCATGGCATCTGTCATCACAATGCTACATGCACTTATCATCACAATGTTCGATGACCCCTGACATCAAAATGTTCCATAACACCTGTCATCAAACTGCTCCATGATCCTTTTCATCAAAATGCTCTATGACCCCTGACATCACAATGTTCCATAACACCTGTCATAAAATTGTTCCATGACCCTGTCATCAAAATGCTCCCTGCCCTTCTCATCAAAATGCACCACACCCTTGTCATCAAAATGCTCCATGACTTGGCATCACAATGCTCCATGCCCTTGCCATCACAATGCTCCATTACACCAGTCATAATAATGCTCCATGACCCCTGCTATCACGATGTTGCTTGGCCTTGTCATCACAAAGCTCCATGACCCTTCTCATCACAATGCTCCAAGAACCCTCTAATCACAATGCTCTATGCCCTTTTTCATCTCAATGATCCATGAACCCTGTCATCACAATGCACCATGCCCATCATCATAATGCTTCATGCTATTGTCATCACAATGAAATCAAAATGCTCCATGACCACTGTCATAACAATGCTCCATGACCCTTGCCGTCACAATGTTCCACGGCCTAGTCATCACAAGGTTCCATAACACATGTCATCACAATGCTCCAGACCCCTGAAATCACAATGCCCCATGCACTTGTCATCACAAAGCCCAATGACGCATGTCATCAGAATGTTCCATGCCCTTATCATCTCAATGCTCCATGAACCCTGTCATCACAATGCACCATGCCCATCATCATAATGCTTCAGTCTCTTGTCATCACAATGAAATCAGTATTCTCCATGACCTCTGTCATCATAATGCTCCAAACAATTGTGATCACAATGTTCCATAACACTTATCATCACAACTCCCCATGACGCTCATCATCACAATTATCCATGGTCTTCTCATCACAAAGCTCCATGATCTTGTCATCACAATGCTCAATACACTTGTCATCACAATGCTCCCTGACACTTGTCGTCAGTATGCTCCTTGAACCCTGTCATGACAAGGCTCCATGCCTTTTTCATAACAATCATCCATGCACTTTTCATCACAATGTTCCAAAATCCCTGTAATCACAAATGCTCCATGCCCTTGTCATGACAAAACTCCATGACGCATATCATCAGAATGCTCCATGGCCTTCTCATCACAATGATCCATGCACTAATCATCACAATGCTCCAAGACCACTGTAATCACAATGTTCCATGCCCCTTTTCATCAGAATGCTCCATGAGACTTGTCATCACAAGTCTGCATGGTCTTCCCATCACAATGCTCCAGGACCTTTTCATCACCATGCTCCACTCCGTTGTCATCACAATGCTCCATGACACATGTCATCACAATGCTCCATGCCTTTGTCAGCAAAATGCTACATGACCTTGTCATTACAATGCTCTATGCGCCTGTAAACACAATACTACATTTCCATTGTCATCACAATCCTCCATGAACTTTGGGATCACATTGCTTCATGCCCTTGTCATCACAATGCTCCATGCTCCTTGAAATCAAAATGATCCATGACCTTTGTCATCACAATGCTCCAAAACCTTGTGATCACAGTGTTCCATAACACTTGTCATCACAATGCTCCATGATGCCTGTCATCATAATACTCCATGCACTTTTCATCACAATGCTCCATGACCTTTGTCATCACAATTCTCAATACACTTGTCATCACAAAGCTCCCTGACACTTGTCATCAGAATGCTCCTTGAACCCTGTCATGAAAAGGCTCCATGCCTTTTCCATCACAATGCCCCATGCCGTTTTCATCACGATGCTCCATGCCATTGTCATCAAAATACTCCACAAGCTTGTCATCAGAATGCTCCATGACGCTTGTCATCACAATTCTCCATGCACTTGTCAGCACAATGCTCCATTACATTTGTCATCAGAATCCTCCATGACACTTGGCAACACAATGTTCCATGCCATTGTCATCACAATGGGCCATTACATATGTCATCACAATCCTCCCTGACACCTGTCTTCACAATACTGCATGACCTGGTCATCACAATTCTCCATGCCCTTGTCATCACAATGTAGCATTCCAACTGTCATCGCAATAATCCATGAAACTTATTAGACTAATGTTCCATGCCCTTGTCATCACAATGCTCCATGCCATTGTTATCACAATGCTCCATGACCCCTGTCATCATAGTGCTCCGTTACTCCAGTCATCACAATGCTTCATGACTTTGTCATCACAGTGGTCAATGCCCTCGTCATCAACAGTCTCTGTGAACTTTTTAACCACAATGCTCCATGAACTTTTCATCACAATGCTCTTTGACCCTTGTCATCACAATGCTCTATGCGCTTGTCAGCACAATTCTCCATGACACATGTCATCACAATGCACCATGCGCTTGTCATCACAGTGCTCCACAATCTTGTTATCACAATGCTCCATAAAATTTGTCATCACAGTGCTCCATGTACTTCTCATCAAAATGCTCTCTAAACCCCTGATATCACAATGCTACATCACATTGTCATCACAGTGCTCAATACACTTGTCATCACAATGCTCCCTGACACTTGTCGTCAGTATGCTCCTTGAACCCTGTCATGACAAGGCTCCATGCCTTTTTCATAACAATGATCCATGCACTTTTCATCACAATGTTCCAAGATCCCTGTAATCACAAATGCTCCATGCCCTTGTCATCACAAAACTCCATGACGCATGACATCAGAATGCTCCATGGCTTTCTCATCACAATGCTCCATGCACTAGTCATCACAATGCTCCAAGACCCCTGTAATCACAGTGCTCCATGCCCCTTTTCATCAGAATGCTCCATGAGACTTGTCATCACAAGTCTCCATGGTCTTCCCATCATAATGCTCCAGGACTTTTTCATCACCATGCTCCACTCCGTTGTCATCACAATGCTCCATGACACTTGTCATCACAATGCTCCATGGCCACTGTCATCACAATGCTCCATAACCCTTGTCATTACTGTGCTCCATGACGCTCGTCATCACAATTATCCATGGTCTTCTCATCACAATGCTCCACACCCTTGTCATCAAAATGCTCCATGACCCTTGTCATCACAATGCTCCATGGCCACTCTCATCACAATGCTCCATTCCCCTTGTCATTACAGTGCTTCATGACGCTCATCATCACAATTATCCATGGTCTTCTCATCACAAAGCTCCACGGTCTTGCCATCACAATGCTCCATTCCCTGGTCATCACAATTCTCCATGTCCCCTGTCATCACAATTCTCCTCGTTCTTGGCATCACTGTGCTCCATGACACTTCTCATCACCGTGTTACATGATTTGTCATCACAATTCTCTATGCACTTGTCATCGCAATGCTCCATGACCCCTGTCATAGGAAGCTCCATGTGCTTGTCATCACAATGCTTCATGAACTTGTCATCAAAATTCTCAATGGCCCTTGTCATCACAATGCTCCATGCCCTTGTCATCACAATGCTCCATGTCCATTGTCATCACAATGCTCCAAGCCCTTGTCATCAAAATGCTCCTTTACATTTGTCATCACAATCCTCCATGACCCTTGGGATCATATTACTTTATGCCCTTGTCATCTCTATCTTGCCTTTCTGGTTTTTACAGATTTTTGGATGTCCTTTTGGACCGGTGGGAAGTGAAAATTCTTTGTAGTGTGTATTTGCATTGCACGCTTGCTTGATTGGCCAAAAAGGGCCTATGCCTTTTCTGTTGAATATATTCAGGAGAAAAGTCATACGCTGGTTTTGGCCAAGTGCATCATTCTCGAAGTTGTGATGCCTTTCCTGTGCTTTAAAGGCGATTCCAATTTACCTCTTGAAATATGTTTTGTGCAATTCTGCCTCATTTTCAAGTCCGCTTTGTTGCCTTCCCTCAACAGATTTTTGGAAGAGAGTAGTCTTTTATAACTCTGCAGGTTTTTGATTTGCTTTGCCCCTGAGCTCCAATTTTCAAATCCCATTATTGGGAGCTGACCGCAAATTCACAACTTTGCTTCAGGACCTATACTTGTTCCAGGGGTGGCTATACTGGTTCCCTGTGGGTGGCTGAGGCTTTGGTTAATTCTTCTTCCTGACGGGAATTTAGAGTGACATGTGTCCGTCCAAAGGCCTACATCTACTCTCTGATTGGTTCTCCCTCTTCCCTTTCATCCTCTGCACAGTTAGCAAACTGTGCGAACCAGGAGGTTATAGGGGATGACTCTCCTAAGTTGGGAGATTGATAGTAAAGTTGTTGGAATGCTAAACTGTAGCACAAGGAGAGGAAAAAGTAGGAGACTTTCAGAAACCTTTCGCCATCACAGGGTGTCCATTCTCTAGGTTTCCCATACATGTTATAAGTGTAGTGATATTCCCTTCTACCTGGAGATTTGGGACCCATGGAATGGTGGCATGCATTACTACTTTAAAGGGTCTGCATTTTCTCTCCCAATCTCACCAGTCCCCTCAGTCCCAAGTGTCCAGCCTTATGTCTCATCCAGCTGTCTTTGCAGATAGGGTCATTCTAGGTCTCATCAGAACCCCTGAAGGAATTGTGTAAGAATTTCGCTGTTTTTTTGTTTTGTTTTTGAAATTCATTTTTATAATGGGGTTGAGCTGATTGTCCCTGACGTGTTTATGCCGGTCTAGACACACTTGATTCCTTTACTCAAGGGGTTTTGAGTCCCGTTCACTGAGGAGGGTGTAGGTCTTGTCTATTCTGTATTTGGTTTATGGAATGGTACCTTTGCTAATATCAAACTCTGGTTTTATGCATCACCCCACCTCTCCTTCCCCCTTAAGCAGGCATAAGAGTGTTTTCTAAATGTGAGACTCTCTTCTCTTTCCTAACTCAGTTCATGTGTAGCCATGTTTACAGGATCTTCATAAGTGATATCATATGATAAGTTTCTTTTTCTGTGTGACTTATTTCACTTAGAATCATCGTACCTGAATCCACTCATTTTGCTGCAACTGGTCTTATGACATTGATTTCATGGCTGAGGGATATTCAATTGTACGTAAGTACCACAATTTTTGAACCATTTTTATCTTTCCTGGGATATTTAAGGTGTACCCAAGATGAGGTTCTTGTAAGCAGTGCAGCCCTAAATTTTGGGGTGGCTCTGTCTTATTGATTTTCAGTTTTCCCAAGGTATATTCCCTAGACTGGAAGTGCCCTTGGCTCTGTAGCTCTGTTGTTTACTTGTTTTAGGGAACACAATGCACTCCTCCAGAGAGGAAGTTGGCAATTTACATCTCGCCCATCAGCATAAACAGGCTCCCTGTTCTCCAGGGCCTGTCTTGCCTTTCTGGATTTTACCCATTTTGTGGATGTCCCTTTTGACCGGTGGGAAGTGATACATCTTTGTAGTGCAGATTTGCATTGCCCACTTGCTTGCTTGGCCAAAAAGGGCGTATGCGTTTTCTCCTGAATATATTCAGGAGAAAACGCATACACCCTTTTTGGCCAAGTGCATCATAGTCGAAATTGTGACCCTCTTCCTGTGCTTTAAAGGCGATTCCAACGTACCCCTTGAAATCTGTTTCCTGCTATTCTGCCTGGCTTTCAAGTCCGCCTAGTTGCCTTCCCTCAACAGATTGTTGGACGATAGTTGCCCTTTATTACTCTGCCAGTTTGTGAATTGCTGTGCCCCTGAGCTCCACTTTTTAACTCGTTTTTTGTGAGCTGATCGCAAGTCCAAAGTTTTGGTTGATGACCTATACCGGTTCACGGTGGGTGGCTGAGACTTTGGTTAATTCTCCTTCCTCCCAGGAAATAAGAGTGACATGTGCCCATCCAAATGCCTAACAGCTACTCTCTCATTGGTTCTCCCTTTTCCCTTTCATCCTTTGCCAAATTGGCAACGTGTGCGAACCAGGAGTTTAAAGGTGCTGTCTTTCCAAGTTGGGAGATTGATAGTAAAGCAGTTGGAAAGTCAAACTGGCGCACAAGGAGAGGGACTATTCGTTGATTTTTAGAAACCTTTCATATTCACAGTGTGTCCATTCTTAGGTTTCCCTTACATGTTATAGCTATAGTAATATTCCCTTCAACCTGGAGAGTTGGGACACATGGAATGGGTTGCCTCACCTTATTGCTTTATGGGGTCTGCATTTGCTCACCCAATTTCACCAATCCTCTCAGTCCCATGTGTCCAGCCTTATGCCACATCCAGCTCTCTTTGTAGATAGTGTCATTCCAGGTTTCATCAGAGAGCCTGAAGGAATTTTAAAGAATTTCCCTATTTTTATGTTTTGTTTTTGAAATTCCTTTTTATAGTGGGTTTGAGCTGATTCTCACTGGCATGTTTATGCCTGTCCAGAAACACTTGATTCCCTTACGGAGACATATCAATACATAGGTTTTAAGATTCTTACTAGTCAGATATATTCCTCTGCGGGAAATATGGGGTTTTGAGTCCCTTTCACTGAGGAAGCTGTAGGTCTTGTCTATTCCATAGTTGATTTTTGGAACGGTACCTGTGCTTTTATCAAACTCTGGTTTTATGAATCATCCCACCTCTCCTTCCCCCTTACACAGGCATAAGAATGTTTTCTAAATGTGAGACTCTGTTCTCTTTCCTAACTCAGTTCATGTGTAGCCATGTTTACAGGATCTTCATAAGTGATATCTTATGATAAGCTTCTTTTTCTGTGTGACTTATTTCACTTAGAATCATCCTACCTGAATCCACTCATTTTGCTGCTACTGGGCGTATGACATTGATTTCTTGGCTGCGGGATATTCCATCATACTAAGTACCACACGATTTTGAACCATTTTTATCTTTCCTGGGATATTTAAGGTGTACCCAAGTTGAGGTTCTTGTAAGCAGTGCAGCCCTAAATTTTGGGGTGGCTCTGTCTTATTGATTTTCAGTTTTCCCAAGGTATATTCCCTAGACTGGAAGTGCCCTTGGCTCTGTAGCTCTGTTGTTTACTTGTTTTAGGGAACACAATGCAGTCCTCAAGATAGGCAGTTGGCAATTTACATGCCGCCCATCAGCATAAAAAGGCTCCCTGTTCTCCAGGGCCTGTGTTGCCTTTCTGGTTTTTACCCATTTTGTGGATGTCCCTTTTGACGAGTGGGAAGTGATACTTCTTTGTAGTGTAGATTTGCATTGCCCGCTTGCTTGCTTGGCCAAAAAGGGCGTATGCGTTTTTTCCTGAATATACTCAGGAGAAAATGCAAACGCACTTTTTGGCCAAGTGCATCATTGTCGAAGTTGTGGCCCTCTTCCTGTGCTTTAAAGGCGATTCCAACATACCTCTTGAAATCTGTTTCCTGCACTTCTGCCTCGCTTTCAAGTCCGCCTCATTGCCTTCCCTCAACAGATTGTTGGACGATAGTTGCCCTTTATTACTCTGCCAGTTTGTGAATTGCTGTGCCCCTGAGCTCCATTTTTTAACTCGTTTTTTCTGAGCTGAACGCAAGTCCAATATTTTGGTTCAGAACCTATACTGGTTTTCGGTGGGTGGCTGAGTCTTTGGTTAATTCTTCTTCCTCCCGGGAAATAACAGTGACATGTGCCCGTCCAAATGCCTAACAGCTACTCTTTCATTGGTTCCACCACTTCCCTTTCATCATTTGCCAAATTGGCAACCTGTGCGAACCAGGAGGTTAAAGGTGCTGTCTCTCCAAGTTGGGAGAATGATAGTAAAGCAGTTGGAAAGTCAAACTGGCGCACAAGGAGAGGGACTATTCGTTGAGATTTAGAAACCTTTCGTATTCACAGTGTGTCCATTCTTAGGATTACCTTACATGTTATAGGTATAGTAATAATCCCTTCAACCTGGAGAGTTGGGACCCATGGAATGGGTGCCATGCATTATTGCTTTAAAGGGTCTGCATTTGCTCACCCAGTCTCACCAATCCTCTCAGTCCCATGTGTCCAGCCTTATGCCACATCCAGCTGTCATTGTAGATAGGGTCATTCCAGGTTTCATCAGAGACCCTGAAGGAATTGTAAAGAATGTCCCTGTTTTTTTGTTTTGTTTTTGAAATTCCTTTTTATAGTGGGTTTGAGCTGATTCTCGCTGCCATGGTTATGCAGGTCTAGAAACACATGTTTCTCTTACAAAGACATATCAATACATAGGTTTTCAGATTCTTACTAGTCAGATATATTCCACTGAGGGAAATATGGGGTTCTGAATCAATTTCAATGAGGAAGGTGTAAGTCTTTTCTATTCCATAGTTGGTTTTTGAACGGTACCTGTGCTTATATCAAACTCTGGTTTTATGCATCACCCCACCTCTCCTTCCCCCTTAAGCAGGCATAAGAGTGTTTTCTAAATGTGAGACTCTGTTCTCTTTCCTAACTCTGTTCATGTGTAGCCATGTTTACAGGATCTTCATAAGTGATATCTTATGATAAGTTTCTTTTTCTGTGTGACTTATTTCACTTAGAATCATCGTACCTGAATCCACTCATTTTGCTGCAACTGGTCTTATGACATTGATTTCATGGCTGAGGGATATTCCATCGTACGTAAGTACCACAATTTTTGAGCCCTTTTTATCTTTCCTGGGATATTTAAGGTGTACCCAAGATGAGGTTCTTGTAAGCAGTGCAGCCCTAAATTTTGGGGTGGCTCTGTCTTATTGATTTTCAGTTTTCCCAAGGTATATTCCCTAGACTGGAAGTGCCCTTGGCTCTGTAGCTCTGTTGTTTACTTGTTTTAGGGAACACAATGCACTCCTCCAGAGAGGAAGTTGGCAATTTACATCCCGCCCATCAGCATAAACAGGCTCCCTGTTCTCCAGGGCCTGTCTTGCCTTTCTGGATTTTACGCATTTTGTGGATGTCCCTTTTGACAGGTGGGAAGTGATACTTCTTTGTAGTGCAGATTTGCATTGCCCACTTGCTTGCTTGGCCAAAAAGGGCGTATGCGTTTTCTCCTGAATATATTCAGGAGAAAACGCATACGCCCTTTTTGGCCAAGGGCATCATAGTCGAAATTGTGCCCCTCTTCCTGTGCTTTAAAGGCGATTCCAACGTACCCCTTGAAATCTGTTTCCTGCTATTCTGCCTGGCTTTCAAGTCCGCCTAGTAGCCTTCCCTCAACAGATTGTTGGACGATAGTTGCCCTTTATTACTCTGCCAGTTTGTGAATTGCTGTGCCCCTGAGCTCCATTTTTTATCTCGTTTTTTCTGAGCTGAACGCAAGTCCAAAGTTTTGGTTGACGACCTATACCGGTTCCCGGTGGGTGGCTGAGTCTTTGGTTAATTCTCCTTCCTCCCAGGAAATAAGAGTGACATGTGCCCATCCAAATGCCTAACAGCTACTCTCTCATTGGTTCTCCCTTTTCCCTTTCATCCTTTGCCAAATTGGCAACGTGTGCGAACCAGGAGGTTAAAGGTGCTGTCTTTCCAAGTTGGGAGATTGATAGTAAAGCAGTTGGAAAGTCAAACTGGCGCACAAGGAGAGGGACTATTCGTTGATTTTTAGAAAACTTTCGTATTCACAGTGTGTCCATTCTTAGGTTTCCCTTACATGTTATAGCTATAGTAATATTCCCTTCAACCTGGAGAGTTGGGACCCATGGAATGGGTTGCCTCGCCTTATTGCTTTATAGGGTCTGCATTTGCTTACCCAATTTCACCCATCCTCTCAGTCCCATGTGTCCAGCCTTATGCCACATCCAGCTCTCTTTGTAGATAGTGTCATTCCAGGTTTCATCAGAGAGCCTGAAAGAATTTTAAAGAATTTCCCTATTTTTATGTTTTGTTTTTGAAATTCCTTTTTATAGTGGGTTTGAGCTGATTCTCACTGGCATGTTTATGCCAGTCTAGAAACACTTGATTCCCTTATGGAGACATATCAATACATAGGTTTTAAGATTCTTACTACTCAGATATATTCCTCTGCGGGAAATATGGGGTTTTGAGTCCCTTTCACTGAGGAAGCTGTAGGTCTTGTCTATTCCATAGTTGATTTTTGGAACGGTACCTGTGCTTTTATCAAACTCTGGTTTTATGCATCACCCCACCTCTCCTTCCCACTTACACAGGCATAAGAATGTTTTCTAAATGTGAGACTCTGTTCTCTTTCCTAACTCAGTTCATGTGTAGCCATGTTTACAGGATCTTCATAAGTGATATCTTATGATAAGCTTCTTTTTCTGTGTGACTTATTTCACTTAGAATCATCGTACCTGAATCCACTCATTTTGCTGCTACTGGGCGTATGACATTGATTTCTTGACTGTGGGATATTCCATCATACGTAAGTACCAAAATTTTTTGAACCATTTTTATCTTTCCTGGTATATTTAAGGTGTACCCAAGTTGAGGTTCTTGTAAGCAGTGCAGCCCTAACTTTGGGGTGGCTCTGTCTTATTGATTTTCAGTTTTCCCAAGGTATATTCCCTAGACTGGAAGTGCCCTTGGCTCTGTAGCTCTGTTGTTTACTTGTTTTAGGGAACACAATGCAGTCCTCAAGATATGCAGTTGGCAATTTACATGCCGCCCATAAGCATAAAAAGGCTCCCTGTTCTCCAGGGCCTGTGTTGCCTTTCTGGTTTTTACCCATTTTGTGGATGTCCCTTTTGACGAGTGGGAAGTGATACTTCTTTGTAGTGTAGATTTGCATTGCCCGCTTGCTTGCTTGGCCAAAAAGGGCGTATGCGTTTTCTCCTGAATATACTCAGGAGAAAACGCAAACGCACTTTTTGGCCAAGTGCATCATTGTCGAAATTGTGCCCCTCTTCCTGTGCTTTAAAGGCGATTCCAACGTACCCCTTGAAATCTGTTTCCTGCTATTCTGCCTAGCTTTCAAGTCCGCCTAGTTGCCTTCCCTCAACAGATTGTTGGACGATAGTTGCCCTTTATTACTCTGCCAGTTTGTGAATTGCTGTGCCCCTGAGCTTCACTTTTTAACTCGTTTTTTGTGAGCTGATCGCAAGTCCAAAGTTTTGGTTGACGACCTATACCGGTTCCCGGTGGGTGGCTGAGACTTTGGTTAATTCTTCTTCCTCCCAGGAAATAAGAGTGACATGTGCCCGTCCAAATACCTAACAGCTACTCTCTCATTGGTTCTCCCTTTTCCCTTTCATCCTTTGCCAAATTGGCAACGTGTGTGAACCAGGAGGTTAAAGGTGCTGTCTCTCCAAGTTGGGAGATTGATATTAAAGCAGTTGGAAAGTCAAACTGGCGCAAAAGGAAAGGGACTATTTGTTGAATTTTAGAAAACTTTCGTATTCACAGTGTGTCCATTCTTAGGTTTCCCTTACATGTTATAGCTATAGTAATATTCCCTTCAACCTGGAGAGTTGGGACACATGGAATGGGTTGCCTCGCATTATTGCTTTAAAGGGTCTGCATTTGCTCACCCAATCTCACCAATCCTCTCAGTCCTATGTGTCCAGCATTATGCCACATCCAGCTGTCTTTGTAGATAGTGTCATTCCAGGTTTCATCAGAGAGCATGAAGGAATTTTAAAGAATTTCCCTATTTTTATGTTTTGTTTTTGAAATTCCTTTTTATAGTGGGTTTGAGCTGATTCTCGCTGCCATGATTATGCAGGTCTAGAAAGACTTGATTCTCTTACATAGACATATCAATACATAGGTTTTAAGATTCTTACTAGTCAGATATATTCCACTGCGGGATATATGGGGTTTTGAGTCAATTTCACTGAGGAAGGTGTAAGTCTTTTCTATTTCATAGTTGGTTTTTGAACGATACCTGTGCTTATATCAAACTCTGGTTTTATTCATCACCCCACCTCTCCTTCCCCCTTAAGCAGGCAAAAGAGTGTATTCTAAATGTGAGACTCTGATCTCTTTCCTAACTCTGTTCATGTGTAGCCATGTTTACAGGATCTTCATAAGTGATATCTTATGATAAGTTTCTTTTTCTGTGTGACTTATTTCACTTAGAATCATCGTACCTGAATCCACTCATTTTGCTGCTACTGGTCTTATGACATTGATTTCATGGCTGAGGGATATTCCATCATACTAAGTACCACACTATTTTGAACCATTTTTATCTTTCCTGGGATATTTAAGGTGTACCCAAGATGAGGTTCTTGTAAGCAGTGCAGCCCTAAATTTTAGGGTAGTTCTGTCTTATTGATTTTCAGTTTTCCCAAGGTATATTCCCTAGACTGGAAGTGCCCTTGGCTCTGTAGCTCTGTTGTTTACTTGTTTCAGGGAACACAATGCACTCCTCCAGATAGGCAGTTGGCAATTTACATGCTGCCCATCAGCATAAGAATGCTCCCTGTTCTCCAGGGCCTGTCTTGACTTTCTGATTTTTACCCATTTTGTGGATGTCCCTTTTGACCGGTGGGAAGTGATACTTCTTTGTAGTGCAGATTTGCATTGCCCGCTTGCTTGCTTGGCCAAAAAGCACGTATGCATTTTCTCCTGAATATATTCAGGAGAAAACGCAAATGCACTTTTTGGCCAAGTGCATCATTGTCGAAGTTGTGCCCCTCTTCCTGTGCTTTAAAGGCGATTCCAAAGTACCTTTTGAAATCTGTTTCCTGCTCTTCTGCCTCGCTTTCAAGTCCGCCTCGTTGCCTTCCCTCAACAGATTTTTGGACGAGAGTTGCCCTTTATTACTCTGACAGTTTGTGAATTGCTGTGCCCCTGAGCTCCATATTTTATCTCGTTTTTTGTGAGCTGAACGCAAGTCCAATATTTTGGTTCAGAAGCTATACTGGTTTTCGGTGGTTAGCTGAGTCTTGGGTTAATTCTTCTTCCTCCCAGGAAATAACAGTGACATGTGCCCGTCCAAATGCCTAACAGCTACTCTCTCATTGGTTCTCCCTGTTCCCTTTCATCCTTTGCCAAATTGGCAACGTGTGCGAACTAGGAGGTTAAAGGTGCTGTGTTTCCAAGTTGGGAGATTGATAGTAAAGCAGTTGGAAAGTCAAACTGGCGCACAAGGAGAGGGACTATTCGTTGAGATTTAGAAACCTTTCGTATTCACAGTGTGTCCATTCTTAGGTTTCCCTTACATGTTATAGATATAGTAATATACCCTTCATCCTGGAGAGTTGGGACACATGGAATGGGTGCCATGCATTATTGCTTTAAATGGTCTGCATTTGCTCACCCAATCTCACGAATCCTCTCAGTCCCATGTGTCCAACCTTATGCAACATCCAGCTGTCGTTGTAGATAAGGTCATTCCAGGTTTCATCAGAGACCCTGAAGTAATAGGAAAGAATTTCCCTGTTTTTATGTTTTGTTTTGAAATTCATTTTTATAGTGGGTTTCAGCTGATTCTCGCTGCCATGTTTATGCCAGGCTAGAAAAACTTGATTCCCTTACGGAGACATATCAATACATAGGTTTTAAGATTCTTACTAGTCAGATATATTCCTCTGTGGGAAATATGGGGTTTTGAGTCCCTTTCTCTGAGGAAGGTGTAGGTCTTGTCTATTCCATAGCTGGTTTTTGGAACGGTACCTGTGCTTATATCAAACTCTGGTTTTATGCATCACCCCTCCTCTCCTTCCCCCATAAGCAGGCATAAGAGTGTTTTCTAAATGTGAGACTCTGTTCTCTTTCCTAACTCAGTGCATGTGTAGCCATGTTTACAGGATCTTCATAAGTGATATCTTATGATAAGTTTCTTTTTCTGTGTGACTTATTTCACTTAGAATCATCGTACCTGAATCCACTCATTTTGCTGCTACTGGTCTTATGACATTGATTTCATGGCTGAGGGATATTCCATCGTACGTAAGTACCGCAATTTTTGAGCCATTTTTATCTTTCCTGGGATATTTAAGTTGTACCCAAGATGAGGTTCTTGTAAGCAGTGCAGCCTTAAATTTTGGGGTGGCTCTGTCTTATTGATTTTCAGTTTTCCCAAGGTATATTCCCTAGACTGGAAGTGCCCTTGGCTCTGTAGCTCTGTTGTTTACTTGTTTTAGGGAACACAATGCACTCCTTCAGAGAGGCAGTTGGCAATTTACATCCCGTCCATCAGCATAAAAAGGCTCCCTGTTCTCCAGGGCCTGTCTTCCCTTTCTGGTTTTTACCCATTTTTTGGATGTCCCTTTTGACCGGTGGGAAGTGATACTTTTTGTAGTTCAGATTTGCATTGCCCACTTGCTTGCTTGGCCAAAAAGGGCGTATGCGTTTTCTCCTGAATATATTCAGGAGAAAACGCATACGCCCTTTTTGGCCAAGTGCATCATAGTCGAAATTGTGCCCCTCTTCCTGTGCTTTAAAGGCGATTCCAACGTACCCCTTGAAATCTGTTTCCTGCTATTCTGCCTGGCTTTCAAGTCCGCCTAGTAGCCTTCCCTCAACAGATTGTTGGACGATAGTTTCCCTTTATTACTCTGCCAGTTTGTGAATTGCTGTGCCCCTGAGCTCCATTTTTTAACTCGTTTTTTGTGAGCTGAACGCAAGTCCAAGATTTTTGTTCAGGAACTATACTGGTTTTCGGTGGGTGGCTGAGACTTTGGTTAATTCTTCTTCGTCCTGGGAAATAAGAGGGACATGTGCCCGTCCAAATGCCTAACAGCTACTCTCTCATTGTTTCTCCCTCTTCCCTTGCATCCTTTGCCAAATTGGCTACCTGTGCGAACCAGGAGGTTTAACGTGCTGTCTCTCCAAGTTGGGAGGTTGATAGTAAAGCAGTTGAAAAGTCAAACTGGCGCACAAGGAGAGGGACTATTCGATGAGATTTAGAAACGTTTCGTATTCACAGTGTGTCCATTCTCCAGGTTTCCCGTACATGTTATGGCTATAGTAATATTCCCTTCAACCTGGAGAGTTGGGTTCCATGGAATGGGTGCCATGAATTATTGCTTTTAAGGGTCTGCGTTTGCTCACGCAATCTCACCAATCCTCTCAGTCCCATGTGTCCAGCCTTATGCCACTTCCAGCTGTCGTTGTAGATAGGGTCATTCCAAGTTTCATCAGAACCCGGGAAGGTATTGTGTAAGAATTTTACTGTTTTTATGTTTTGTTTTGAAATTCATTTTAAAATGGGTTTGAGCTGATTCTCACTGCCATGTTTATGTCGTTCTAGACACACTTGGTTCTCTTATGGAGACATATCAATACATAGGTTTTAAAATTCTTACTAGTCAGATATATTTCTCTGCGGGGAATAGGGTTGGTGAGTTCCGTTCACTGAGGAAGGAGTAGGGCTTGTCTCTTCTGATGTTGTATTATGGAACGGTACCTGTGCTAATATCAATCTTATGTTTTGTGCATCTCCCCAACTCTCTTGCCACTTAAGCAAGCGTTAGATTGTTTTCTAAATCTGATACTCTGTTCTCTTCCCTAAATCAGTTCATATGTAGCCATGTTTACATTCCCTTCATAAGTGATATCTTATGTCAGAATGCACCATGGCCGTTCTCATAATAATGCTCCATGACCCCTGTCATCACAGTGCACCATGCCCTGATTATCAAAATGCTCCATGTCCATTGTCATCACAATTCTCCACGTCCTTGTCATCACAATGCTACATGACACTACTCATCAAAATGTTACATGCTCTTGTCATCAAAATTCACCATCTACTTGACATTGCAATGCTCCATGCACTTGTCATCACAATGCTCCATGGACATGTCATCACAAAGCTCCATGAACTTGTCATCCCAATGCTCCATGACCCTTGTCATCACAATGCTCACTGACACCTGTCATCACAATGCTTCATGCCCCTTGTCATTACAGTGCTCCATGATGCTCGACATCACAATTACCCAAGGTCTCCTCATCACAATGCTCCATGGCCAATATCATCACAATTCTCGATAACCAATGTCATCACAACACTCCATGACACCTGACAACACAATGATTCGGGACTCTTGTCATCACAATGTTCCATTCCCTAGTCATCACAATGCTCCATGACACCTTTCATCACAATACTCCATGAATATTTTCAGCCCAATGTTCCATGACCCTTGTCATCACAGTGATCCATGTCGTTGTCATCCCTATGCTCCATGACCACTGTTTACACAATGCTCCGTGACGCTTGTCATCACAGTGCTCCATGACAACTGTCATCACAATGCTCCATGCCATTGTCAGCAAAATGCTACATGACCTTGTCATTACAATGCTCTGTGTGCTTGTCAAAACAATCCTCCATGAAACTTGGGATCACATTGCTTCATGCCGTTGTCATCACAATGCTCCATGCTCCTTGAAATCAAAATGATCCATGACCTCTGTCATCACAATGCTCCAAACTCTTGTGATCACAATGTTCCATAACATTTGTCATCGCAACGCTCTATGATGCCTGTCATCACAATACTCCATGCCCTTTTCATCACAATGCTCCATGACCTTCTCATCACAATTCTCAATACACTTGTCATCACAATGCTCCCTGACACTTGTCGTCAGAATGCTCCTTGAACACTGTCACGAAAAGGCTCCATGCCTTTTTCATCACAATGCCCCATGCTGTTTTCATCACAATGCTCCATGCCATTGTCATCAAAATACTCCACAAGCTAGTCATCGGAATGCTCCATGACCATTGTCATCACAATTCTCCATGCACTTGTCAGCACAATGCTCCCTGACCATTGTCATCACAATGCTCCAAGCCATTGTCATCACAATGCTCCATTACATTTGTCATCAGAATCCTCCATGACAATTGGCATCACAATGCTCCATGCCATTGTCATCAGAATGGGCCATTACATATGTCATCACAATGCTCCCTGACACCTGTCTTCACAATACTGCATGACCTACCTGGTCATCACAATGTTCCATGCCCTTGTTATCACAATGCTCCATGACCCCTGTCATCACAATGCTCCGTGACTCCAGTCATCACAATGCTTCATGAACTTTTTCACCACAATGGTCCATGCCCTCGTCATCAACAGTCTCTGTGACCTTTTTAACCACAATGCTCCATGAACTTTTCATCACAATGCTCTTTGACCCTTGTCATCACAATGCTCTATGCCTTTCTCAGCACAATGCTCCATGACCCTTGACATCACAATGCTTCATGCACTTGTCAACAAAATGCTCCATGACACAGGTCATCACAATGCTCCATGACCCCTGTCATCACAGTGCTCCATGACTCCAGTCATCACAATGCTTCATAACGTTTGTCATCACAATGGTCCATGCCCGTGTCATCACAAGGCTCTGTGACCTTTGTAACCACAATGATCCATGAACTTTTCATCACAATTCTCTGTGACCCTTTTCATCAAAATGCTCCATTTCTTTGTGAGAACAATGGTCCATGACCATTGTCTTCAAAATGTGCCACGCGCATTTCATCACAACGGTCCACAAAATTGTCATTGCCATGCTCCATAAACCTTGTAATCACAATGCTCCATGCACTTCTCATCAAAATGCTCTCTCACCAGAGATATCACAGTGTTCCATCACTAGTCATCACAATACTCCCTCTCCCCTGTAATCACAATGTTCCATGACCCTGTCATCACACTGCTACATCCCCTTATCGTCACAATGTTCCATGACCCCTGACATCACAATGTCCATATCCCCTGTCATCAAAATGCTCCATGACCCTTTTCATCCCAAAGCTCCATGACCCCTGGCATCACAATGTTCTACAACCCCTGTCATCAAAATGTTCCATTACACTTTTCATCAACTTGCTGCATGACCCTTTCACTAAATGCTCCCTGCCTTTCTCATCACAATGCACCACACCCTTGTCATCAAAATGCTCCATGACATTTGAAATCAAAAACTCCATGACCCTTGGCATCACAGTGCTCCATGTCATTGTCATCACAATGCTCCATGAACCCTCTCATCACATTGCTCCATGCCCTTGTCATCACAAAGCTCCATGATACTTGTCATCACAATGATTTATGCACTTCTCATCACAATGCTCCATGCCCTTATCATTACAATCCTCCATGACCCATGTATCACAGTGTTCCGTGCCCTTGTCATCAGAATGCTCCATGCCCACTCTCATCACAATAATCCATGAAACATTTCAGACCAATGCTCAATGCCCTTCTCATCACAATGCTCCATTACCTCTGTCATAACAATGCTCCATGACCCCTGCCATCCCAATGTTCCACGGGTTGTCATCACAAGGCTCCATGACCCTTGTCATCACAATGCTCCAAGACCCATGTAATCACATTGCTCCATGCCCTTGTCATCACAAAGTTCCATGACGCATGTCATCAGAATTTTCCATGGCCTTCTCCTCACAATGCTCCATGCCCTTGTCATCACAATGATCCAAGAACCCGTAATCACAATGCTCCATGCCCCTTTTCATCAGAATGCTCCATTAGACTTGTCATCACAAGTCTCCATGGTCATCTCATCACAATGCTCCAAGACCTTGTCATCACCATGATCTATTCCCTTGTCATCACAATGAACCAGGCCCTTGTCATCCTAATGCTCCATGACCCCTGTATTCACAATGCTCCGTGACGCTTGTCATCACAGTGCTCCATGACACCTGTCATCACAATGCTCCATGCCTTTATCAGCAAAATGCTACATGACCTTGTCATTACAATGCTCTATGCGCTTGTCATCACAATACTCCATTTCCATTGTCATCACAATCCTCCATGAACTTTGGGATCACATTGCTTCATGCCCTTGTCATCACAATGCTCCATGCTCCTTGAAATCAAAATGATCCATGACCTCTGTCATCACAATGCTCCAAACCCTTGTGATTACAATGTTCCATAACACTTGTCATCACAACGCTCCATGATGCCTGTCATCACAATACTCCATGCCCTTTTCATCACAATGCTCCATGACATTTGTCATCAAAATTCCCAATACAATTGTCATCACAATGCTCCCTGACACTTGTCATCACAATGCTCCAAGCCATTGTCATCACAATGCTCCATTACCTTTGTCATCAGAATCCTCCATGACACTTGGCATCACAATGCTCCATGACCCCTGTCATCACAATGCTCCGTGAGTCCAGTCATCACAATGCTTCATAACGTTTGTCATCACAACGGTCCATGCCCACGTCATCACAAGGCTCTATATCCTTTGTAACCACAATGCTCCATGAACTTTTCATCACAATGCTCCGTGACCCTTGTCATCACAATGCTCCATGCCTTTGTCAGAACAATGCTCCATGACCCTTGTCATCACAATGTTCCACGCGATTTTCATCACAATGATCCAAAACCTTGTCATCGCTATGCACCATAAATATTGTAATCACAATGCTCCATGCACCTCTCATCCAAATGCTCTATCACCTGAGATATCACAATGTTCCATCACTAGTTATCACAATCCTCCCTCACCCCTGTAATCACAGTGTTCCATGACCCCTGTCATCACAATGCTACATCCCCTTATCAACACAATGTTCCATGACCCGTGACATCACAATGATCCATAAGCCCTGTCATCAAAATGCTCCATGACCTTTTTCATCAGAATGCTCCATGAGACTTATCATCACAAGTCTCCATGGTCTTCTCATCACAGTGCTCCAGGACCTTGTCATCACCATGCTCCATTCCCTTGTCATCACAATGCTCCATGACCCCTGTCATCACAATAATCCATGTACATTTTCAGCCCAATGCTCCACGACCTACTCATCACAATGCTCCATGGCCAATATCATCACAATGCTCCATGACCACTGTCATCACCACACTCCATGACACCTGAAAACACAATGATCTGGGACTTTTGTCATCACAGTGTTCCATTCCCTAGTCATCACAATGCTCCATGACCCCTGTCATCACAACACTCCATGAACATTTTCAGCCCAGTGCTCCATGACCCTTGTCATCACAATGATCCATGCCCTTGTCATCCCAATGTTCCATGACCCCTGTATTCACAATGCTCCGTGACGCTTGTCATCACAGTGCTCCATGACACTTGTCATCACAATGCTCCATGCCTTTGTCAGCAAAATGCTACATGTCCTTGTCTTTACAATGCTCTATGCGCTTGTCATCACAATACTCCATTTCCATTGTCATCCAAATCCTCCATGAACCTTGGGATCACATTGCTTCATGCCCTTGTCATCACAATGCTCCATGCTCCTTGAAATCAAAATGATCCATGAGCTCTGTCATCACAATGCTCCAAACACATGGGATCACAGTGTTCCATAACACTTGTCATCACAATGCTCCATGATGCCTGTCATCACAATATTCCATGCCCTTTTCATCACAATGCTCCATGACCTTTGTCATCACAATTCTTAATACACTTGTCATCACAATGCTCCGTTACTCCAGTCATGACAATGCTTCATGACTTTTGTCATCACAATGGTCCATGCCCTCGTCATCAACAGTCCCTGTGACCTTTTTAACCACAATGCTCCATGAACTTTTCATCACAATGTTCTTTGACCCATGTCATCAAAATGCTCCATGCGCTTGTCAGCACAATGCTCCATGACACATGTCATCACAATGCACCATGCGCTTGTCACCACAGTGCTCCACATTCTTGTCATCACAATGGTCCTTGAAATTTGTCATCAGAATGCTCCATGCACTTCTCATCAAAATGCTCTCTCACCACTGATATCACAGTGCTACATCACTATTTATCACAATACTCCCTCACCCCTGTCATCACAATGTTCCATGACGCCTGTCATCACAATGCTACATGCACTTCTCATCACAATATTCGATGACCCCTGACATCACAGTGTTCCATAACACCTGTCATCAAAATGTTCCATGACACTTTTCATCAAATTGCTCCATGACCCTGTCATCAGAATGTTCCCTGCCCTTCTCATCACAATGCATAATGCACTTGCCAGCAAAATGCTCCATGTCCTTTGTCATCACAAAGATCCATGACCCTTGGCATCACAATGCTCCATGAACCCTGTCATCACAATACTCCATGAACATTCTCAGCCCAATGCTCCATGATATTCTCATCACAATGCTCCATGACAAATATCATGAAAATGCTCCATGACCACTGTCATCACAACACTCCATGACACCTGACAACACAATGATCCGGGACTCTTGTCATCACAATGCTACATTCCCTACTCATCACAATGCTCCATGACCCCTGTCAACACAAAACTCCATGAACATTTTCAGCCCAATGCTCCATGACCCTTGTCATCACAATCATCCATGCCCTTGTCAGCCCAATGCTCCATGACCCCTGTATTCACAAAGCTCCGTGACGCTTGTCATCACAGTGCTCCATGACACATGTCATCACAATGCTCCATGACTTCGTCAGCAAAATGCTACATGACCTTGTCATTACAATGTTCTATGCGCTTGTCATCACAATACTCCATTACCATTGTCATCACAATCCTCCATGAACCTTGGGATCACATTGCTTCATGCCCTTGTCATCACAATGCTCCATGCTCCTTGAAATCAAAATGATCCATGACCTCTGTCATCACAATGCTCCAAACCCTTGTGATCACAATGTTCCATAACACTTGTCATCACAACGCTCCATGATGCCTGTCATCACAATACTCCATGCCCTTTTCATCACAATGCTCCATGACCTTTGTCATCACAATTCTCAATACACTTGTCATCACAATGCTCCCTGACACTTGTCATTAGAATGCTCCTTGAACCCTGTCACGAAAAGTCTCCATGCCTTTTTCATCACAAAGCCCCATGCCATTTTCATCACAATGCTCCATGCCATTGTCATCAAAATACTCCACAAGCTTGTCATCAGAATGCTCCATGACCCTTGTCATCACAATTCTCCATGCACTTGTTAGCACAATGCTCCCTGACCCTTGTCATCACAATGC
This sequence comes from Mesoplodon mirus, assembly GCF_964341445.2. Classification (NCBI taxonomy): domain Eukaryota; kingdom Metazoa; phylum Chordata; class Mammalia; order Artiodactyla; family Ziphiidae; genus Mesoplodon; species Mesoplodon mirus. The sequence goes on along the minus strand of NW_028295646.1, from coordinate 17,504 downwards.
TCCAAGCCATTGTCATCACAATGCTCCATTACCTTTGTCAACAGAATCCTCCATGACACTTGGCATCACAATGCTCCATGCCATTGTCATCACAATGGGCCATTAAATATGTCATCACAGTGCTCCCTGTCACCTCTCTTCACAATACTGCAAGACCTAGTCATCACAATGCTCAATGCCCTTGTCCTCACAATGCGCCATTCCAACTGTCATCGCAATACTCCATGAAAATTATTAGACCAATGTCCCATGCCCTTGTCATCACAATGCTCCATGCCCTAGTTATCACAATGTTCCATGACCTGTGTCATCACAATGCTCCGTGACTCCAGTCATCACAATGCTCCATGACCTTTGTCATCACAATGGTCCATGCCCTCATTATCAACAGTCTCTGTGACCTTTTTAAGCACAATGCTCCATGAACATTTTATCACAAGGCTCTTTGACCCTTGTCATCACAATGCTCTATGCCTTTCTCAGCACAATGCTCCATGCACTTCTCATCACATTGCTCCATGACCCCTGTCATCACAATGCTCCGTGACTCCTGTCATCACAATTCTTCATAATATTTGTCATCACAAGTGTCGATGCCCGCGTCATCAAAAGGCCCTATTACCTTTGTAACCACAATGCTCCATGAACTTTTCATCACAATGCACCGTGACACTTGTCATCACAATGCTCCATGCCTTTGTCAGAAAAATGCTCCATGACCCTTGTCATCACAATGTGCCACTCGCCTTTCATCCCAACGGTCCACAAATTTGTCTTTGCAATGCTCCATAAACCTTGTAATCACAATATTCCATGCCTTTCTCATCACAATGCTCCATTACCCCTGTGTTAAAAATGCTCCATGACACCTGCCATCACAATGTTCCACGGCCTTGTCATCACATGGCTCCATGACCCTTGTCATCACAATGCTCCACGACTCCTGTAATCACAATGCTCCATGCCCTTGTCATCACAAAGCTCCATGACACATGTCATCAGAATGTTCCATGGCCTTCTCATCAAAATGCTCCATGCCCTTGTCATCACAATACACCATGTCCAATGTCATCACAATAATCTATGAAACTTGTCAGACCAATGCTCCATGCCCCTGTCATCACAATGCTCCATGCACTTGTCATCACAATGCTCCGTGACTCCTGTCATCACAATGATTCATAACGTTTGTCATCACAATGGTCCATGCCTGCGTCAACACAAGGCTCTGTGACCTTTGTAACCACAATGCTCCATGAACTTTTCATCACAATTCTCTGTGACCCTTGTCATCACAATGCTCCATGTCTTTGTCAGAACAATGCTCCATGACCATTGTCTTCACAATGTGCCACGCACATTTCATCACAACGGTCCACAAACTTGTCATTGCAATGCTCCATAAACATTGTAATCACAATGCTCCATGACCCCTGTCATCACAGTGCTACATACCCTTATCATCACAATGTTCCATGACCCCTGACATCACAATGTCCATATCCAGTGTCATCAAAATGCTCCATGACCCTTTTCATCCCAAAGCTCCATGACCCCTGGCATCACAATGTTCTACAACCCCTGTCATCAAAATGTTCCATTACACTTTTCATCAACTTGCTGCATGACCCTTTCACTAAATGCTCCCTGCCTTTCTCATCACAATGCACCACACCCTTGTCATCAAAATGCTCCATGACATTTGAAATCAAAAAGCTCCATGACCCTTGGCATCACAGTGCTCCATGTCATTGTCATCACAATGCTCCATGAACCCTCTCATCACATTGTTCCATGCCCTTGTCATCACAAAGCACCATGATACTTGTCATCACAATGATTGATGCACTTCTCATCACAATGCTCCATGCCCTTATCATTACAATCCTCCATGACCCATGTATCACAGTGTTCCGTGCCCTTGTCATCAGAATGCTCCATGCCCACTCTCATCACAATAATCCATGAAACATTTCAGACCAATGCTCAATGCCCTTCTCATCACAATGCTCCATTACCTCTGTCATAACAATGCTCCATGACCCCTGCCATCCCAATGTTCCACGGGTTGTCATCACAAGGCTCCATGACCCTTGTCATCACAATGCTCCAAGACCCATGTAATCACATTGCTCCATGCCCTTGTCATCACAAAGTTCCATGACGCATGTCATCAGAATTTTCCATGGCCTTCTCCTCACAATGCTCCATGCCCTTGTCATCACAATGATCCAAGAACCCGTAATCACAATGCTCCATGCCCCTATTCATCAGAATGCTCCATTAGACTTGTCATCACAAGTCTCCATGGTCATCTCATCACAATGCTCCAAGACCTTGTCATCACCATGATCTATTCCCTTGTCATCACAATGAACCAGGCCCTTGTCATCCTAATGCTCCATGACCCCTGTATTCACAATGCTCCGTGACGCTTGTCATCACAGTGCTCCATGACACTTGTCATCACAATGCTCCATGCCTTTATCAGCAAAATGCTACATGACCTTGTCATTACAATGCTCTATGCGCTTGTCATCACAATACTCCATTTCCATTGTCATCACAATCCTCCATGAACTTTGGGATCACATTGCTTCATGCCCTTGTCATCACAATGCTCCATGCTCCTTGAAATCAAAATGATCCATGAGCTCTGTCATCACAATGCTCCAAAAACATGGGATCACAGTGTTCCATAACACTTGTCATCACAATGCTACATCCCCTTATCAACACAATGTTCCATGACCCGTGACATCACAATGTTCCATAAGCCCTGTCATCAAAATGCTCCATGACTTTTTCATCAGAATGCTCCATGAGACTTATCATCACAAGTCTCCATGGTCTTCTCAGCACAGTGCTCCAGGACCTTGTCATCACCATGCTCCATTCCCTTTTCATCACAATGCTCCATGACCCCTGTCATCACAATAATCCATGTACATTTTCAGCCCAATGCTCCACGACCTACTCATCACAATTCTCCATGGCCAATATCATCACAATGCTCCATGACCACTGTCATCACCACACTCCATGACACCTGAAAACACAATGATCTGGGACTTTTGTCATCACAGTGCTCCATTCCCTAGTCATCACAATGCTCCATGACCCCTGTCATCACAACACTCCATGAACATTTTCAGCCCAGTGCTCCATGACCCTTGTCATCACAATGATCCATGCCCTTGTCATCCCAATGCTCCATGACCCCTGTATTCACAATGCTCCGTGACGCTTGTCATCACAGTGCTCCATGACACTTGTCATCACAATGCTCCATGCCTTTGTCAGCAAAATGCTACATGTCCTTGTCTTTACAATGCTCTATGCGCTTGTCATCACAATACTCCATTTCCATTGTCATCCAAATCCTCCATGAACCTTGGGATCACATTGCTTCATGCCCTTGTCATCACAATGCTCCATGCTCCTTGAAATCAAAATGATCCATGAGCTCTGTCATCACAATGCTCCAAACACATGGGATCACAGTGTTCCATAACACTTGTCATCACAATGCTCCATGATGCCTGTCATCACAATACTCCATGCCCTTTTCATCACAATGCTCCATGACCTTTGTCATCACAATTCTTAATACACTTGTCATCACAATGCTCCGTTACTCCAGTCATGACAATGCTTCATGACTTTTGTCATCACAATGGTCCATGCCCTCGTCATCAACAGTCCCTGTGACCTTTTTAACCACAATGCTCCATGAACTTTTCATCACAATGTTCTTTGACCCATGTCATCAAAATGCTCCATGCGCTTGTCAGCACAATGCTCCATGACACATGTCATCACAATGCACCATGCGCTTGTCACCACAGTGCTCCACATTCTTGTCATCACAATGGTCCTTGAAATTTGTCATCAGAATGCTCCATGCACTTCTCATCAAAATGCTCTCTCACCACTGATATCACAGTGCTACATCACTATTTATCACAATACTCGCTCACCCCTGTCATCACAATGTTCCATGACTCCTGTCATCACAATGCTACATGCACTTCTCATCACAATATTCGATGACCCCTGACATCACAGTGTTCCATAACACCTGTCATCAAAATGTTCCATGACACTTTTCATCAAATTGCTCCATGACCCTGTCATCAGAATGTTCCCTGCCCTTCTCATCACAATGCAAAATGCACTTGCCAGCAAAATGCTCCATGTCCTTTGTCATCACAAAGATCCATGACCCTTGGCATCACAATGCTCCATGAACCCTGTCATCACAATAATCCATGAACATTTTCAGCCCAATGCTCCATGATATTCTCATCACAATGCTCCATGACAAATATCATGAAAATGCTCCATGACCACTGTCATCACAACACTCCATGACACCTGACAACACAATGATACGGGACTCTTGTCATCACAATGCTACATTCCCTACTCATCACAATGCTCCATGACCCCTGTCAACACAAAACTCCATGAACATTTTCAACCCAATGCTCCATGACCCTTGTCATCACAATCATCCATGCCCTTGTCAGCCCAATGCTCCATGACCCCTGTATTCACAAAGCTCCGTGACGCTTGTCATCACAGTGCTCCATGACACATGTCATCACAATGCTCCATGACTTCGTCAGCAAAATGCTACATGACCTTGTCATTACAATGTTCTATGCGCTTGTCATCACAATACTCCATTACCATTGTCATCACAATCCTCCATGAAACTTGGGATCACATTGCTTCATGCCCTTGTCATCACAATGCTCCATGCTCCTTGAAATGAAAATGATCCATGACCTCTGTCATCACAATGCTCCAAACCCTTGTGATCACAATGTTCCATAACACTTGTCATCACAACGCTCCATGATGCCTGTCATCACAATACTCCATGCCCTTTTCATCACAATGCTCCATGACCTTTGTCATCACAATTCTCAATACACTTGTCATCACAATGCTACCTGACACTTGTCATTAGAATGCTCCTTGAACCCTGTCACGAAAAGGCTCCATGCCCTTTTCATCACAAAGCCCCATGCCATTTTCATCACAATGCTCCATGCCATTGTCATCAAAATACTCCACAAGCTTGTCATCAGAATGCTCCATGACCCTTGTCATCACAATTCTCCATGCACTTGTTAGCACAATGCTCCCTGACTCTTGTCATCACAATGCTCCAAGCCATTGTCATCACAATGCTCCATTACCTTTGTCAACAGAATCCTCCATGACACTTGGCATCACAATGCTCCATTTCATTGTCATCACAATGGGCCATTAAATATGTCATCACAGTGCTCCCTGACACCTCTCTTCACAATACTGCAAGACCTAGTCATCAAAATGCTCCATGCCCTTGTCATCACAATGCGCCATTCCAACTGTCATCGCAATACTCCATGAAAATTATTAGACCAATGTCCCATGCCCTTGTCATCACAATGCTCCATGCCCTAGTTATCACAATGTTCCATGATCTCTGTCATCACAATGCTCCGTGACTCCAGTCATCCCAATGCTCCATGACCTTTGTCATCACAATGGTCCATGCCCTCATTATCAACAGTCTCTGTGACCTTTTTAAGCACAATGCTCCATGAACATTTCATCACAAGGCTCTTTGACCCTTGTCATCACAATGCTCTATGCCTTTCTCAGCACAATGCTCCATGCACTTCTCATCACATTGCTCCATGACCCCTGTCATCACAATGCTCCGTGACTCCAGTCATCACAATGCTTCATAACGTTTGTCATCACAACGGTCCATGCTCGCGTCATCACATGGCTCTGTGACATTTTTAACCACAATGCTCCATGAAATTTTGATCACAATGCTCCGTGACGCTTGTCATCAATTGCTCCATGCCTTTGTCAGAACAATGCTCCATGACCCTTGTCATCACAATGTGTCATGCGCTTTTCATCACAATGATCCACAATCTTGTCATCGCTATGCTCCATAAACCTTGTAAGCACAATGCGCCATGCACTTCTCATCCAAATGCTCTCTCACATGAGATATCACAATGTTCCATCACTAGTCATCACAATCCTCCCTCACCCCTGATATCACAATGTTCCATGACCCCTGTCAACACAATGCTACATCCCCTTATCAGCAGAATGTTCCATGAGCCCTGACATCACAATGTTCCATAACCACTGTCATCAAAATGCTCCATGACCCTTTTCATCCCAAAGCTCCATGACCCCTGGCATCACAATATTCTATAACCCCTGTCATCAAAATGTTCCATTACAAGTTTCATCAAATTGCTGCATGACCCTGTCATCAAAATGCTCCCTGCCCTTCTCATCACAATTCACCAGACTCTTGTCATCAAAATGCTCCATGACATTTGTCATCACAAAGCTCCGTGACACTTGGCATCAAAATGCTCCATGTCATTGTCATCACAATGCTCCATGAACTCTCTCATCACATTGCTCCATGCCCTTGTCATCACAAATCTCCGTGACACTTGTCATCACAATGCTCCTTGCCCTTCTCATCACAATGTTCCATGCCCTTGTCATTACAATCCTCCATGACCCATGTATCACAGTGTTCCGTGCCCTTGTCATCACAATGCTCCATGCCCACTCTCATCACAATAATCCATGAAACATTTCAGAACAATGCTCAATGCCCTTCTCATCACAATGCTCCATTACCACTGTCATAACAATGCTCCATGACCCCTGCCATCACAATGTTCCACGGCCTTATCATCACAAGGCTCCATGACCCTTTTCATCACAATGCTCCAAGACCCCTGTAATCATAATGTTCCATGCACTTGTCATCACAAAGCTCCATGACGCATGCCATCAGAATGTTCCATGGCCTTCTCATCACAATGCTCCATGCCCTTGTCATGACAATGCTCCAAGACCCCTGTAATCACAATGCTCCATGCTCCTTTTCATTTCAATGCTCCATGAAGCCTGTCATCAATATGCAACATGCCCATTATCATAATGCTTTAAGCTATTGTCATCACAATGAAATCAAAATTATCCATGACCACTGTCATCATAATGCTCCAAACCCTTGTGACCACAATATTCCATAACACTTATCATCACAACACCCTATGACGCACATCATCACAATTATCCATGTTCTTCTCATCACAACGCTCCATAACTTTGTCATCACAATTCTCAATACACTTGTCATCAAAATGCTCCGTGACACTTGTCGTCAGTATGCTCCTTGAACCCTGTCATGACAAGGCTCCATGCCGTTTGATCACAATGATCCATGCCCTTTTCATCACAATGCTCCAAGACCCCTGTAATCACAGTGCTCCATGCCCTTGTCATCACAAGCTCCATGACACATGTCATCAGAATGCTCCATGGCCTTCTCCTCACAATGCTCCATGCCCTTGTCATCACAATGCTCCAAGACCCATGTAATCACAATGCTCCATGCCCCTTTTCATCAGCATGCTCCATGAGACTTGTCATCACAAGTCTCCATGGTCTTATCATCACAATGCTCCAGGACCTTGTCATCACCATGCTCCATTCCCTTGTCATCACAATGCTCCATGACCCCTGACATCACAATACTCCATGAATATTTTCAGCCCAATGCTCCGTGAAATTCTCATCACAATGCTCCATGACAAATATCATCAAAATGCTCCATGACCACTGTCATCAAAACACTCCATGACACCTGACAACACAATGATCTGGGACTCTTGTCATCACAATGCTACATTCCCTACTCATCACAATGCTCCATGACACCTGTCATCACAATACTCCATGAATATTTTCAGCCCAATTTTCCATGACCCTTGTCATCACAATCATCCATGACATTGTCATCCCAATGCTCCATGACCCCTGTATTCACAATGCTCCGTGACGCTTGTAATCACAATGCTCCATGACGCCAGTCATCACAATGCTCCATGACCTTTGTCATCACAATGGTCTATGCCCTCATCATCAACAGTCTCTGTGACCTTTTTAAGCACAATGCTCCATGAACATTTCATCACAATGCTCTTTGACACTTGTCATCACAATGCTCTATGCCTTTCTCAGCACAATGCTCCATGCCCTTGTCATCACATTGCTCCATGACCCCTGTCATCACAATGCTCCGTGACTCCAATCATCACAATTCTTCATAACATTTGTCATCACAATGGTCTATGCTCGCGTCATCAAAAGGCTCTGTTACCTTTGTAACCACAATGTTCCATGAACTTTTCATCACAATGCTCCAAGACACTTGTCATCACAATGCTCCATGCGTTTGTCAGAAAAATGCTCCATGACACTTGTCATCACAATGTGCCCACGCTTTTCATCCCAACGGTCCACAAATTTGTCAGCGCAATGCTCCAAAAAACTTCTAATCACAATGCTCCATGCCCTTCTCATCACAATGCTCCATTACACCAGTCATAAAAATGCTCCATGACCCTTGTCATCACAATGCTCCAAAACCCCTGTAATCACAATGCTCCATGCCCTTGTCATCACAAATTTCCATGACACATGTCATCAGAATGTTCCATGGTCTTCTCCTCAAAATGTTCCATGCCCTTGTCATCACAATGCTCCCAAATCCCTGTAATCACAATGCTTCATGCCCCTTTTCAACTCAATGGTCCATGAAACCTGTCATCACAATGCATCATGCCCATCATCATAATGCTTCCAGATATTGTCAGCACAATGAAATCAATATTCTCCATGACCTCTGTCATCATAATGCTCCATGACCCCTGTCATTACAATACTCCATGAATATTTTCAGCCCAATGCTCCATGACCCTTGTCATCCCAATGATCCATGACCCCTCTATTCACAGAGCTCAGTGATGCTTGTCATCACAGTGCTCCATGACACCAGGCATCACATTGCTTCATGCCCTTGTCATCAGAGTGCTCCATGCTCCTTGAAATCAAAATGATGCATGAGCTTTGTCATCACAATGCTCCAAAACCTTGTGATCACAATGTTCCATAACACTTGGAATCACAACGCTCCATGATGACTGTCATCACAATACTCCATGCCCTTTTCATCACAATGTTCCATGACCTTTGTCATCACAATTCTCAATACACTTGTCATCACAATGCTCCCTGACACTTGTCGTCAGAATGCTCCTTGAACCCTGTCACGAAATGGATCCATGCCTTTTTCATCACAAAGCCCCATGCCATTTTCATCACAATGCTCCATGCCATTGTCATCAAAATACTCCACAAGCTCGTCATCAGAATGCTCCATGACGCTTGTCATCACAATTCTCCATGCACTTGTTAGCACAATGCTCCCTGACCCTTGTCATCACAATGCTCCATTAACTTTTTCATCAGATTCCTCCATGAAACTTGGCATCACAATGCTCCAGGCCGTTGTTATCACAATGGGCCATTACATATGTCATCACATTTCTCCATGACACCTCTCTTCAAAATACTGCATGACCTCGTCATCACAATGCTCCATGCCCTTGTCATCACAATGCGTCATTCCAACTGTCATCGCAATACTCCATGAAAATTTTTAGACCAATGCTCCATGCCCTTGTCATCACAATGCTCCATGCCCTTGTTATCACAATGTTCCATGGCCCCTGTCATCACAATGCTCCGTGACTCCAGTCATCACAGTGCTCCATGACCTTTGTCATCAAAATGGTCTATGCCATCATCATCAACAGTCTCTGTGACCTTTTTAAGCACAATGCTCCATGAACATTTCATCACAATGCTCTTTGACACTTGTCATCACAATGCTCTATGCCTTTCTCAGCACAATGCTCCATGCCCTTGTCATCACATTGCTCCATGACCACTGTCATCACAATGCTCCGTGACTCCAGTCATCACAATTCTTCATAAAATTTGTCATCACAGTGGTCAATGCTCGCATCATCAAAAGGCTCTGTTACCTTTGTAACCACAATGTTCCATGAACTTTTCATCACAATGCTCCGAGACCCTTGTCATCACAATGCTCCATGCGTTTGTCAGAAAAATGCTCCATGACACTTGTCATCACAATGTGCCACACGCTTTTCATCCCAACGGTCCACAAATATGTCAGCACAAGGCTCCATAAACCTTCTAATCACAATGCTCCATGCCCTTCTCATCACAATGCTCCATTACACCAGTCATAACAATGCTCCATGACCCTTGTCATCACAATGCTCCAAAACCCCTGTAATCACAATGCTCCATGCCCTTGTCATCACAAATCTCCATGACACATGTCATCAGAATGTTCCATGGTCTTCTCCTCAAAATGCTCCATGCCCTTGTCATCACAATGCTCCCAAAACCCTGTAATCACAATGCTCCATGCCCCTTTTCAACTCAATGGTCCATGAAACCTGTCATCACAAGGCATCATGCCCATCATCATAATGCTTCCAGCTATTGTCAGCACAATGAAATCAAAATTCTCCATGACCTCTGTCATCATAATGCTCCATGACCCCTGTCATCACAATACTCAATGAACATTTTCAGACCACTGCTCCATGACCCTTGTCATCAAAATGATCCATGCCCTTGTCATCCCAATGCTCCATAACCCCTGTATTCACAATGCTCCATGACGCTTGTCATCACAGTGCTCCATGACATCAGTCATCACAGTGCTCCATGCCTTTGTCAGCAAAATGTTACATGACCTTGTCATTACAATGCTCTATTGGCTTTTCATCACAATACTCCTTTACCATTGTCATCACAATCCTCCATGAACCTTGGGATCCCATTGCTTCATGCCCTTGTCATCAGAGTGCTCCATGCTCCTTGAAATCAAAATGATGCATGAGCTTTGTCATCACAATGCTCCAAACCCTTGTTATCACAATGTTCCATAACACTTTTAATCACAACGCTCCATGATGACTGTCATCACAATACTCCATGCCCTTTTCATCACAATGCTCCATGACCTTTGTCATCACAATTCTCAATACACTTGTCATCACAATGCTCCCTGACACTTGTCGTCAGAATGTTCCTTGAACCCTGTCACGAAAAGGCTCCATGCCTTTTTCATCACAAAGCCCCTTGCCGTTTTCATCACAATGCTCCATGCCATTGTCATCAAAATACTCTACAAGCTTGTCATCAGAATGCTCCATGACCGTTGTCATCACAATTCTCCATGCACTTGTCAGCACAATGCTCCCTGACACTTGTCATCACAATGCTCCAAGCCATTGTCATCACAATGCTCCATTTCATTTGTCATCAAAATCCTCCATGACACTTGGCATCACAATGCTCCATGTCATTGTCATCACAATGGGCCATTATATATGTCATCACGATGCTCCCTGACACCTGTCTTCACAATACTGCAAGACCTGTTCATCACAATGTTCCATGCCCTTGTCATCACAATATGCCATTCCAAATGTCGTCGCAATAATCCATGAAACTTATTAGACCAATGCTCCATGCCCTTGTCATCACAATGCTCCATGCCCTTGTTATCACAGTGCTCCATGACCCCTGTCATCACAATGCTCCGTGAATCCTGTCATCACAATGCTCCATGACCTTTGTTATCACAATGGTCCATGCCCTCATCATCAACAGTTTCTGTGACCTTTTTAACCACAATGCTCCATGAACATTTCATCACAATGCTCTTTGCCCCTTGTCATCACAATGCTCTATGCCTTTCTCAGCACAATGCTCCATGCCCTTGTCATCACAATGCTCTATGACCCCTGTCATCACAATGCTCTTTGACTCCAGTCATCACAATTCTTCATAACATTTGTCATCACAGTGGTCCATGCCCGCATCATCACAGGGCTCTGTTACATTCGTAACCACAATGCTCCATGAAATTTTCATCACAATGCTCCGTGACCCTTGTCATCATAATGCTCCATGCATTTGTCAGAAAAATGCTCCATGTCCCTTATCATCACAACGTGCCAAGCGCTTTTCACCCCAACGGTCCAGAAATTTGTAAAGGCAATGCTCCATAAACCTTGTAATCACAATGTTCCATGCCCTTCTCATCACAATGCTCCATTACACCTGTCATAACAATGCTCCATGATCCCTGCCATCACAATGTTCCACGGCCTTGCCATCACAAGGCACCATGGCCCTTGTCATCACAATGTTCCAAAACACCTGTAATCACAATGCTCCATGCCCTTGTCATCACAAAGCTCCATGACACATGTCATCAGCATGTTCCATGGCCTTCTCATCAAAATGCTCCATGCCCATGTCATCACAATGCTCCCAGACCCCTGTAATCACAATGCTCCATGCCCCTTTTCATCTCAATGCTCCATGAAACCTCTCATCACAATGCACCATGCCCATCATGATAATGCTTCCGGCTATTGTCAGCACAATGAAATAAAAATTCTCCATGACCTCTGTCATCACAATGCTCCATGACCACTGTCATCACAATGATCCATGCTCTTGTCATCCCAATGCTCCATGACCCCTGTATTCACAAGGCTCCGTGACGCTTGTCATCACAGTGCTCCATGACACCTGTCATTACAATGCTCCATGCCTTTGTCAGCAAAATGCTACATGACCATGTCATTACAATGCTCTATGCGCTTGTCAACACAATACTCCATTACCATTGTCATTACAATCCTCCATGAACCTTGGCATCACATTGCTTCATGACCTTGTCATCACAATGCTCCATGATCCTTGAAATCAAAATGATCCATGACCTCTGTCATCGCAATGATCCAAACCCTTGTGATCACAATGTTCCATAACACTTGTCATCACAACACTCCATGATGCCTGTCATCACAATACTGCATGCCCTTTTCATCACAATGCTCCATGACCTTTGTCATCACAATTCTCAATACACTTGTCATCACAATGCTCCCTGACACTTGTCGTCAGAATGCTTTTTGAACCCTGTCACGAAAGTCTCTATGACTTTTTCATCAAAATGACCCATGCCGTTTTCATCACAATGCTCCATGTCACTGTCATCAAAATACTCCACAAGCTTGTCATCAGAATGCTCCATGACCCTTGTCATCATAATTTTCCATGCAATTCTCAGCACAAAGCTACCTGACACTTGTCATCACAATGCTCCATGCCATGGTCATCACAATGCTCCATTACCTTTGTCATCAGAATCCTCCATGACACTTGGCATCACAATGCTTCATGCCATTGTCATCACAATGGGCCATTATATATGTCATCACAATGCTCCCTCACACCTCTCTTCACAATACTGCATGACCTGGTCATCACAATGCTTCATGCCCTTGTCATCACAATGCACCATTCCAACTCTCATCGCAATAATGCATGAAACTTATTAGACCAATGCTTCATGTCCTTGTCATCACAATGCTCCATTCCCTTGTTATCACAATGCTCCATGACCCCTGTAATCGCAATGCTCCGTGATTCCATTCATCACAATGCTTCTTGACCTTTGTCATCACAATGGTCCATGCCCACATCATCAACAGTCTCTGTGACGTTTTTAACCACAATGCTCCATGAACTTTTCATCACAATGCTCTTTGACCCTTGTCATCACCATGCTCTATGCCTTTCTCAGCACAATGCTCCATGACATTTCTCATGACAATGCTCCATGCACTTGTCAGCAAAATGCTCCACGACACATGTCATCACAATGCACCATTCGCTTGTCATAACAGTGCTCCACAATCTTGTCATCACAATGCTCCATGCACTTCTCATCGAAATGCTCTCTCACCACTGATATCACAATGTTACATCACTATTCGTCACAATACTCCCTCACCCCTGTCATCACAATGTTCCATGACACTTATCATCACAATGCTACATGCATTATCATCACAATGTTTGATGACCACTGACATCACAATGTTACATAACCCCTGTCATCAAAATGCTCCATGACCCTTTCCATCAAAGTGCTCCATGACCCCAGACATCACAATGTTTCATAACACCTGTCATCAAAATGTTCCATGACACTTTTCATCAAATTGCTCCATGACCCTGTCATCACAATGCTCCCTGCACTTCTCATCACAATGCACAACGCCCTTGTCATCACAATGCTCCATGAAATTTGTCATCAAAAATATCCATGACACTTGGCATCACAATGCTCCATATCTTTTTTATCACGATGCTCCACGAACGCTCTCATCACATTCCTCCATGCCCTTGTCACCACAAAGTTCCATGACACATGTCATCAGAATGTTCCATGGCTTTCTCATCGCAATGCTCCATGCCCTTGCAATCACAATGCTCCATTACCCCTGTCATAACAATGCTCCATGTAACAAGCCAACAGGATGACCCATGGCCTTTTCATCACAAGGCTCTTTGACCCTTCTCATCACAATGCTCCAAAAACACTGTAATCACAATTCTCTATGCCCTTGTCACCACAAAGCTCCATGACACATGTCATCAGAAAGTTCCATAGCCTTCTCATCAAAATGCTCCAAGCCCTTTTCATCACAATGCACCCAGACCCCTATAATCACAGTGCTCCATGCCCCTTTTCATATCAATGGTCCATGAACCCTGTCATCACAGTGCATCATGCCCATCATCATAATGCTTCTGGCTATTGTCAGCACAATGAAATCAAAATTCTCTATGACCTCTGTCATCACAATGCTCCATGACCCCTGTTATCACAATACTCCATGAACATTTTCAGCCCAATGCTCCATGACACTTGTCATCACAATGATCCATGCCCTTGTCATCCCAATGCTCCATGACCCCTGTGTTCACAATGCTCCGTGACGGTTGTCATCACAGTGCTCCATGACACCTGTCATCACAATGCTCCATGCCTTTGTCAGCAAAATCCTACATGACCTTGTCATTACAATGCTCTATGCGCTTGTCATCACAATACTCCATTACCATTGTCATCACAATCCTCCATGAACCTTGGGATCACATTGCTTCATGCCCTTGTCATCACAATGCTCCATGCTCCTTGAAATCAAAATGATCCATGACCTCTGTCATCACAATGCTCCAAAACCTTGTGATCACAATGTTCCATAACACTTGTCATCACAACGCTCCATGATGCCTTTCATCACAATACTCCATGCCCTTTTCATCACAATGCTCCATGACCTTTGTCATCACAATTCTCAATACACTTTTCATCACAATGCTCCCTAACACTTGTCTTTAGAATGCTCCATGAACCCTGTCACGAAAAGGCTCCATGCATTTTTCATCACAAAGCCCCATGCAATTTTCATCACAATGCTCCATGCCATTGTCATCACAATACTCCACAAGCTTGTCATCAGAATGCTCCATGACTCTTGTCATCACAATTCTCCATGCACTTGTCAGCACAATGATCCCTGAACCTTGTCATCACAATGCTCCAAGCCATTGTCATCACAATGCCCCATTACATTTGTCATCAGAATACTCCATGACACTTGGCATCACAATGCTCCATGTCCTTGTCATCAAAATGTGCCATTCCAACTGTCATTGCAATAATCCATGAAACTTATTAGATCAATGTTCCATGCTCTTGTCATCACAATGCTCCATGCCCTTGTTATAAAAATGCTCCATGACCCCTGTGATCACAATGCTGCGTGACTCCAGTCATCACCATGCTTCATGACATTTGTCATCACAGTGGACCATGCCCTCGTCATCACCAGTCACTGTGACATTTTTAACCACAATGCTCCATGAACTTTTCATCACAATGCTCTTTGACCCTTGTCATCACAATGCTCTATGCCTTTCTCAGCACAGTGCTCCATGACACATGTCATCACAATGCACCATGTGCTTATCATCACAGTGCTCAAAAATCTTGACATCACATTGCTCCATAAAATTTGTCATCACAATTCTCCATGCACTTCTCATCAAAATGCTCTCTCACCACTGATATCACAATGTTACATCACTATTTGTCACAAAACTCCCTCACCCCTGTCATCACAATGTTCCATGACTCCTGTCATCACAATGCTACATGCACTTATCATCACAATGTTCGATGACCCATGACATCACAATGTTCCATAACACCTGCCATCAAAATGTTCCATGATACTTTTCATCAAATTGCTCCATGACCCTGTCATCACACTGCTCCCTGCCCTTCTCATCACAATACACATCGCCCTTGCCATCAAAATGCTACATGACGTTTGTCATCACAAAGATCCATGACCCTTGGCATCACAATGCTCCATGTCATTGTCATCACAATGCTCCATGAACGCTCTCATCACATTGCTCCATGCCCTTGTCTTCACATAGCTCCATGACACATGTCATCAGAATGCTCCATGACCTTCTCATCCCAATGCTCCATGCCCTTGCCAGCACAATGCTCCATGAACCCTGTGATAACAATGCTCCTGACCCCTGCCATCACGATGTTCCATGAACTTGTCATCACAAGGCTCCATGACCCTTCTCATCACAATGCTCCAAGAACACTGTAATCACAATGCTCTATGCCCCTTTTCATCTCAATGATCCATGAAACCTGTCATCACAATGCACCATGCCCATCATCATAATGCTTCCTGCTATTGTCATAACAAAGAAATCAAAATGCTCCATGACCTCTGTCATAACAATGCTCCAAACCCTTTTGATCACAATATTCCATAACACTTGTCATCACAATGCCCCATGACGCTCGTCATCACAATTATCCATGGACTTCTCATCACAATGCTCCATGACCTTCGTCATCACAATGCTCAATACAATTGTCATCAAAATGCTCCCTGACACTTGTTGTCTGTATGCTCCTTTTACCCTGTCATGACAAGGTTCTATGCATTTTTCATCACAATGATCCATGCCCTTTTCATCACAATGCTCCAAGACCCATGTAATCATGATGCTCCATGCCCATGTCATCACAAAGCTCAATGACGCATGCCATCAGAATGCTCCTTGGTCTTCTCCTCACAATGCTCCATGCCCTGGTCATCACAAAGTTCCAAGACCACTGTAATCACAATGCTCCATGCCCTTTTTCATCAGTATGCTCCTTGAGACTTGTCATCACATGGCTCCATGGTTTTGTCATCATAATGATCCAAGCCGTAGTCATCACAAGGCTCCATTATATTTGTCATCACAATCCTCCATTACATTTGGCATCACAATGCTCCCTGCCATTGTCATCGCAATGGACCATGACATATGTCATCACAATGCTCCCTGGCACCTGTCTTCAAAATACACCATGACTTCTCATCACAATGCCCCATAACCTTGTCATCACAATGCACCATGGCCACTGTCATCACAATAATCTCTGAAACTTGTCAGACCAATGCTCCATTCCCATTTCATCACAATGCTCCTTGACTCCAGTCATCACAATGCTTCATAACGTTTGTCATCACAACGGTCCATGCCCGCATCATCACAAGGCTCTATGTCCTTTGTAACCACAATGCTCCATGAACTTTTCATCACAATGCTCC